>NW_012101254.1:3808088-3823892 GCF_000951045.1 Mandrillus leucophaeus
AAAAAAAAAAAAAAAAAAAAATCATAAGCTAAAGTTAAAATCTTTTGATAACTTCATTTCTAAATACATTTTAAGTACATTTGAAAATGAAAATCCAATTTTTTCACTCACAAATGCTCAAAGAGTTTAGCTATACCTATCTCGTCCACTTTATTATCTTGACCTTTAAGTTTCCTTCTCTCATATTTCCCACATTAAAGAAAAACTACCAGGCACAGTGGCTCACACCTGTAATCCCACCACTTTGGGAGGCCAGGAGGATCCCTTGAAGCTAGGAGTTAGAGACCACCCTAGGCAATAAAGCAATGCCCTGTCTCCATAAAAAATTAAAACATTAGTCAGATGCAGTGGCACGCACGCGTAATCCCAGGAACTTGAGAGGCTGAGGCAGGAGGATTGCTTTAGCCGAGGAGTTTGAGGCTGCAGCAAGCTATGATTCAGTGCATTCCAGCCTGGGTGACAGCGAGATCTTATCTCTTAAAAAAAGAAACAAACAAACAAACAAAAATTTCCAAATGATTTTAGAAAGTAGTTCAAAACTGTTGTTTAACTTATAAACCAAAAAGATATGATTAAGGGAGACCAGGCACGGTGGCACATGACTGTAATCTCACTATTTTGGGAGGCTGAGGCAGGATAATCATTTGAACCCAGGAGTTTGCGATCAGCCTGGACAACATAGTGAGACCCCATCTCTACAAAAAAAATTTAAAAATTAGCCAGATGCGGTGGTGCATGCCTGTAGTCCCAGCTACACAGGAGGCTGAGATGGGAGGATCACTTGAGCCTGGGAGGTCAAGGTTACAGTGAGCTATGATCGCACCACTGCATTCCAGCCTGGGTGACAGAGTGAGACCCGACCTCTCCAAAAAAAAAAAAAAAAAAGAGATAATTAAGGCAATTAGAGATGTATTAGGCCAGGTAATAGAAGTGAATCACAAATCCATGTTACTGGGTCTGGGCACAGAAGACACAACCACATGCTAAGTACAGATACTCCTCAACTTACAATGGAGTTACCTCCCAGTAAGCCCATCATAAGCTGAAAATATTGTTAGGTAAAAAATACATTTAATAACCTACTGAACATCATAGCTTAATCTACCCTACCTTAAATGTGCTCAGAACACTTACATTAGCTTATAGTTATGCAAAATCATCTAACACAAAGTCTATTTTATAATAAAGTGTTGACTATCTCATGTAATTCATTGACTACTATACTGGAAGTGAAAAGCAGAATGATTGCACGGGTACTCAAAGCACAGTTTCCACTGAATGTGCATCACTTTTGCACCATCGCAAAGGTAAAAAAATCCTAAGTTGAACTATTATAAGTTTGGGGATCGGACCATCTGTTGTCTTAAAAAAACATATAGCAAAATAAAGCACTTAAGACTATTCTCTACATCTCAAAGCTGAAACTGAGCCTTTATCTCACATAAGCCTGATTAACTTCTCACCTGATCTTCACCAGATTCTGCGGGTGATTTCTGTTCTCGGAAACAAAACAAAAACAACCAACCACAAGTTGTTACTCCTAAAGTGTCTAAAAGATGCCCACACAATAGTGGAAGTTTTTCGGTTAACTTCCCAATGCCAACTGACCACCACCTTCCCCAGCTGATGTATGGCAGACGGCATTAGCATCTGATACTGTGTTTACTGCCTATTCAGCAAAGCCATTGCTTATCCTTATTTATCATCATAAGCAGTTGATTTGCTCTTATCTACTAATACGGAGAAGCAAGTTATTATTGTATGATAATAAAGATGATATTTATTTCCTAACATGCTAAGTGGAAAAAGCACTGGACTTGGGACTCAGAAGTCCCGGCCCTGAGTTCCAGGTCCCTGATCTCCCAGTTATTTGACCTCAGACTAGTCACTTAGGCTCTGTGGTCCTGCCTTACATGTAAAGCAAGACAGCCAGTCCTCAGAAAGTTGTTGGAAGATTAAAATGAGACCATTTTAAGTAAAACTACTTTGGAAAATACGAAATGGTATATGACTGTAAACATTTCTTTCTAATTCCTAGTTGAGCTATACAAAGTAGAAACTTCAGGCTGATGTGGCACAGCTCGACACAGACAAGCAACACTTGCCAAAAAATCAGTAGAAATAACCACAGAATGCTAGCTGGGGACAAAAAAACCACACCAATCTTTCTTTGAATTCTGAGTTCATTGTTTAACAATGAGTCTTTTGCTGACTGCACACACAGGCATAAACCAGAGCACCAGCAGCAGAATCAAACTTGCACACAAAGGGCAATCTTGGACTATGCCTTGTACTTTAGCTCCCACAAAATAGTGCTTGGAAGGCTGTGCAAGACTCCACCCGCTTTCACAAATTTTGTGAAAATCAAGCATTAGCCTGTGGAATTCATGGAAAAAAACTGAATACTTTCTACTGTCAAATAACTCTGAAATGCCTAGTAACTGGATAAGAAAGATGTAAAAAAAAAATGGTATGAAGGATCCTTTGAGTTCACACACGACAGATCTAAACAATAAGTCTAACAATGAACAAAAGCAAGTGCAGTAATCCACAGAAGATGAAGTGGGGAAACAATCTATTGAAATGAATGAAAAATTAAGATGCTGAAAAAGTAGAATGAAGCAATCAGAATTCTTCAAAAGTAGATATTTAAAAATGCTTTCCAGAAGCAATGAATGAAAAGACTAAAAAATAAAAATGAAACTATGACCAGAGTAAAAACAGTTAAAGACACACAAGCTCTAGCCAACATTCACTGAAAGTACGAAAAAACAAAATCAAGCAAAAGAAAATGAGCAGTTTTTCAAAAGCAATAGCATCACAATGGCAATTTTTTCTGATAGTTTAAATGTAAGTTGATGATAACAAAGGACAAAGACAGTTGTGCCTCTGCCAGGAAAATTACGCAAGTCAGACAGAAGGAAATCAAGCAGTGTCTGTGAGAGCGAGTTATCTACATGTACTGCAGTTTTCAGGGAAGGAGTAGAGAAAGCAGCAAACACAAGTCACAACATCTCAGAAGTGCCAAGGTCACTCCAACACAGTAGAAAAAAAAAAAAACTAGAACATTAAGAAATATTGAAATAGAAGCAAGTGACAGAGATCAACAGTGAAATATATTAGACTCCCCTGATAACCTAGGAGCAAATTCTATCTTCTGACTAGACTACATAAAGATTGGATATAACACTGTTATCCTGTCATGAAAGTACTGTTCTTTTATCCAGTAATAGTATTTTAATGAGGCTTTACAGCATCTCTCTTCATAAAACATTAATTAAAAGATTCCAACAATTAATCAGGTATCTTATTTCACTAAATGGAAAACTGTCTAAAACTTGCAGGATTCCTAGGCTCTTAGGACCACATTTAAACAAGGAGCATCTAATCCTTCACAGAAACAATACATTGACTCGCCTGTGGCTGGTGACCAGATTGCTGGATGCTACAGAAAACAATTCTTACTTTTATAGAAGCAAGTCAATTTATAGTGCCACTCAATTAGCAACTCTTGCTGAGTCCTCAATTTGGACAAAAGCTCTCTAAAGCTTCATAGCTAGAGCTGGAGATTTGTTGCCTTCTTCTCTCAAGAAAGCTGCTATTTAAAATCTAAGTCCCCACTCTAAAGGTGGTGTCCTTCCATTTCACAAAACTACAAGTGGCTTTGGGTTATTCAAATTCCTCAAGTCATCTTGAGATTCAGAACTCACGAACACAGAGCCACATTGAGCCTAAGGCACTCCTCTGGGGAAAAAACATCTCTCCTTCTGCAGGGCTCAGAGTACTTCAAACTGATAGTGTATACTGTGTGCGAATTCTCCCAAGGAAGGCAGACCACTCACACATAATGACAAAATGCCAAGCCGCTGTCTTTCCTCACAAGAGTATTTGTTAGGCAAGGAGCTAATGGTCAGTCATCTGTACTGTCTTCAATACTCTCCACCAAGCAGCCAGGCCTTTGTAGACCTTCCACCTCTTGGCAGATGAGTTCTACTCCAACTTCATAAAAAAAATAAATAAAAATAAAAATAAATAAACCCTACCAAATATACATATATATTTTATAGATATAGATATAGATATATAAAGCAGCCTGTGGAATTCTTGAAAAATCTAAATGCTGTTTACTATCATCAGATGTGAATTCCTCACCCTTGCTCCTCAATATTCACCCATTTCTTTCCTAATCCTTTTGTCTTTTCCTTCTCCCTCTGGAGACTTAACTTCTATATCTCTGCTCCTCTTCCCATCTCTTCCACCCTCCTACAGGCTCTCGTCCACTTCTATTCTTCAGGGTCTACATTCCAATTACTACTGCCACCTACAAAAATTACCCCAAACTCAGGGCTTAAAACAACAATTTTCTTATGCTCACAGATTCTGTGGGTTAGAAATATAGGCAGAATGTAGTCGGGTGATTCTTCTGCTCCTCACAGCACTGACTGAGATCACTCAGTGGTGTTCAGCTGGTAGTGCTCAGTTTGAAAGGCCCAACACAATCTCACTGACATTTCTGATGCCTGGGCTGGGAAAACTCCAAGATAAAAACTGACAACTGCAGCACCTACATGTGGCCTCTTCATGTAGTCTGGCTACCTGATAGCATAGCAACCTCAATGTAGACAGACTTCTTATACAGTGGTGCAGAGCTCCAAGCAAAAGCATTCCTACTAGAGTAAGATGAAAGCCGCATTCCCTTTTATGACCCAGCCTTGAAAGTCATACTGCATAATAAGCATCATATTCTATTGGCCAAAATCATCACAAGCCCACCCAGATTCAAGGGGAATAAAATTATACTTGGAGGAGTGGTAAGGTCATGGTATAGAAGAGCATGTGGAATGGGAAATGCTGTTGTGGCCATCTTTGGAAAACACAGTTTGCTACAGTCTCTTACTTCACTTACTACTTCCTTTTCATCTAAAATCATGCTCTACCTAATTCTTTTTTAAAACGTCTACTCTTAGTGCTGTCTAGAGTAGGCTTAGATAAAGAAAAAAATGGGATGGTAATTCCAGACAGATATAAAAGGACTAGCAAAACTTAGAGGGTAGAAAGCAAATTATGTGCCAAGGAATGATGAAGAACAGCAGATAATGTTGAAAAGTGAGGTTAAGGACAGGCTATCAAGGCAATCTGGTTTAGTAGAAAATGGGGTAAAGAGAATGCTGGAAAGATTATGATGGTGCCAAAAAAAATGGAGGCCATCAAATACTGTGCTTCAAAATTTGGACTGAGTAGGTCCTCAGTAGTGACTGGTGCATAGATGAATGAATTAAAGTACTTTGAAATTTGTGGATTCTTTTCTTTCTACAGGAGATGGTCATCCCTGCAATTGCCTGGCACTTGTTTTACCCAAGTGTAGTGAGATAATGTTGTGGAAAACAGAAAAAGGAGAAACAGGAAGACAATAACCAAAATTCTTTTAGCCAGAGAAGAAACAGTTTTGCAATTTGCTCTACACTGAGATGACCAAATTGTCTGATTTCAACATTAAGTAGCATTCATTCCTTAGTCATGACATACTTTAGGCATACTGTCAAGCAACACATCTTGTGTCTAAATAACCATTTCATGATTTGCTTATCGGATTCATCCCAAGGATAGAATCAAAAGCTCTGCTAAAATTGGGATAAATTAGATTTATCTTTTGCTTCCAATGTACTATACTCATCATTCTATAATAAGAATTGATCTATTAAGAATTGTTTTTTACAAAGTAAAATTGGTTAGTCCTATAGTAGCCCAAATATTGACAAACTACTTTTGTGATTCTTTTTCTGAGTTCTTTCTAAATATGCATGTCACCCTGCTAAATCTATACAACCTTCACAATTATCTTTTACTTTCTTTAATGCAGAAACAATGCTGCTGCTTTTCAAATCTTTAGATACTTCCTTATCCCACTGGAAGATTCCCAAAATTACTTAGTGTCCTTCCAATTAAGAATTTCCACATAAGACATCATCTTTTAGTGCCTTTGTATCATTCATTTAATAAACATTTCCTGATTGTCTACTGTGTGGGTCATCCGCAACAGACCTTAGAAATCACAGAAGATTCTTGCTCCTAGAGTTTAACAGTATATTATTTTAGAGACTAAATATTTGTTTGATAGAAATAATCTGGACATCAAATTCTTTCATGTCTCAAATCCAAAAATGTCTTCCTTTGTGCCATCCTTAGTGCACTATCAGGATTTGGGGTGTTTCTATGATGCTGTTGCTTGATACCCATAAATCTGACATAAATTTGGTCTTTAAAAAGCTCACTATTTTTCTATAAAGCAGCACAACTTATCTTTCCTTTCCCTTCATTTATGTTAGGAACCAAAACATAAAAGAAACCAAGAGCTACATTAATGATCTTGTTTAACTCCACAGAAGATACGGTTTTTGTAAAGATGACGACTCAGAAGTATAAAAAGATCTGGACCATCATAGATTATTAAGAATACCATTTAAAATAATTCATGCATGAGGTTGTATCCTCTTTATAAACAGGTTCCTCTCTTAGGTGAACTGGGGTAAAGGTAATCACCATTCTACAGGAAAAAAAAAATCAGGTTGCCAAAATGTGACCTGTGAGTCATAAGAAAGGAGGAAAATTGCTCATTTTTCTAAATCTCACAACATAGGTCACCCATCATGGAATGAAAAATCCGAAAAACTAAAATGATACTTTTATTTTAACATTAAATAGTCCAAATAAAGTGCTTTATCTCTGTTCATATAGTTTGAAAATCCAATGCAAATATTCAAGTCATATCCAAGGTGAATAGTCTTAGCCGATGCTGATATTAGGAATACAAAAATCTCAATGTTAAGGGAATAAAACACAGAGAAGAAATTAGGCCATGTTACCATCCTTGACAATCAAAGCCTAAAACAAAATAAAACTAAAAATTCCCGTGTGACTCTGAAGACAAGCACAACTTCATTTGCAATGGGGAGCAAACTTCCACTAGTGCACATATCTGTGTTATGGGAAAAACAGACAAGATTTACAAATGATATAAAAGATCACTCAAGTTTTTGCCCTAGACCAACAAATCGATCAGAGTAATTTCAAATTGCTACCTAGTAACTTTAGAATTTGCCAAAGTTTGAAGTTTTTTGTTCTTTAAAGGAAGAAAGCAGCAATGAGTAACAATAGTGTGCTTCCTGGCCTTAGGAAGAGTGAGACAGGAGCTCTCCAGCTGCACTTCCTAGCAAAGTATGCCAGCTGCCTTCTGCAAACTGAGATCAAATTGCCAAGAACTTACAGGAGAGCAGTTATGATGGATGACCTAAAATACTGATCTGTTGCAAAGAGGATGTAGTGCAAACCACACAGGAACTGACAGGAAATCAGCCCTTGGGCTGGCAACTACAGATTCAAGAAGGCTAGGAATCCTGGACCTTTGACAGCCAAATTTCATCATCTTCCTTTGTAGGAAGAGTTATACTTCTGAGAGAGCAGTCTGAAAAATCTTGCACAAAGCTTTTTGGTGTCTATTCCTACTTAATAATACTGCCCCCTGCCTGAACCAGTGGTTTCCTCACATGTGTTAAAAGCCCATCGAAGGTCCCAGAGCACTACTTGACCAAAAATCACATGTTTGCTGGCACACACCTTCATTCTCTCAGCCACGAGCCCACTGAATGCCATGAATGATTCACAGGCTGTCATGGTGGTAAGAAGAAAAACTAATATTTGGAGTTCACCAAATAGTGAGTCATGCTTCTGGAAGAAAAGAAAGCCTTACAATTGGCAGCCCTTTGGCATGAAATTTTAAAAATTGTTTTTAACATTAATATTAATTCGACGGAAGTTGGCAAAAAGAAATTGATTGAGAAACGTGATATTTGGTTGGCTTATGCCATATAAAAGTCCAGTTCATGCTCCAAGAAAAAGGATGAGTAGGATATCTATTACCTATTTCTAGACTTGCCTTCTGTACTCACTGCTGCCAAGTTACTCATTCTCCCACACAACACTTTCCATACTAATTTTGACCCTTAAGAATCAAAAAGAAGTCTTGCCTTCTTTGCTCCCAAATGCCAAAATGGAATCTTTTAGTATTTCACCTTTATAAAGGGAATGTTTGAAAACAGCCCTCTTTGGCTGTGACATCAGTGAGTTGCTGAGGCCTCCAAGGGCCGGAGGAAGCATTCCCAGTCCCTCACAGTGCTGCTGCACTCCTACGGTGCAATCTGGCAATGGCCAGCGACCAAATCTTTAAAGCTGTTTTATGGTATTTAACATATGGTCATAAATTGCTCAGTGCTCTAAAGAGGGGCTAAATTTGCCGCCCCTATTGATGAGACATGTTCTTATTTATTTAAATTTAGTGGCAAGCTGGCATTTCTCCAGATGGAGAGGTTTAGGCATAAGTACAAAGGAAGAACTAACTAGAAATGAGTTGTAACTTTTCTATACACTGAATGCAACCCCACAAACTCAGGCTTCTGTGTCCAAGTTTGTGCACCGCTATCAAACACAGCTTACCAAATAGAAAGACAATAATATCAAAAGACTCTAATTTCTAAGGGCCAAGAAGGGATGAAACATAAATTTTATTCAGACTGGATAAGAATTTTTTTAAAATCTCCTTCTCTTTCTCCACAGGCTAGCTCTATTCCCACCCACCTCTCTTACCTGTCTCTTTATTTCCCTCACAAATTAGATGTATCCAGTCTTCATGTGAAATCCCACATCTGCAAAACTCTCTAGAACTTCTTAAATCTTCTGGCATTCACTTTCTTATTTTGCCATATTTTTCATTGTTTATTTTTTAATGGTTTTAATTTTCCATCACTAAAAACATGATCCTACTGAAACATTTTGTTCCCTTCCTTTTACGAGCTAGCCCTGTAGCCAAAAGCAGAAAAAAAAAAAAAAGATTTTTTTTTTTTGAGATCGTTAGTAGTGATATTAATGTGGATGGTATCAAAAGAGAAGTGTGGACTCAGTGCAGTGGTTCATGCCTGTAATCCCAGCACTTTGGGAAGCTGAGGAGGGATGATCACTTGAGCCCAGGAATTCGAGACCAGCCAGGGCAACATACAGAGACTCTGTCACTACAAAAAACCCAAAAAGGTCAGGCATGGTGGTTCATGCCTGTAATCCCAGCACTTTGGGAGGCCAAGGCAGGAGGATCACTTGAGCCCAAGAGTCCAAGACCACCCTGGGCAACACAGATACACCCTGTCTCTACAAAAAGTAAAAAAATTTGCCAAGCAAGGAGCTCAGGCTACTTGGGAGGCAGGGGTAGGAGGATCTGCTTGAGCCCAGGAGTTCAAGGCTGCAGTAAGCCATTATTGCACCACTGTACTCCAGCCTGGGCAACAGAGCAAGACTCTGTCTCAAAAAATAAAAATAAAAAATTAGCCAGGCATAGTGGCACACACCTGTAGTCCCAGCTACTCAGGAGGATCGCCTGAACTCAGGAGTTTGAGGCTGCAGCGAGCCAAGATTATACCACTGCACTCCAGCCTGAGCGACACAACAAGACCTTGTTTCAAAAAAAGAGAGAGAAGTGTGAAGGGTAGAGCCACTACTGGTTTTCTTTTTCATCTGCCAATATAGAACTGGCTAAAGAATCAAAAGTTAATTATCTTGCCTAACTCTGGAATGTGAAGAAAGATTTCAATAAATTGGAGGTTTGACAGCAGCCTGGGAACAGTATTAAAAGAATTATTCTATGAAGAATTACACTGTTTATATCAGACAGAAGTCTTGCTTTTTAATTTCAATACATAATTATTTCCCCTGAAGCAGACCTAGTGAAATCAAGGGAGATCAGTGGTCGGATAATGCTACATAAAGCCTGCCATGCATGCCAAACTGGTCTGGAGTGCCTGTAACATTTGGAGCGCCCATAATACATCCCAAAAGGTCTTATGCCAACTTCTGTCTCAAATATCCTAGAGATAAGAACAGTTCAATGCCCTTAAGGGCCAGAATAATAAAGAAAAAGAGTAGTTCAAAACAAACATAAGTACATTGGGGCCTTCTGGATACTTCCATTAAGGACCTAGTTTCCTAAACACCCTTCATTATGAGGCCAGACCAGAATTTTTAAATCTCTGCTTTACCAACTCTGAAAAAGTATGTGTCCTGTCTTTTCTGATATGAAGACAGCATTACCAGTGCCATAAACTTGCAAAAAGGGAATCACTTCTGAAATACAAAGATAATAGAAATGTAAGCATTTCTTGACACTATGTAGCCTCATCAATCCAGCACACAATAATCCCATTAAATGTAAATGGTCTAAACATCCCAATTAACAGGAAAAGACTGCCAGATCTAAAAAGCAAAATCCAATTATATGCTACTCGAAAACAATCTAAATATAAAGACACAAATAGGTTAAAAATAAAACAATGGAAAATTAAATTCCATGTAAAATTAATTTCAAAGCAAACAACATTTCCAAAGACAAAGAGTGTCAATTCAAGAGGACATAACATTCTTAAATGTTTACAAATTTCATAACAGAGCTTCAAAATAAATGAAGCAAAAACTGACAGAACAGTAAGAACATGTAGACAAATCCACAATTATAGTCTGTGATTTCCACATCCTTCTCCCGATAATTGATAGAAGAATGATGCAGAAACTCAATAAAGATATGGTACCATTTAAACATAAACTCATAATTATAGTCAGAGATTTCAGTATCTCTCTTTAAAAAACTACAATAGGGCAAGGGATAAAAGACTACAAATAGAGTGCAGTGTATACTGTCTGGTAATGGGTGCACCAAAATCTCACAAATCACCACTAAAGAACTTACTCATGTAAACAAACACCACCTGTTTCCCAATAACCTATGGAAAAATAAAAAATTTAAAAAATTAAAAACTAAAATAACAAAAAGAAAATTAGTAACAATATATCACATTTGAACAACTCTATTAATCAACTTGACCTAACTGCTATTATAGAACACTATACCAAAGAAAAATAGAACACACTCTTTCCAGCGTACACTGAACATATACTAAAATAATCTATATCCTGGGCCATAAAACAAATCTCAATACATTTAAAAGCATGTAAGTCATACAAAGTATGTTCTCTGACCACAATAAAATTAAATTCAAATTCAATAAAAGATCCAGAAAATTCTGTAAACCAAATAACACATTTCTAAATAACTCATTGGTCAAAAAAAAAATCTAAGGGAAATTCAGAACATGTGATGAGTGAAAATAAAAACACAACACAGCAAAATTTGTAGGATACAGCTAAAACACTACTTAGCTGGAAATTTATAGCATTAAGCACTAATATTAGAAAAAAAGAAAGATCTCAAATCAATGACCATGTTAACAAACTAGAAAAAGAAGAGCAAGTGAAAGTAAAAGAAGAAAGAAATATTTAAAATCTGAATGAAAATCAATAAAATAGAAAACAGAAATACAACAGAGAAGATGGATGAAACCAAAAGCTGGTTCTTTCAGAACATGAATAAATGTTTACCACTTTTTTCTTTACCACTAGCCAGACTGGCAAAGAAAACAGTTGCAGGGGAGGACAAAATGGCCAAGTCAAGAAACACAGAGGTGACATCACTACAAATTTTACACATATTTTTTAAAATAATAAAAAAATACTATGAAAATCTTTATGCCAGTCAATTCAGCAACTTAGATGAAATGGACAAATTCCTTTAAAGACACAAATCAGCAACACTCATTCAAGATGAAGTAGATAATCTGAATAGATCTAAATCTATTAAGCAAATTTAATTTGTACTTTAAAACCTTCCCACAAAGAAAACTCCAGGCCCAGATGGTTTCACTGGCAAATTCTACCAAACATTTAAGGAAGAAATAATATTAATTCTTCACAAACCTTTGAAAAAAATGAAGAAAAGGGTTCACTTAGCAACTCATTCTATTCTGACGCCAGCTTTACCATGAGAAAGAAAAAAAAAAAAAAGTAAAAAGCATTCAAATAAAACTACAAACCAGTATCATTCATGAATATAAATGAAAAACTCTAAAAAAATTTAGCAAATTAAATCCAACAATATAGAAAAAGGACACTACATCGTAACAATCAGTTTATCCCAGGAATGCAAGGTAGACTGAATATTCAAAACTCAATGAATGAAAACCACCATATTAATAACATTAAAAAACAAAAACCACATGACCATCTCAATAGATGAAGACAATTATTTGCCAAAAATCTAACATCCATTGTTGATTTTTTTTCCGTTGGAGTCATTTCTGCATGAATAACTTTATTAACTGCTAATGAAAATTAGAACTTTTATGGGTTCTTCTGACAAGATATTTTAAAATCTTAAAATGCCTTTTCTTCACTGAAGCCATCTTTATAGTTAGCTATTGCTCTCATGTTACCTATCATCTTGACTTCAATGAGATATTTTTTGTTCCTAAACCTCAAATTTTAAAAGTTGCTTCAAGTTAAGGAAAGGTCATTTTCCCACAGTTGATTTCTCTGAAAAACATCCATCTCCTGCTGGAAGTCTAGGAGTAAATCTAGAACTTCGGGGCCAACTGGAAATTCATTATGAACACTTGCATTGGTTAATCTTATTTATCTCCACAAGCCAAAAAATGTACAGTCCTGAAAAAGGTGGCCTCTCTGTGCACACATAACAATTTTTAAAAAGGCGAGGGCGGCCGGGCGCAGTGGCTCACGCCTGTAATCTCAGCACTTTGGGAGGCCGAGGCGGGCGGATCACGAGGTCAGGAGATCGAGACCATCCTGGCTAACACGGTGAAACCCCGTCTCTACTAAAAATACAAAAAACTAGCCGGGCGTGTGGTGGGCGCCTGGAATCCCAGCTGCTCGGGAGGCTGAGGCGGGAGAATGGCGTGAACCCGGGAGGCGGAGCTTGCAGTGAGCCGAGATCGCACCACTGCACTCCAGCCTGGGCGACAGAGCGAGACTCCGTCTCAAAAAAAAAAAAAAAAAAAAAAAGGCGAGGGCAACAGGAAGGGGACTGAGGCTTGATCACCAAAAAACAGCACAATGAAAACAAACAATACGGAATAATGAGCACTAGAATTCAAATTACCAGATGTTTTAAAGAGATGGGTGCCAATTTTCAACTCCCTTTTCAACACCACACTACAAAAGAACTATTTTTAAAAATAAAAAAAGGGTTGAGGGAAAATCTAAAAATTAAAAGAATATCTAAACTGTTGAATGACCCTCTGTTTGTTCCTGAAAAACTTAAATCACATCTTCTTCTTCCATCCCCAGTTCTTTCAGAGTACGATTATCAGAAATTATCTGACCTTCGAAGAGAAACTTCAGTGAATTCACTGGATGCCCTGGCTTCGACAATATCATTTTTTTTTTTTCTTGAGATGGAGTCTCGCTCTGTTGCCCAGGCTGGAGCGCAGTGGTGCAATCTCAGCTCACTGCAATCTCTGCCTCCCGGGATCAAGTGATTCTCCTGCCTCAGCCTCCCGAGTAGCTGGGATCACAGGTGCCCATCACCACACCCCGCTAATTTTTTGTATTTTTAGTAGAGACTGGATTTCACCATGTTGGCCAGCCTGTTCTCAAACTCCTGATCTCAGGTGATCCACCTGTTTCGGCCTCCCAAAGTGCTGGGATTACAGGCATGAGCCACCGCGCCCGGGCAACAATATGATTCTTTGAGTCTCTTAAGATGTGCTGTTATTTTCACTGAAGTAAATCTCACCTCTATCCCATCCAGTGACTTTGAGTTCAATGTACTCGCCTTCCTTCTTATCCCCCAAGTCCTAAGTTGAAGGTTCTGGCTGCTGGTCAGACATGGTGACGACAGAGGCTTCCCCTGAGAGTCTTGGCACAGCAGCAGGCTGGGGTAGGCAGACCCTAGCTCCTGGTTTTACAAATCTGTCTCCCTTCCCCACAGGACAACACTGTGGCTGACCATTCCTGATTTTAAAAAACTAAACAAAACAAAAAATCCCCAACTAACTAGGTATAAAAGGGGACTTCCTCAGTCTGATAAAGGGCATCTCTGAAAAATATATAGCCAACATTATATTAATACTTAATGGTGAAAGAATTATTTTCCCCTAAAATCTGGAACAAGGTAAGAATATCTACTCTTAACACTTTTTTTTTCTTTTTCTTTTTTGAGGTGGAGTCTAGCTCTGTCATTCAGGCTGGAGTGCAGTGGCGCAATTTCAGCTCACTGCAACCTCCATCTCCTGGGCTCAAGCGATTGTCCTGCCTTAGCCTCCCAAGTAGTTGGGATTACAGGCGTGCGCCATCATGCCTGGCCCACCTTGGCCTCCCAAAGTATGGGGATTACAGGCGTGAGCCACCCTACCTAGACTTAACACTTTTCTAGCCAACAAAATACTGGAGATTCTAGTCTGCACTAAAGCAGGGAAGAAAGAAAAGGCATTCAGATTAGACAGGAAGGACTAAAACTGTCATTCACAGATGGCATAATTTTCTGTGCAGGAAATCTTATGGAGTCTACAGACAAACTTCTGTAACTCATACCTGAGTTTACCAAGGATCTAACATCAATAGACAAAAAAAAAAAATCAACTGTATCTCTATATACCAGCAATAAACAATCAGAAATTGAGAATTTAAAAAATACAATTTACAATGGCATCAAAATACATTAAATACTTAACAAACAAAAAGAAGTGCAAAACCTGTACATGGAATACTAATAACATAGAAAACCAAAAAATTGACAAGATGATTCCAAATTTGATAGAGAAATGAAAAAAACTAACATTTCCAAACCATTTTGGAAAAAAAAGGAATAAAAATTGAAGGATATATACCACCTGATTTCCAAACTTACTATCAAACTATAGCAATCAAAACTGTGGTTTCAATATAAAGTTAGATACACAGACCTACAGGACTGACTAGAAAGTTCAGAAAAATGCCCACACATATGTGAGCAATTAATCTTAGATGAGTGTGCAAGGGCAATTTAAAAGAGAAAGGGCATTCTTTTCAACAAATGATACTAGAATATGTGGATGTCCATACTTTTTAAAAACCTGTATCATATACAAAAATAAACTCAAAATGGATCACAAACCTAAACATAAAACCTAAAGCTATAAAACATTTCAAAGAAAACATAGTACAAAAATCTTTGTGGCATGGAATTAGGCAGTTTCGTTAAGACAATAAAAAGACAAGCCATAGTCGGGAGCAAATATTTGCATATCATACCTCTGATAAAAAAAAAAAACTTGTAACCTAAATATATGAAGAATTCTCAAAACTCAATGATAAGAAAAGAATCCATTTTTCAAAAAGGCAAAAGGTTTGAACATTTTGCTAAAGATAATTTATCACATATAAAGAAATGAAAGGTATAATAGTAGCAGAAAAGGACAGCCAGAGGAGTTGAGTAGGGGAAAAAGAAGTATATAATATTGTTAGGTTCTTACATGATAAATGAAGTATTACAGTATTTTTCATGGTAGGCTGTGAAAAGTTAAAGATATGTATTCTGAACACTAGAACGGCCATGGGGGAAAAAAAGTCAAACAATGACGTATAGCTCAGAAGCCAAGAGTAGAGACAAAATAAAATCCTAAAATATTAATTAATCCAAGAGAAGGCAGTAAAAGAAACCAGAAACAGATGACATAACAAATACAAACTAAACAGCAAGATTCAGCCACAGTGGTAATCAGATTAAAGATTAAATTACCTAAACACGCCATTTAAAAGGTAGAGATTCTCAAGCATAAACAAAGAGCAGAAAACAATGAAACGTACAGGAGAATAATAAAGAAAAATCTATGAAATAAAAAGCCAGTTATTTAAAAAAACAATAAAATTATTAATCTT
>NW_012101254.1:3824152-3826433 GCF_000951045.1 Mandrillus leucophaeus
TCTCCTCTCCTCTCTCTTCTCTCCTCTCTTTCTCTCTCTCTCTTTCACTACAGGTCCAGATGGCTTCATTGGTGAATTCTAACCTTTAAGGAAGAAATAAAATCAATCTTTCACAAACTCAGAAAACAGAGAAGGACTGAATACTTCCCAACTTATTTTATAAACCCAGCATTACTCTGGTGCCAAACCAAGCAAAGAACTGCCAGTAAAGAAAAGAAATACAGCATCAAATAAAGATGCAAAGTTCTTTAAAAAGACATGAGTGAATCAACTCCAGTAATACATCAGAAGGATAATACATAATAATCAAGTGGAATTAATCTGCAGAATGCAACACTGGTTCAACATTTGAAAATCAGTTTATCATATTAACAGAATAAAAGAACTAAACCAAGTACACAGAGAAAAAACATTTAACATATATTAATATTCTTTTCATAATAAAAACTCTCAGCAAATTAAAATAGATGGGCACTTCCTCAGATTGATAAAAAGGCACCTAGAACTGACAATTACACTTGATGAAAGACTAACTACCTTCTTAAGGCTGGGAATAGGCAAGAAGGTCTGACTTCACCACTTCTACCTGCCACTGGCTATTAGGTATTGTCTACTGTACTAGATAGTACAATAAAACAAGAATAAGAAATATAAATTATATAGATTGGAGAGGAAGATACAAAACTGTCTTTTTCACAAGCAAATGTGTTGAAGAAAATACCTAAGAAATCTACAAAAAAATTGTTAGAATTAATAAGTAAATTTAGGGACACAGCAGCATACAAAGTTAAATATACCAAAATCAATTACATTTCAATGAGTTCAGAAAAAGAAAGTTCAAAAAAAAAAAAAAACCACACTACTACAAATCGGCATCAGAAAGTATGATATATTTAGAGGTAAATTTAACAAAATCAGACTAAGATATATTCATTGAAAACTACAAAATACTGCTCACGGCAATTAAAAATGACCTAAATAAATGGAGATATTAGCATTTTTATCTCTTGGAAGACTCAATGTTAAGATGTTAATTCTCCACAAACTGATCTACAGATTCCCAGCAGGGTTTCTGTAAACAATTACAAGCTGCTTCTAAAACTTCTATGGAAATACAAAGGACTTAGAATATCCAAAACAGCTTTGAAAAAGAAGTTACAGGACTTATACTACCTTATTTAAAGACTTCCTATAAAGCTACAGTAGTCAAGATCGTGTTGTATTCACTTAAGGATAGACATATGAAGGGAATACAACATAAAGTCCAGAAATAGACCCACACTTAAATTGTCAATTAACAAATATATGATCAGAAGTAGATCAAGGCCAGGCACAGTAGCTCATGCCTGTAATCCCAGCACCTTGGGAGGCCGAGTTGGAAAGATCACTTGAGGCCAGAAGTTCAAGACCAGCCTGGGCAACATGGTGAGATCCCATCTCTACAAAAATAAAATAAAAAATAAAAATTGGCCAGGTATGGTAGTATGTGCCTGTAGTCCCAGCTATTTGGGAGGTTGGGGCAGGAGGGGTTGCTTGAGCCCAGGAGGTCAAGGTTGCAGTGAGCTATGATTACTATGACTGTACCATATACTACACTACAGGCTTTTTATTACTGGGTAATAAAGTGAGACCCTGTCTTAAAAAAAAAAAAAAAAAGCTCAAAATGGATTAACAATACCAATGTTGGCAAGAATACAGAAAAACTAATGGATCAACAATACTAAATGTTGGCAAGAATGTAAAGGAACTAGAACCCTGTATATTGTTATCAGGAATATAAAATAGCGCAACTACTTTGGAAAACAGTTTCGCACTTAAAAGTTAAGCATACACTCAGTTTACAACACAGTAATACTACTCCTAGGTATTTACCCAATAAAAATTAAAACATATCTCCAGAAAAAGACATGTACAAAAATGTAATGGCAAGTTTATTCATAATAGCCAAAAAACAGAAAAAAAATTCCAAATGTCCTTCAACGGATGAATAAATAAAAAACTGTGGTACAGCCATACGATGTAATACTATACAGCAATAAAGGAACAAAGTACTGATGTAACATGGATGAATCTCAAAAACATAATGCTGAATGAAAGAGGCCATATGCCAAAAACTACATAATATATTATTCCATTTATATAAAATTCTAAACAGGCAAAACTGTTTCAGTTTTAGAGAAATGATAAGGCTCAGGGTTGAGAGGATGGTGGTGGAGGGAACCGACTTGTGTGGGGAAGGAAATGTTCTATACTTTTAGGGAATGGAAATGTTCTTTATCTT
>NW_012101254.1:3828198-3829200 GCF_000951045.1 Mandrillus leucophaeus
AAAAAAAAAAAAATTGCAAAAATTAGCTGGTGTGGTGGTGTGCACCTGTAGTACCAGATATTTGGGAGGCTGAAGCCAAAGGATTGCTTGAGCCAGGGAGGCAGAGGTTGCTGTGAGCCACGATTGTGCCACTGTGCTCCAGCCTGGGTGACATGGTGAACCCCTGTCTCAAAAAAATAAAAAATAAAAAGCACGGTATGATAACAAAGCAAAGAAAGTGCAAAATTCTTATAGATGAGATAAATCAATAAAGTTTCAATATCTGTTTCAGCTGATGCAACAACAAACTTGGCAACACCACTGGGTCCTTCAGGTGCCATCAGTTTGGTTATCAGTTTCTATTTGACAGCCATCCATGCCAAGCCCCACAGTGTCTCTGCATTGTGCTACGTAAGTAATGAGCAGGAGAAAAAGGGCATTCTCAGTTTACTAAGCTAATTAGCTAAAACAAATTAATACGTAACAGATCTGAGATAGGGAAGCATTGTGTTAAAACATACACAAGCATACACACACACAAAAGCAGCAGCCAAACCACTCAAGGAGACATAGATCAAAAATGAAGTTGAATCTCACATAGATTCATAAAAGCAGAAGTTCCACAACACTATGTGCAATGTGTCTGTAAAAATCTATGCATCTGTTTGGCCACTATTTAATTAAACGGTACAGTCCATTTAAATAACAGTTCTGAAACTGTTCTCATTTTGTTTTAATCATTCTCAAAAAATATATATTTAAATTTAGTGATATAGTATGGAATCCTTAAAAATGAACAGTAATGTTACACTGCTCCTCTGAGGACATGGAAGACAATGTATTATCCATATCATAACTGATTTTTTTCTGACGTTTTCCTCTGAAAGGAAAAGTATATCAACTTCAAAACTTTTGGATATTTCTTGACAGGACTTCTTCACTCTGTCACAAATGGCTTTGAAATAACCATCATTCCTCTCAGATGATAAACAACTATATTGCTCTTTTTTTTTTTTTTTTTTT
>NW_012101254.1:3829905-3832095 GCF_000951045.1 Mandrillus leucophaeus
TTGGTCAGGGTGGAGGGGCGGTTAGAATACAGTGATAACGGAACATGTTGCAGGAGAAAAACACAAACATAGATACAGATGCTGACTGGCTACTATGTCTACCAGCCTTCCAGTTCCCGGTTCCAGTCCCTGAGAACCTGGCTGTCCTTTCTGCCCTTGGGCATCATAGGCTTTACTTGATTCCTTACAAAGACAAATAAATTCTTCAATTTATGTTAGTTCCAATGGGTTTCTTATAACGAAACAGCCCCTGATTAAAATAAATTGTTTAAACCACAGATAATTTCAAATTTAAAACCAATGTTAGCAAACTACCAATGTTGGCAAACTGCTTGATTCACTAGCCACAGACTTGCTCAATGTAACTTACAATATTTCAATAATCTCTCTTCAAAGTTGCATAAACAGCGTTATTCAAAGAACTGGCAGAATTAAGTTCTGTCACTTCCTATCAAACCTCATCGTTGTCAGATCCAAGGAATGAATACGGATCATTCTTTCCACAAACATTTATTAAACCTCTCGAAATGCCAGATACTCAACTAGAGATTGGAAATAAAATATGAGCAAGCAGCCTCACTCTCTGCCCTGTTTAAATAGGGTACACAAAAACACAAATGCAATACTTTCTTCTAGAGTTAAATGCTACAGAGCATGACTAGGATGGCTATTTTTACAAATAGGTGTTTATATGACATTCATGGCTCTTTTATGTGAATAGCTGCTATAACTGGAAAATTTTCAACCACTTCAGTTGCACCATCCTAGACCTTAACATGTATTTCATTCAAATCAATGTTGATCACTGAAGATTCACATTTCCAATATCGTTTAAGTAAGTACGAGTTGTGTCTTCTGCCACGGTGAGATTCAAGGACTTCTCTTTACTTAAGATATCCTTTGACATTTTTCAATAGAATATTATACAAATTGGCAACTCTTTTACTGGCCAACAGTTGTCTCTTCACAGTAAAAGACCTGAGGAAACACTAACATCATTCCTAATGTACTATAATCTTCTGATCTTTCTTATTTCAATCATTTAACTTTGAATGGGGATAATTTCGTAAGAATCAATTAGTGAGAAATATGCCCTCTCTCGTCTCTCATTCTCATTCTCATTAACTGCACAGTTTCCTTTATTTACAATGAAACAGACTTATAGAAGTACTATTTTCTAATACACAAGATATTTTGAAATATAAGTTTTAGTTACATGCTATTTTCATTAATCTGATGGCAGAGGGCAGAGTAAAACATATAAAGATAAAATTGATTCGGACTCCAAATCTGCAAAGTACTGTACATTATTCCTGTTTTCTGAATTGTTAAGAGCAATGTTCCAATTACAAATTCCTTGTATAATAAATAACTTCTAAAGATCAAATTTCTGTTGGCAAAAAGATGATACAAGTAACAGAATGCCACATTCTTTATAACACATACTTCAACCAACGAAAATCTGAACACTAAAGATTCATTAATTTACGCATGCATTCATTCAATTTCATCGACAAATATTTAATTGAATATCTTTACTGTGCTAGGGACTGAAGATTTAATTTAATAAACACAACAGTCTCCATCTCTAACTTTATTGAGCTTAAAGTTATGAAATAAAATTACTGTAAATTCTAGTAAATTACTGAATACTTTGATTCAGCGTTGGTTAGAACTATAGTTTAAACTGGTCAAGCGTAGTGGCTCACACCTGTAATCCCAGCACTTTGGGAGGCCGAGGTGGGCAGATCTCAAGAAATCAAGACCATCCTGGCCAACATGGTGAAACCCTGTCTCTACTAAAAATACAAAAATTAGCTGGGCATGGTGGCGAGCACCTGTAGTCCCAGCTACTTGGGAGGCTAAGGCAGGAGAATCACTTGAACCCAGGAGGCCGAGGTTGTAGTGAGCCAAGATCGCTCCATTGTACTCCAGCCTGGTGATAGAGCGAGACTTGGGTCTCAAAATAAATAAATAAATAAAGTTTAAACCACACACCACAAGTTTTTAATGAGATTTAATGAGAAACTTTAGATTTAAAAAATTGTTTATATAAAAATTTTATGACTGCAAAGCACTGAGTTAGCCATTACCCTTTGCTTGGAAAGAAAAAGGAGAAGGTTAGAGAATATTTATCTATTATTTACCATAGAATATAATTTAAATCTATACTTACTCATTTTCCTCTTA
>NW_012101254.1:3832265-3834353 GCF_000951045.1 Mandrillus leucophaeus
TTAAGCATACACTCAGTTTACAACACAGTAATACTACTCCTAGGTATTTACCCAATAAAAATTAAAACATATCTCCAGAAAAAGACATGTACAAAAATGTAATGACAAGTTTATTCATAATAGCCAAAAAACAGAAAAAAAATTCCAAATGTCCTTCAACGGATGAATAAATAAAAAACTGTGGTACAGCCATACGATGTAATACTATACAGCAATAAAGGAACAAAGTACTGATGTAACATGGATGAATCTCAAAAACATAATGCTGAATGAAAGAGGCCATATGCCAAAAACTACATAATATATTATTCCATTTATATAAAATTCTAAACAGGCAAAACTGTTTCAGTTTTAGAGAAATGATAAGGCTCAGGGTTGAGAGGATGGTGGTGGAGGGAACCGACTTGTGTGGGGAAGGAAATGTTCTATACTTTTAGGGAATGGAAATGTTCTTTATCTTCACTGTGGTGTGGTTATGTGTTTACAATTGCCAAAACACACAGAAATGTACACTTAAAGTGGGTACATTTTATTATATGTAAATTATACTACCTCAATAAAGTTGATATTAAAGAGTGGGATATAAATTTTGACCTCAGAGTTATTGTGTTGAAAAATAAAATAATGTATATAAATAAGCCTAACCATAAAATAAATGCCCAATAATTTATTAATCATATCAGTCATTTTTAATAAACTATAATCAGTACCAAATACAGATTATATATAATACATAATCAGCTATAATTAAACCGACTTTATAAATTTAAATTTATAATATTAGTTGCTATTCCTAATATATTTCTTCTATCCCATGAATTCCAAGAAAATAAAATATTCTAAAACTCCAAGACAAAGGAATCCTGAATATCTAAGGAGAGAGAACGTCTACTCCAGAAAATTAGCACTCTTTACTTGCCTTTCAATGAGCATTTTGTAGAACATTCACTAAATCAAAGGTGACCTGCCTCCATAATTACCCTCTAAAAATACCTTAAATGCTAGATAATAACAATCTTTAAGTAAATGAATCTTTTAAAAAGACAAAAATAAAAGTAAAATTATGCCTCTCAGCATGATGCAAAATACTAAGTCCCTAGACAGTGTCCAACTTTTTACTTAGCTCAACTGTTGCAAGTCATAGTAAAAATGGTTAACTCCTACTCTCCCTGCAAGCATTCTTGCAGACTAGAAGGGAACTGGTTTAGGGAGCCTCCTAAATAGAGAGCATTTCCATTAGAGTGGCAGGTTTGTGAGCGCAAATGAAAAACCAAATACATCACAAGACAGGCTATTTTATTATTTCCTTGGTTTGTCCTGCTAAAGCCAAAACAGTGTGGCAAAAGCAGAAAGGAAGGAAAGGAAGGCAGGGTATTTGGGAAGTATAATGGGCAAATCAGTCTTGCAAAGCAGCTTTCTCACTTGGCTTGTTGTTAGCTGAGCTCCAACTGGGAGGCTGGAATGTCAGACTGTGACTGGCCTTGAATGCCAGGCTGAGAGATTCAGTCCACTAAAATACTGAAGGGGAAGTAGAAGCAGAAAGAGTACTTGGTTAACATTTTCCAAACAGATTATTTTAAATAGTACTAGAAATCTTAAATAAAATAACATTGTCATCCCAACAAAAATGCCAACAGCTATAGTCACAACGGCCAGCTTTTGGACCTAGTGGCCAAGGTTCAAAATGTATGGTATGGGCAAGGTGCAGTGGCTCACGCCTGCAATCCCAACACCTTGGGAGGCCACAGTGGAAGGATAGCTTGAGCCCAGGAGTTCAAGATCACCTGGGCAATGAAGTGAAACCGAAACCCGGTCTCTACAAAAAAATGGTGATGCACACCTATAGTCCCAGCTACTTGGGAGGCTGCAGGTGAAGGATCACTTGAGCCAATGAGGTCAAAGCTGCAGTGAGCTATGATCATGCCACTGCACTCCAGCCTGGGCCACAAAGCAAGACCCTGTCTCAATAAATAAATAAATAAATAGATTTTTTAAGAAAGAATAAGTAAAAGCGTTATCAGGTGCCCTGCCAACAATATTTCACTTAGATGGGGTTGGTAGGCAGACTAGGAAATAATTAAAGGACAG
>NW_012101254.1:3834403-3838511 GCF_000951045.1 Mandrillus leucophaeus
CCATTTCTACTAAAAATACAAAAATTAGCTGGGTGTGGTGGCACGTGCCTGTAGTTCCAGCTACTTGGGAGGCTGAGGCAGAAGAATTGCTTGAACCCGGGAGGCGGAGGTTGCAGTGAGCTGACACCGTGCCACTGCACTCCAGCCTGGGGGACAGGGCGAGACTCTGTCTCAAAAAAGAAAAACAAAACGGGGCAGGCAAAGAGTTTTTCTGTTTGCTGTGATAGTTATCTTCCAAGAGTTTGTAAAACTATATAACCTTTCAATTGTGCTTGTGATAGAAAACTGCATTTGTTAAAATGTGTGTTGCTGAGAATTGTGTTTGTTCATCTAAAGATTAATATTATGTTGGTTGTAGGCGGCTGAATTCTATCACAAATATTGTGGTAATTAAACACTATGACCTTACTGATCTTATATACAATAGATTTAAGGTTACTAAAATTAATGGAAAGCCCAGAAATAAATACATGCTTCTATAGCCAACTGATTTTTGACAAAGGTGCCAAGAACACACATTGGAGAAAGGACAGTCTCTTCAATAAATGGTGTTGGGAAAACTGCATATCCACATGAAAAGAAGTAACACTAGCCCTTACCTTTCATCATATACAAAAATCAACTCAAAAAGGATTAAAGAGTTAAATGTAAGATCAGAAACTGTGAAACTACTAGAAGAAAACATAGGAGAAATGCCTTGTCACATTGGTCTCAGTAAGAATTTTTTGGATAAGCTCTCAAAAACACAGAAAACAAAAGCAAAAATATATAGATTACATCAAACTAAAAAGCTTCTGCACATCAAAGGAAACAATCAACAGACTGAAGAGACAATCTATGGAATGGGAGAAAATATTTGCAAATTATACATCTAACAAGAGGTTAATAAGCAGAATATATAAAGAATTCAAGCCACTCAATAGAAAAAGAAAATAATTCAATTAAAAATGGGTAAAAGACCTAAATAGACATTTTTCAAAAGACATACAAATGGCCAACAGTATATGCAAAAATGTTCAACATCGCTAATTATCAGGGAACTGCAAATCAAAACCACAATGAGGTATCATCTCACTCCAGTTATACAATGGCTACAGTCAGCTCTCTGTCCATGGGTTCCACATCCATGCATTCAACAAACCAGTTGATCAAAAATATTCAAAAAACAGGCTGGGTACAGTGGCTCATGCCTGCAATCTCAGCACTTTGGGAGGCCAAAGAAGGCAGATCACTTGAGGTCAGGAGTTTGAGACCAGCCTGGCCAACATAGTGAAACCGTGTCTCTAAAAATAAAAATTCAAAAAACAAACTGCATCTGAACTGAACATTTACCGACCTTTGTCATTATTCCCTGAACAATACCATATCACAGCCAGCTACATAGAATTTACATTGTATTAGGCATTATAAGGAATCTAAAGATGATTTAAAGTACAAACATAAGGCAAAGATATTCTGGGTTTGGTTCCAGACCAACGCGATAAAGCAAGTATCACAATAAAGCAAAGTCATATAAACTTTTTGGTTTCCCAGTGCATATAAGAGTTATGTTTACTATACTGTGGTCTATTAAGTGTATAATAGCATTATGTCTAAAATAAAATGATAATACCCGATTTTAAAATACTGTATTGCGGCCAGGCATGGTGGCTCACTCCTGTAATCTCAGCACTTTTGGAGGCCAAGGTCGGTGGATCACCTGAGGTTGGGAGTTCAAGACCAGCCTGGCTAATATGGTGAAGCCACGTCTCTACTAAAAATATAAAAATTAATAGGATCATGGTAATGAGCACCTGTAATCCCAGCTACTCGGGAGGCTGAGGCAGGAGAATCGCCTGAACCTGGGAGGCAGAGGTTGCAGTGAGCCGAGATCACACCACTGCACTCCAATCTGGGAGACAAAGCGAGACCCTGTCTCAAAACAAAAATACAAAAAAAAATAAAAATAAAAATAAGAATAAAATACTGAATTGCTTAAAAATGCTAACAATGATCTCAGCCTTCAGCAAGTCACAGTCTCTTTGCTACTGCAGGGTCCTGCCTCGATGCTGATGGCTCCTGACTGATTAGCATGGTAGTTGCTGAAGGGTGGCATGGCTATGGCAATTTCTTAAAATAAGACAACAATGAAGTCGGCCACGTTAATCGACTTTTCCCTTAGGAAAAATTTCTCTACAGCAAAAGATACTGTCTGATAGAATTGTACTCAGAGTAGAACTTCTTTCAAAATTGGAGTCAATCCTCTCAAACCCTGGCGAAGCTTTATCAACTAAGTTTATGAAATATTCTAAAGCCTTTGTTGTCATTTCAACAATGTTCACAGCATCTTAACCAGAAGCAGATTCCATCTCAAGAAACCACTTTCTTTGCTCATCTGTAAGAAGCAACCTTCTTCATCTGTACAAGTTTTATCATGGTATTGTAGCAGTTCAGTCACCTTCTCAGGATCCGCTTCTAATTCTAGTTCTCTTGCTATTTCCAACACATCTCAAGTGATGAGGTGCACTGTCAAAGAGCAATAATATTTTCAAAGGAATCATTTTCTCTGAGCAGTAGTTCTCAACAGTGGCTTTCAGTAAACCACGCTGTAAACAGATGATTGTTATTCCACTGTAGAACACGGGCAGAGTTAGATTTAGCATAATTCTTATGGGCCTTAGGATTTTCAAAATGATAAGTGATCCTTGGCTTCAAACTAGTCACTAGCTGCCTTTGTCCCTAACCAGAAAGTCAGCCCATCCTTTGACGCCAGGCATTGCCTTCTAACTATGACAGTTCTAGATGGCATCTTCTTCCAACATAAGGCTGTTCCATCTACACTGAAAATCTGTTGCTAGGTGTAGCCCTTCATCAATGATATCTTAGCTACATCTGGATTACTTACTGCATCTTCTACATGAGCACTTGTTGCTTCGCCTTGCACTTCTGTGTGATAGAAATGGCTTCTTTTCTTAAATCTCATGAACCAACCTCTGCTAGCTTCAAATTTTCTTCTGCAGCTTCTTCACCTCTCTCAATCTTCTTAGAATTGATGAGAATTAGGACTTGTTCTTGATTAGGCTTTGGCTTAAGGGAATTTTGTGGCTGGTTTGATCTTTCATTCAAACACGAAAACTTTCTCCATATCAGCAATAATTTTTTCACTTTCTTATAATTCATGTGTTCACTAGAGTAGCACTTCTAATTTCCTTCAAGAAATTTTTCTTTGCATTCACAACGTGGTTAACTGTTTGGCCAAGGGGCCTAGTTTTCAGCCTGTCTCAGCTTTCAACATGCCTTCCTCACTAAATTTCGTCATTTCCAGCTTTTGATGTAAAGTGAGAGGTGTGGGACTCTTCACTTGAACACTCAGAGGACATTGCAAGGTTTCTAACTGGCCTAATTTCAATACTGCTGTGTCTCAGGGAATAAGAAGGCCCAAGGAGAGGGAGAAAGGAAAAAGGTCAATCACTACAGCAATCAGAACATACACATTTATTGATTAAATTCACTATCTTATATGGGTATGTATGGTTTATGGCATCTCAACACAAAAATAGTAACATTCAAGATTACTAGTCACAGATCACCAAAACAGAATAATAATGAAAAAGTATGTGGAAATACTTCATGATTTAAAAAGCAAACATTTTTAAGTTTAAAAAAATAATAAAGAAGTTTGAAATGGTACAAAAATCACCAAAACATGACACAAAGGCACGAAATAAGCCTATGCTTTGGGGAAATGGCTCTGATAAACTTGCTCAACACAAGATTGCCACAAACCATCAATCAATTTATAAAAAAAAAAAAAAAACACATAATATCCTTGTTGAAGCACAATAAAATGAGGTATGCCTGTACACAGAAAGATGGGCATAGGATATATGTGAATACTATGCCCTTTTATATCAGGGACTTGCACAAGAGGTCTTGGAACCAATCCCTCATGGTTACTGAGGGATGATTGTATTATTAAAAGGAAAAGATCTGAGCATGGTGATGTGTGCCTGTAGTCTCTGCTACTTAGCAGGCTGACGGAGGAAGAACACTTGAGCCCAGGAGTTCAAGTCTAGCCTGGGCAACATAGCAAGACTCTGTCTCAAAAAAAAAAAAAAAAAAAAAAAAA
>NW_012101254.1:3838561-3844414 GCF_000951045.1 Mandrillus leucophaeus
AAACCAGCCAGGTGCAGTGGCTCACGCCTGTAATCCCAGCACTTTGGGAGGCTGAAGCGGGCAGATGACAAGGTCAAGAGATCAAGACCATCCTGGTCAACATGGTGAAACCCTGTCCCTAATAAAAATACAAAAATTATCCAGGCGTAGTGGTGGGCATTTGTAGTCCCAGCTACTCCAGAGGCTGAGGTAGAAGAATTGCTTGAACCTGGGAGGTGGAGGTTGCAGTAAGCCGAGATCGCATGTGTGTGTATATATGTGTATGTTATATATATACACATATATATGTGTGTTTTTTAAAAAAACTCATCTTTCTAATTCTACGAACTTTTATAAATATAGTTTCCATGGTCAATTACCTTTGCCTTTTATTTGGCTGTGAGCTGCTTAACACTAGAATCTTGACTTGTTTTAGCATAAGAATCGCCATTATACAATGCTCACTTATTATTTATTTATTATAGAACATACTGTGGGCTAAACTAAGTCCCCAATGTATAATGACAATATTCAACAACAGTTTGCTAGAACATAATTATATTATATGATGAGTGACAGACCTAATACACTAATCACAAATGTTATTAAAGGCTTCCCATGAAGAGCTTATAGTAATGAGAGGACATAGGGTATCAGCAAATGCTTCCCAACATAAACCCATACTACTAGAAAGATGTCTGTGAAGTCACATTATTTTTGTCTCAAGACCGTGGACTGACCACATACACTTATTTCTTCTCTAAGACCCACCCTCCAATCCCATTAAATGATAGTTAATACAGAAAGATAAAATCCCAAACAACAGGAAGATGAAGAGGAAGGGAAGAGAGTAATCAGTAAATGAGAAAGTTTAGCAAATTGCTAGAGATAGAATGCAGATGGAAGTGTAGTACTTGACAAGATAGGGCAGAGGAAAGCTTTGGCCTGTAATAATGTGAGGAAGACGAGGAAGGAAGTCATTTGTCTTAATTAAACCCATAAAAGTTGGTAGTTATCCCATGTTAAGGGGAGGCAAGAGTGAGACACACGGCTAAGAACAGGGAGAGTAAGCAAAAGCTCCTCACGGAATAGTCTATCTACCCACCCCCCGGAAACGACAGGGTGACCAGGTATGTATCCCCAGGTATTCACTGAAGAAACAGAACAAACTATGTGAGGAGAGCTAGAACAGTTGACTCACATCTGGCCCATCATTCATCCACACATTCCATAAGCCTTGCTCACCTACTCAGAAGTCCCATTCAGTATTTTATTGTCTATCTTAAACATAAATGAATACCTTTTATTTGAAGAAAACCTATAGAATAAAAGAGGGAAAAATATGACAAACAAAAATATAATCCCTAGGAAAAATTAAAATAATTCAGATAACAGAAGAAAACTTTTTTTTAAAAAATCTCCAAATTTTATTTTTTGAAGGATTTTAAAGGACGTATATTCATAAAATAAGAAGATGCTGAGAATAAGAAACAGTGCAAGAAAGAGTTCTTAGAAATTAAGATACCTAATTGTGACTGTAGTAATAAAAAATTATCAGATGGGCTAAAGGAAAGGCAGAAGGGTAGAGGGAGGAACAGAATCTGAGCAAGTTATTTGAGAATGAGTTCCAGCAAGATAAGCAGATAACCTGTTTATCAAGAAAATCATTCTACAAAACATAGAATCTATGATACATAGATTCTACAAAACAAGGTCAAATTCAAAATAATAATAAAGGCAAATCTCACAGTGATAATCATGCAGGAACAGGCCTCCAGAGCAATCATTCAAGCAATTTATAGACAAGGCACAGAAGACAACTACAGATTTAGAACAGACAGTAAGTTATCAATCTTGAAAATGCAAAAGGAAAATAACTGAAGACAAAAGCTGGGAGTTGAAGGAAGAGGAATTGAAGGAAGGGCAGGGGCTAATATATTCATCTTACAAAATGCAGAGGCAAAAGACACAGTATCTATGATTAATGTAAAACTAAAGAGTATACTACCCTAAATGTTCACCATTCTTGCATAGAGATTGTCCTTAAGTAATAACAAAGCTAACTGTGTACCACGTACTTACTAAGAATTCTTAGGGGCTATTCATTAACTGTGTAATACAACGTGTAAAGTGATCCATTAAAAAAAGTAAGTAAAAATTTTTAAGCTACAGGGTAACCAACACAGGAACCAATAATGGTGATATAATTACATTAAGAAGGAAAAGAAAAAATAGTTAAGGGGTATAGGAAAAATAGGCTGATGCTTCATGTATCAGCACAGGAAGTCAAAAAATAACAATGTCTAAAACTGATAAGGCAAGAAATAGAGGCAAAAGTATATTGTTTAAAGATATCGAGATCATCCCCGAGAGCTAAACTGAAAATTTTTAGAATCTGCAAATGATTCTCTCAGGAAACTGGACTGGGAGAGAAGACTACTGGTTTCATGTATCAAAAAATTCCAGTACTTTTACATTTTTAACCACATGAATTATTTACTTTGATCATTTCTTTTAAATTTAGTTAATAATTTTTTCAAAAAAAAAGTAGCAATCAAATCTGTCCTACTGCTTCAGACAGGTAAAATTATTTTATATTTTAATGGTTTCCAGAAAATGGTCTAGTAATGCAAGGCTGACAAGTCAGCATGTCCAACATTTCTCATTTAATGTGGCATTTGATAAATTAGTATCAAGTGATCCTACAGAATACAGTACTAAGAATACAAAATACTACACAGAGTTGTGGCCCCTCCTGGCATGTAATGGTAAAACACACTGGTCCACAGGCCAAAAAGCCGTTTATCCATCTATCCCATGTTTAATATCCATGTTCTCTACTTTTCTTTTTAAGAATAGGAGAACTTTAATAGGCTGTTCACCACAAGTGTAGATTCAAGAGAGAAAATTCCTGGTGAGATTACCAACACTAACCAACCAAAGCCACAAGTATTGTAATAGTGACAGAGAAAAGCTGATACAGCCTAGACAGCTGCTGCAGCTAGTGGGCTAAGTCCAATGACAGATCTTCCATACTATCCATCCAAGATAAAAAAACTTGTGGTCCAGGAACTCAAGCCAGCCCACAGACACGTTAGGTTTAGCCTGCATAATATTGGCCCACACCATGTTTTTAATTTTGAAAAAGTGGCCACATCTAAAACTGACAGAATTCACATAAAACTTCAGACATCCACCTTCTCGCAATAAATCAGTAGAGGCACTCCCCTTAAGTGACAGGGTGTCCCAATTTGCCACACCTAGCCTGTTTCCCTTACTATGTTACCAATCTAACCCTCGTAGACCATTTGTATCTCTGATCCTTGCTTTAAAGGAGATAACATGTTGATATGCCTAAGCCACGCCAAGAGTTTTTGAGGCAGGACTCTTACACTTCGGTAACAACAGGAAATAGATCAGTGACAAGTCGTGGCACAGCAGTTCCAGAGGGGGGTTAGCGGCAGTGATGGACAGCAGCCACTCCTACCTAAAAACTGTTTCTAAATGGCCAGGTATTCTAAAGCAGTGGACTTTTTATTCAGTATTACATAAAAGCCACCTATAAAGAAAAAAAACACATAAAAATTACTGGGCACGCCTAAAAATTAGGAATTTCTGTGCATGCCTATTTAACTACAACTTATTCCCTGCCAACTGCCTTACTTTTAATCAAACTAGAATTGAATGACAGATAAGAAAAGTGGTAAATGCTAGTGATCAATATCTTAGGGGATAACAACTAACAGCCGGAAATGAAAACTAAAGCACAAAGTCCAATAGCTGACACTGTAACCTACATTTTGAGTAAAATAGTCATCGTTTACTTACATTTTAATGTCTCTCCAGCATATGGTATGTGCAGTTTAAATCGGTCACAGTTGGGCCCAGGAGTCAATGATGTGCAGCTTTAAAAAATGCAGAAACAAAAGAAAGAAAAGATTTTTTAAAAACAAACTTTAAAAACCCACATATTTATGATACTAAACAAAAAGGGATCTTTATACAGAACAGATTAAAACACTGGCTTACAGAACAAAATAAAAGCCTTTAATAGTCACGGAAGCCAAGACACGAAGACTCGTCCTAAAACAAATAATTCATTTATTTCACAATAAAACTTACATGTGTTCTAACGACAAACATCAACAGTGTGCTTCAACTACTTCTCTCAAAGAGGCATATCTCGACTTTTAAAATTAGGTATATTATCCAAAACACATGTCTATTCTTATGCCAAAAACTGTAAAATAAGAATAGTTTTATGATCATATTTTAAATATGGACTCTTAGCTTTCATTCTGTTACTACAAAAAAGAGCCCACTTTTGGCCTTTTTCTGGTACCAGATGGTTTTCTTTCCTTCCACAAAGGTACAGTGCTTCCTTTAGATTTGGCACACCATAACTTTCATCTGCAGGAAAGCACAATGCGCACTCAATTTCAAGTAAAATGCAAATTTTAAAGGTGGGGGGTAGTCACCCAGGTCTCAACAGTTTGGTATTTTCTTTTTGTTTTGTTTTTCAAGACAAGGTCTCGCTCTGTAGCCCAGGCTGGAGTGCAGTGATGCAATCTCTGCTCACTGCAGCCTCAATCTCCCAGGCTCAAGCAATCCTCCCACTTCAACTTCCCAAGCAGCTGAGGCCACAGGTGCACAACACCACACCTGGCTTTTTTTTTTTTTTAAAGAGAGGCAGTCTCACTATGTTACCCAGGGTGGTCTCAAACTCCTGGGCTCAAGTGGTCCTCCTCCCATCTAGCCTTCCAAAGTGTCAGGATCGTAGGTGTGAGCCACTGAACCTGGCCTAGTTTTTTTTAATCTATTATTTCACAAAGTTATACAATGTTTCTTGCTCTTCACAGATTTGTTGTACAAAATAATTTATTATCTTAGAAGTCATAAGTTCAACTGCATAACAGCTGCATAGGCTTCATAAGTTAATAAAATATTAATATGAAGTCAATTGAGAAAGTAATGTGTCTTCATTTTGTTTTAAAAAGATGAGATTTTTAATGTATAAACGAAAGCAAGGAGGCTAATTTTCTTTTGTAATTCCAAAACTGGCTGTGAAGCAATTCTAAAAAAGAACCTATAGAAGTAATTTAACGGATGGATGCATAGTTAAAATAAATGTACAACTTCCCTACATGGCAACTTGGGCAAGAGTCATTTAAAAATAAATCCAAAAAATTTTGACTTTAAGTAATTCAGACCCCACATTAGAGATTTACTATTACTTTTTCCCAAAACGATTTGAATGTGAAAGGGAAAAGAACTAGACAGTGGCTAGGCACGGTGGCTCACACCTGCAATCCCAGCACTTTGGGAGGCCAAGGCAGGCAAATCACTTGAGGTCAGGAGTTCAAGACCAGCCTGGCCAATATGGTGAAACCCCATCTTTACTAAAAATTCAAAAATTAGGCCAGGGGCGGTGGCTCACACCTGTAATCCCAGGCCTTTGGGAGGCTGAGGCGGACGGATCACAAGGTCAAGAGACACGTATAAAGACCATCCTGACCAACATGGTGAAACCCTGTCTCTACTAAAAATACAAAAATTAGCTGGGCATGGTGGCAAGCGCCTGTAGTCCCAGCTACTCACTTGGGAGGCTAAGGCAGGCGAATCGCTTGAACCCAGGAGGCGGAGGTTGCAGTGAGCCAAGATCCCGCCACTGCACTTTAGCCTGGGCACAGAGCAAAACTCCATCTCAAAAAAAAATTAGCCAGGCATGGTGGCATACACCTGTAATCCCAGCTACTCGGAAGGCTGAGGCAGGAGAATCGCTTGAACCTGGGAGGTGGAGGCTGCAGGGAGCCAAGATTGCACCACTGTGCTCCAGCCTGGATGACAGAGTAAGACACTGTCTCAAAAAAGAAA
>NW_012101254.1:3844814-3863037 GCF_000951045.1 Mandrillus leucophaeus
TGTTAGCCAGGATGGTCTCAATCTCCTGACCTCATGATCCGCCCATCTCAGCCTCCCAAAGTGCTGGGATTACAGGCTTGAGCCACCGCGCCCAGCCTGTATTTCACAGGTTTTAAGAATACTTTCTCATTTTCCTTTCAATATAAAAAAATTCCTCAGAGTACATTTTAGGGGCATCATATTTCCCTTTTAGTATAATCTTTTCTACCCCACAACACAGTAGTTATTTTAAAAGACTATAGAAAACACATAAATTCTAACATTATAAAATGTAATCTAATGATGGTAATGAGCCTCATGTCATTCTGAGCACGCTGCTATGAACCCTATAAGCAACACTAAGATTTTTCCTTTTCTATTGCATTCAACTGCAATGCTTTAAATTTATGAAAAACACCATTCACAATCAAGGATCTTTTTGGGGCTTGGGGATCAAATTATCTAACTACATAGCTTAAAGACTGAAGTTATTAGTAGTACAGGAAATCCTCAGGATTAATCTGATTCCAGTTTGTTTGAATAACTCACTCCTTCTTCAATGAGAAATTGTTTTTTTCCCGAATGGTTACACTCATTGTTGGGCCACACTTTTTATTATATACTTTAACCAGGACTGGTTAAGTGATTTTGTGCCCTGTCATGTCACCTTCCTCCCTTACTACATCAACAGCTGGTTCCAGCAACCTCAGTGTATTAAAAGGTACGTTTCTAAGGGGGATAGGAAAAGATTTGCTAAAGGATACAAAATTACAGCAAGATAAGAGGAATACGTTCTAGTGTACTACACCACTGTAGATGACTAGAGTTAACAATAATAAACAGTTTCAAATAGCTAGAAGGAGGATACTGACTGTTGATATCACAAATAAATGATAAATGTTTGAGATGAGGATATGCTAATTACCCTGATCTTATTACTATACACTATATGTATCAAAACATCATTATGTACCCCATAAATATGTATAATTCCTATGTGTCAACTAAAAAATTAAAACTTTATGAAGAAAAAAGTGTATTTATCTCTGTTTCTCATTCACTGATTTGTTTCATTTAGATAAGATTTATCAAGCATTGCTCTACGTGTTAGGATTATAGCATGGACGAGACAGAGAAGATCTACGGTCTCATGGGACTTAAACTCTAGCAAGGGAAAAAGAAAATGATAAACAAGAGACAAACATATAAAGATGGTTTAGGATTGCTAAATACTATGAGGAAAATAAAACAGGGTGCTGCACTGAAGCAGGAGCTACTTTACACTGGAAGATCAAAGAGGACCTCTGGAGGAGGTGAAATCCGAAAACTGAATCACACAAAGTAGCCCACCATGCCAAGTTCTGGGATAGAGCATTCCAGGCAGAGAAAACAGCTGGTGCAAAGGTGTGAAGACAGGAACAAGCTTGGTACATCTGGGGAAGAAATCTTGATATATCTGGGCAATGCGGCTGGAGCACAGCAAATGAGGGAGAGAAAAGCAAAAGATTAGGACACAGTAAATGAGGGAGAGAGTGGCAAAATCAAGGGACAGATCACACGGGGCCTGCAAGTGGTTACAATTCATTCAGCTTTTATGCCAAGCACAAAGGAGGGTTTTGAGCAGAAGGGTAAAAACATCTATGTTTTTAAAAGATCACTTTGTCTACTGTATAGAAAAAAAAAAAAAAAAAAGACCATGAGAGATAAAACGAACACAGCCAGACCAGATAGGAGACCATTTTAGTCAAGAAAGATGATGGAGCAAAACCAGCATGCATTTGTAGATGGTATTACCTACTTCTCTGCTATCTACAGAGAGCCTTGCCTGTCCATTTTCTAGCTCTGGTGCAGTGATAATGCTGCCACTTTAGTATAAACATTCACTTCACAGTCTTCAGTGAGGAGACAGTCTTCTGTGATGTGCGGGCTGAGCAGAGTATAGCCCACTTGGCAGAAAAGGCCCACACTCAGGCACATGAGAGCAAGAATGGTGCTGGAAAGGCACAGGGTCACAGGGGGCAGAGAGTATGCCCTTCAGCCTCTCACCTTCAGTCATGGAAAGGAGTGTTTCAGGGTGTGGTTATCCACCTGGAATGGGATGAGGAGCTCTGCTGCCCAAAGTCTCTATTTCAGGAAAGACATCGCTACGTAGCTGGCTATAAGGGACCGGGACTGCAAACCTCTAAGAGTTGTAGGAAGGCCAGGGCAGCTGGGAGCAATGTGGATGAGTCTTGTGTTTACCCCCCACCCCAGGGATGCTACTGGTCTCACTAGGTTTCTCAATCTCCATTGGGACTGAAAACCCAATGCAGGTAGGATAATAATAATAATAACCACTTTAGATCTGAAAAAAAGAAAGAAAGATGATGGATCCTTGGACTAGAGTAACAGCAGTGGAGACGAGACAAAATGGATTTTTTGAACAAGGCTGACTAGGAAAGGAGCATGTTTAAGGAAAAGAAAATGAAGAGTTTAAAGTGTGAGATGATAGCCAAATCTTCTATGGAAACAGTCAGGTTAATGGGTAGGCTAGCCAATCTATAAGGGCCACTAAAATGTCACAGAAAAGACAGAAGAAAAATTCACAAAACCTCACCTTAGTGTTTTATGATATTGGAAAGATCACTTACTTGAAGTCGGAATGGGGGAGAGGGGTCTGAAGAGTAACACTTGCCAAAAGCACACTCAAGTCAAAATTCTCATCTCCAGTTAGCTGCAGGGATTCTACTGTGCTGAGAGGAATATACAAATATGGGGCCAAGAGCCAAAGTGCTCAAGGCAACAGAGGAAAGCTGCCATTAGTAGGTCTCTTTCTCCTAAGTGGCATTCAGCTTGTCTTCCAATGAAATGTTGAGCAAATTATTTAAGATACGTTACATTCTATCTTCCTTATATTACCTAGGATAAATAGGTTTACAGGAAACAATCCAATGCCATGTACACAAAGTTTCTTCTAAGATTAAACTAAAATGTTTCCTCTTCTTAAGTTACCTCCGTCTAAAATTGGTTTCGTCATGTTCTTTAATTTACTGTGAAAATTCAAGTTGCACAAGAGGAGGGTACTCGTTTTTCCGTTAATCAAAAAAGAACATGGGGGCAGGGTGTGGTGGTTCACACCTGTAATCCCAACACTTTGGGAGGCTGAGGCAGGCAGATCACCTGAGGTCAGGAGTTCAAGACCAGCCTAGCCAACATGGTGAAACCTCATCTTTACTAAAAATACAAAAATTAGCCGGGTGTGGTGGTGCATGCCTGTAGTCCCAGCTGCTAGGGAGGCTGAAGAAGGAGAATCGCTTGAACCCAGGATACGGAGGTTGCAGTGAGCTGAGATCATGCCGCTGCATTCCCGCCTAGGCAACAATGCAAGACTCCGTCTCAAAAACAAAAAACAAACAAAAAAAAAGAGCATGGGTTTAAAAGAGCTTTCCTCTGTTGCCTTGAACAGTTTGACTTGGCCCCAAATCTGCATATTCCTCTCAGTAAAACAGAAGGCCTGCTGCTAACTGGAGATTACCATTTTGACTTGATTGTGCTTTTGGGGAGTATTACCCACTCCTGTCCCCACTTCAAGGAAGTGATCTTTCCAACGTCATACAGCACTAAGGGGAGTTTGGGTGAATTTTAAACCCATAGTAATGTTTAAAAAGCTTTAAAAATACATGGAAATAGTATGATTCCACTTATGGAAAAAGGACACTTGTAAGTATGTATATCTACACACATAAACAGATTTCAGAAGGAGAATAACCAAAATGTGGCCAGATTTGAAATGATTTTTACAACAACATTCTTCTAATTACCTTTCTGCATTTTTTTTTTTTTTTTTTTTGAAACAAGGTCTTGCTGTCACCCAAGCTGGAGTACAGTAGTGCGATCACAGCTCATTGAAGCTTCAAAGAGCTTCCCAAGCTCAGGCGATCGATCCTCCCACCTCAGCCTCCCAGGTAGCTGGGACCACAGGCACACGCCACCACACTTGGCTAATTTTTTGTATTTTTAGTAGAGGCAAGGTTTCACCATGTTGCCCAGGCTGGTCTCAAACTCCTGGAATTAAGTAATCCTCCTGCCTCAGCCTCCCAAAGAGCTGGGATTATAGGCATGAGCCACTGCACCCAGTTGCTTTCTGCATTGTTTTGATTTTTATAATGAACACGAACTATGAACTATTTTACTATTATAATTTTTTTAGGAGACAGTGTCTTGCTCTAGAGCCCAGGCTGGAGTGCAGTGGTACAATTATAACTCACTGCAGCCTTGAACATCTGGGCTCAAAGAATCCTCCCACCTCAGTTTCCCAAGTAGCTGGGACTACAGAAGCACCACCACACTCGGCTACATTTTTTTTCTTTTTGAGACAGTATCTCAGGGCTTTGCCCAGGCTGCTCTCGAATTCCTGACCTCAAACAATCTTCCCGCCTCAACCTCCGAAAGTCTGGGATTATAGGCATGAGCCATGGTTCTCGGACACAATTATAAAGTATTTTAAGGCTAAATACAACCCTTTCCTATTTGACTAAGAAAACTTGGCTATGATGGCCTGATTTTATCTTTTCCTTTTAAAGTATTTCACCACTTTTCAGAAGTAAAGAATTCAGAGTGATATAGTGATGAACAGTCTTCAAGTAAAGCATATGAAAGTCTTTATATTGTGATATCACAAAACTTCACATTTCTAACATTTATTATCTTTCACAGTTTCTTTGGGTCGGAATTTGGGAATGGCTTGGCTGGGCAGTTCTAGCTTAAGGTCTCCCATGAAACTGCTATCATAAATCGGTAACAGATAACTAATACAGCAGGGAAATTCACTCATCTAGAAAGCCATTTCCTTATACAAGTATGAAAAAACTAGTAAAGAAAAAGCTACTGGCTACATTAAAATCATATTTATAGAATGGCAACTTGTCCTCACACATAGGTAGAGCCAAGGTTGAAAAAGCCAATATTCCAAATTGAATCACTTTTAATTCAAAAATTATTTTTAAATGATTTTAAAATTGCTGACAGTTAAGTATAATTTCAAATTTGTGTCTCAACTATATTTCATCAGTGTTCACTGTGTGTCTGGCACTAAGTGATAGGAATATAGCAGTAACAAGAACAAAAAACATATCTTGGTGTTAGAGTGTAGAAAGGATTTTGGATAAAAACTATACTGTAAAAATGTATCTTTTACCAATTTCAAAGTACCTAAATATACCGGGAATGCACTGTTTTAAAGTTTAACATGTGGGTGAACAAAGGGAGTTAAACTCACATTATACAGATTATGAAAGTGGGAATTATCAAGCGGGAATTCTTGATAGCATCAAAGGAGGTAGTTTACTCTAGTACTTTATTACAGAAATGGCAGTTAATCATTGACGCAATAAAATGCTGAGCGTAAGAACCTTCGCACATTCTCATCTGTTCAGTCTCTTGTTTTACATTTAATCACATGACTCCAAGTATTATTTGTCTGTTGTTCTCATTGTGGCTTGTTTTCTCAACCAGATCATAAGATTCTCATGTAAAGAGCTATGTTATACTCTTTTTTAAGTAAGTCCTAGTATAGCACCTAGCACAATGCTACGTATGCAGCACTGATGAAATTTTAGCATATTACTAACACTCATAAACTAAACTCAAGAACTGTCATTTTACAGATGACGACATCAAAGAGCAAAGGGTCTCACTGGCACTCTGGGATTGGAAACCACTTCCAGGACACTCTAACCATATCTTAGTCTGCATGGCCTAGGCAACTTTAAATCTCCAGTGTCTAGCACTGATATCCAGGAGGTGAACACTCCAACAACTGTGTATGAGGATAAAGGTTTGCTGAATGAATGCATACATCTTGACTCCTAGTGTTGTACTCTTTTCATGATTTAAAAAAAAAAAAAGACTGTTGATTTAACTGGAATTGGGATGAGGTGCTTATCCTCACCTCCAAGAAGGGCAAAAGTGTGATTATTTGTGGAAGGTCTGCCCTTTGAAGAGCTGTACACACAACTCAGAACTGAAACTTTAAACTATTACCTTAAATTATCATATTTCCACAATAAACAAATAACAGCAGCTAATATTTGTCAGGCATTTACTACGCAGCAGGCACTATTCTAAGTGTAGTATTCTAAATATATTAAACTATTTAAACTTACAGCAACCTTGTCCAAGGTAGGTGCTGTTATTACCTACAATTTACAGACGAGGGCACTGAGGCACGTAGATGCTATGTAACTTGCTAGTGAGTGACAGAGCTGGAATCCAAACCCAGTATGTCTGCCTCCATGGCCTACTTTCTTAATTACTATATTAAACCATCTCGCAATAATTTAAGAGAAAACCATCAGATTAATGAGATATCTTACGACTGGCGAATTATAAATCATAATTAGTGACTTATAAAGATTTATAACTATAAACCTTATAATTGATGAACTATAAATGTTTTCAACAAATGATATTTTATTAAGTACCTAGAAAAATGAGAAGTAAAAGATGACAAAATATTGCCAAAAAGAAGTTCTATTACATGTGTTCTAATGAAAAGAAAATTATTTATCAGTAATAAGTATAAACACTGTAAACGTCACTCAAGGCTACAAGAGAGGGAACAAGGCCCCTGTAACTTGATGACATAGACTCTACAATGATGACACTGTTCATTGATTTAGCACACTCTTTATATAAATAAACTGTAAGTAAATAATGAAAGGTAAATTTGGATTTGACTCCTCTTTAAATTATCACTTGTTCCTAGTTACTGAGATCCAACTCAAATTTTAAGGTTTCACTATAAAAAATAAAAGTAGGCAAATTTTACTATACTTTATAGGCTTTTTAGAGACAGCCAAGAACTAATTTTAGATTAACAAAGCTATATGAAGATATTCTACAACCTTTAAAACATTAGCAGTTTTAAAATAATGCAAAATATAAGAAAATATATTCTTTCTGGATTAATAGGGCTAACCCTGTTTTTTGGTACACTGTCTGGAAAAAATAATGACTTAGACCATTTCTACTCTTCAAGTCACCTAAAAAGAACAAAGTAGATGAGTCCAGGGTTCCTTCCCTGAGTCTACGTCAGTTTCCTTTACCCTGACTATTAATTTAACATTTGGCATGTGTCCTACATAGCTTCCTGTTTTCTTGATAGTGACGTTTGTGCTAAACCAACAATATTTAACATCAGCTGAGAAGGAAGTCTTCAACTTTGGCAACCTAAAATAACAAGTGACTCTCAAATAAAATATGCTCAAAGATCAATAACTGCCTTTTTAAAAAGGTCACATATTACAGTAAATTACTGTTAACTAATATTAACTACATTTTCATCTTTTAGAATTTATTTTCTCTGAATTAAATCTAACATCAATTACTCAGTTTCAAAAATTATCATGGTTTCTAGACTGGATGCAGAAGTAAAGAAGCTGGAAGACTGACAAAGGGTATCTTAACATTTATCTAAATAATCTAAAACATGGGCATTTTATCTGCAAAGGCATCTGAACTGGTTCACGGAATCTTACATATTCAGCCTTGAAAGGGCTATAATTATACCCCATCTAGCTGGCCAGATCAAAATCCACAAGGTCAAGTCTTAGACCCTTTTACAAGCAAAAAGTACAAATTAAAATTGGTCAAAGAACACAAAATTGCATTCAGATAGATTTTCTACATTGATTTTCAGGGGAATGGAGCTATGCATTTGATGACATATGATATTCTTGATACATCAAGTATATTCTATCACTAAAGCCTAAAAACTATGGCTAGACCCTACTAGAAAAATGATACATTTAATTCTTAGCATAGGATTCCAAAATGCCATCACCAAAATAAGTGACTCAGCCCAGAATGTTTTAAAAATTACAAAATTAAAATATTCAAGAAAATGTGTTTGCCAGTTCATGTGGCGTCAACTGTTATTCTCAGCTTCCATGCCATATCTCCATTTATAAATGATAAACTTCAACTCTACTTTAGAGTAGGAAGTATTTTTAAATGTTGGTAGGTGTCCCTATAACAAAAATGTAGTTTAAATTACAATATGGTTTCAGTAGGAATGATGGGCTCACATACTGTTTTTAACAGCTAACTAGAAGGGGGAAAAAAATCCTTTAACTTTTTCAGACAGATGCTTAGCTTATTTATTTTCAACCTCTCTTCTTTTCTAATATGTGCATTTAATTAACTCTGCTAAGAGAATAAGAGGAAATTAACGGGATTATCTCAACAAGTACAAGTGTTTGATAAAATTAAACATCCATTCATAATTTTAAAAGCTCTCTATAAACTGGTATAAAAGGGAACGTCCTTAATCTGATAAAGGCTATCTATAAAAAACTTAAAGCAACATCATACTTAAAAATAAAACATTAAAATTTTTTTCTTTGAGATAGAGGATGAGACAAGAATACCAGCTCTTATCACTTTTATTCAACATTGTACTGGAGGTCCTAGCCAGGATGGTGGAAATAAGGGGTATAGAAATTGGAAAAGAAGAAACAGAACTTACGTTTTTGCAGAAAATGTGACTGTGCACATAGAAAATTTTGTAAATGTTTAGCAAATTTTGTGCACTATTGGAATGAGTATGTGGGTTTAGCAAAGTTTTTAGAGCATACATAGAAGTCAACTGTATTTCCATATACCATCAACAGTCAGAAAACAAAACTTTCAGAAAGATGCCATCTAAAATAATATCAAATGATCAAATATATAGAAATAAATGTTACAATAGATGTGTAAGATCTCTATGCAGAAAGCTATTATTAAGAAGAAAATAAGTAAATAAATAAACAGAGATATCATGTTCATGGATTAAAAGACTCCTAATGAGGCTGGGCACAGTGGCTCATGCCTATAATCTTAGCAAGTTAGGAGGCCGAGTCAGGCAGATCACTTGAGCTCAAAAGTTTGAGACCAGCCTGGGCAACATGGATAAACCCTGTCTCTACAAAAAAAATACCAAAAAATTAGTGGGCATGGTGGCATGTGCCTGTAGTACCAGCTACTTGGGAGTCTGCGGTGGGAGGATCACCTGAGGCAGCGAGGTCGAGGCTGCAGTGAGCAATGATCGCATCACTGCACTCCAGCCTGAGACACGGAGTGAGACTCTGCCTCAAAATAAAAAAAAGACTCATAATGAAGAGTTGTCAGTTCTGCCTAAATTGATCTGGAATCTGAAAGGCAGATTCTAAAATACAAATGGAATGCCAAGAACCTAGAATAGATCCGATTATCTTGAAGAAGAAAAACTCAATAGGATTATTCACAATAAACACAAGGTAGAAGCAATCCAAGTGTCCATCTATGGATGAATGGATAAACAAAATGGATAAACAAAATTATATATACATCATACTATACATCTATATCCACACACAATGGAATGGAATATTATCCCGCCTTAAAAAGGAAGGAAATGTTGACACATGCTACAACATGGATACATCTTGAGGACCTTATGCTAAGTGAAATAAGCTAGTCAAAAAAGGACAAAGACTATATGATTCCACTTACATGAGGTATCTAAAGTAGTCAAACTCATAGTCAGAGAAAGTAGAACGGTAGTTGTAACGGGTTAAGGAGAGAGGGAAATAGGAAGCCATAGTTTAATGGGTACAGAGTTTCAGATGGATAGTAGTAATGATTGTACTACAATGTGAATAAACTTAATGCCACAGAACTGTAGGCTTAAAAATGATTAAAATAGTAAATTTATGTTATATGTATTTTACCACAATAAGAAAAACCTTGGTAGGAAATTTGCTCTACTGGATTTCAAAATTTACCATAAACGTTAGTAATTAAAATATTGACGTTGGTACAAAAATAGACAAACCAGTAAAACAGAATAAAGAGTCCAGAGACAGACCCTCACATTTCCAGACACTTAATTTATGGCAAAAGCATTTCTTCCATTAGTATCTACATATTTTTTCAGATTTCTTTTTCAGGTATGGCAGGTGAAAATACCACATTATAAGTAATACAAATTATTTTTACAGCGTTGCTTATTTTATCTTTACATCATTTTTAGCTTATATTTTATGTATGTTTTATAATCTATAAATATATTTTTACAAGTAAAAATGCACGTAGCAGAGGTACACAATAAAATGATTTGGGGTGTGCTATAATCTGAATGTTTGTGGCCCCTCAAAATTCCTATTGGAATCTAATCCCCAACGTGTTGGTATTAAGAGGTAGGGCCTTTGGGAGCTGACTAGGTCATAAAACGGAGGCCTCATAAATAGGATTATTTATGAGGTCTTATAAAAGAGGCCTGAGGGAGCTTGTCTGCCCCTTTGCCCTTCTGCCATAGAAGGACACACAGAAGGCACCATCTATGAGGAACAGGCCCTCACCAGACGCAATCTACCAGAGCCATGATCCTGGACTTTATAGCCTCCAGAACTGTAAGCAAGAAACTTCTGTTGTTTATAAATTACCCAGTCTAAGGTACTTTGTTATGGCAACCCAAACTGACTAAGACAGGGTACATAATAAAAAAAAAAGTTTGGGCCAGACGTGGTGGCTTACGCCTGTAATCCCAGCACTTTGGGAGGCTGAGGGGGACAGATCATGAGGTCAAGAGATCGAGACCATCCTGGTCAACATGGTGAAACCCCGTCTCTACTAAGAATACAAAAATTAGCTGGGCGTGGTGGCACGTGCCTGTAGTCCCAACTACTTGGGACACTGAGGCAGGAGAATCACTTGAAGCCGGGAGGCGGAAGTTGCAGTGAGCCCAGATCGCACCATTGCACTCCAGCCTGGCAACAGAGCAAGACTCTGTCTCAAAAAAAAAAAAAAGGTTTGGAGTAATCATTGCTATAAGAATTATATAAAGGAGTCTCTATTCTCAAAAACTTGTAATCAGAAGACAAAAATCAAACTATGAAAGTCACACAACACAATTTAAATAACAAGTCAAGACAACAATAGATACAAGTCACAAAGCAATTAACATGATTAATTGCCAAATTAGTGGTTAAAGAAAATAAACACAATAGGAACGAAGAGAGCAGAAAAACCACTTTTAGCGTGGGTAACCAAGGAAGTGTCACTGGAATACAACTGGCCTCTAAGAATGCATAGGATCTGGCCAAGTGAGGGGAAGGAGAAATAGTTATGGGCAATTGTCTTTAAGGGCAAAACCTAAGAGACATGCACTGCTAGACTGAAAACTCTAAGAAGAAAGAGAACGCATTAAACCCTGGATCCCTCAGTACCCAGCAGCATACCTGCTGGCACATAGGAAGTACCTGAAAGCTATTTCATAAATACTGCAAGCGAGCAAGGTGGAGCTGGAGTGGACAAGGTCAAACAAGTTACAGAAATGTCCTGGACTGTTTGCTATTCCAACTGTGGGAAAGGTGGTAATTATTACTCATATTAGTAAATGTTATCTAAGAGATCCCCAGGGACAAGGCCAACTTAAATACCATTTTCATACATTCAATGTACAGTGTTATTTTATAAGAAGTAATTTTTACACTAAACACTACTAATTTTCCAATGAAAATATTCCTGTAAACTTTTTAGGCCACTGTTTTTATGCCTTGATCCAAAACATGTCCTAAATAGATGTGCTGCCTATTCCCTGAACTCTGGGGCTCATATTTTATATGATTTGCATACTATTTTTCTAAATCCCATAGAAATTCCTGATCCATATAGGGAAGGCCTAAGGAGTATTTACCGTGGCATGCCCCAGTAGCTCAGATTCTCAAGGGAATGAACTAGCAGAGCTTTGATCTCACCCTGATTAGCTCTTCTGCTACATGCTTTATTTACGTTTGTATCTCAATAATGCCTCACACTTACTTGGTGCGCAGTATATGCTTAGCTTATATAAAAAAATAAATTTGAATGGAAAGCACAAAAGCAGAGTAAAGGAAAGAATAGATGGAAAACCAGCGGGGATGGGGAGATAGGGAGATGGGGAGAAGAAAAGAAAACGAAAAAGCAGAGAGAATTGTAGTAGGAAACTGATGACAGGGTAGAGCCAAAAACAGAGAATGAGATAAAGAAGAGTGGGGAAGAAAGGAAAAGGAAGAATTAATAGATTCTGAAGTGTCATTAAAGGATTCCCTTTCCTGTTACTGAAAAGTGCTTTCTAAAGACAGAAAAAAAAAAAGTTTTTTATATCTTCAAATTCTTATATTGAAATGATTATGAAAAGACTTAGCATCTGCTCTATGAGCATATCTGGAACTACAGGGTAATGGGATAAGTGTGCCATCCATGTAGTTTTGGTTGTTAGGTAGTTTGAAAGAATTTCGTTCTTAGATTGCTGCCTGAGATGCTACTGCTATACACTATAAACTCTAAAGCCTCGTGCAAGTTAAATCATCTCTCTCTTCCTCCGTGTTCTCATCTGTAAAATAAGGATAACAGTCATGCTCCAGAGAGTTGTTATGAGGATCCACTGATTTGGTGCACATAAATAAAGTCTTTAGAACAGTTCCTGGCACACAGAGAGCACTCGCTGTCACGAGTATTCAAAAGTACAAATTGCAAAACCAAAAAATAAGGAGGAGGAGAGTCTATCTCAAACACTATTTTCCTTAAACCCTTTACTCTGCTGGGGCAATAATTTTCAGAGTCAAAAATCTCAATTGACCTCCTCGCCTCTTCACGGGGCTACTTCATTTCTTCATTCCACAGACAAAAATTCTGACAGGGGTCCAACTGTGAAAAGACTTAATCAGAGCAGTAAAATAATTTTCCGGTGTCCTAAAGCAAATCTAATGAAGCCCATCATGCCTCTCATGTTACACAGCAGGAAATTTACTGGGAAACAAAGAGAAGAATATCAAGATGGGACACGTAAATTGGCTGCAGAGCAAGCAGAGATTAGAAGGAGCCATCAGAGAAACAAGGACGGGAAGCATCTAGTCTAGGTCAGAGGCTTTCAAACTTTTTTGACACATAATAAGAAACTTTTATATCACCATTTTATGTCACCATCAGTAGAGATATCTGTACTGAGTTATATATATATGTGTGTGTGTGTATATGTATATATATACGTGTGTATGTGTTCATATATAAATTGAAAACAAAATTGTTAAGCAATGATACTTAGCTTTATTACATGACGTGTACTTTTGTTCCATTCTCTTCTGTTTTTTATGTAAATCAAGACCCTCTAAAATGATTTCATAACACACCTAAGGGTCACAGCTATCAATGGTTTGAAACCCACAGCTCTGTCCAATACAATCTCACAGAACACAGCTTCCTGGAAAATGAAAATAACAATACTCAACTCCACACTTGGTCAAAACTATTCCTTGAACACTTCATTCAGTTCTAGGCATTACACTTTAAGAAGTATAGAGACTAACTGGATCACATTCAGAAGAAGCCAAAAAAGACGAGGAAGGACACAAATCGCATGATAGAAGCAAAGGCTACATGTTAGCCTACAGAAGAGAGAAATATCAAACATGATAGCTATCTTCACTCACATGCAGGATCAATTAAGCTTGTTCTATATTGTGACAAGGGAGAGAAGTGGCAAGGAAAAGGGTTTCAGGTCAAGGTAGAAAAGCACTATGTAACAGTATTAGCTGCCCAGGGGGCTGTGTTGGGACTCATGGAGCTTCCACATGACTGGAGATATTTACAGACAGCCTGAACAGTCACGTGGCAGAGAAGCATTAGAAGGGGTTCATAGATCACATGGTTAACATTAGAGTGTAACACTTTCCAATCCTGAAATTCTGTAATTCTGGTGTAGATTAAAGCAATAGTATACTTTAACATGACTACTAAAGCTAACACTAGTTCTTTATTAAGTTTTTAATAAGAAATGAATTCTACCGTGAACCACATGAAACGAAGTTGAAATGGCAAATTATATTTTCTTGTAACAAGAGAATGTAACAAAAATTGGCAATGTGCCTATCATAGTCATTAAAAATCTTCATCAGTTACAATTAGAGAAAAACTGAAATGTTACCCAAATCACTGGCATAGTGTCTAAGATGTTCAACTTAGAATATATAACTATATTACAGCTTCAATAAGCAAACATCAAAAAAGGTGATCTTTAAAATGTACAGAAATAAGAGTATTTACAAAAGAAGATTGTATTATAAACATTCTCTCCTTGCCCAAAAGCCATTCGTTGGTGTGTGTCGATTTTATGTGTATTTTATACCTATAAAATACATGTATAAATTCTCTCCTTACCCAAAAGCCATTCTTTGGTGTGTGTATATATATGTAAAGCATGCACAAAGTAACAATGTCCTCTCTGATTTTTTACTGATCCAACTAACTGAAAATTTGAGTAATCTTCAGAAAAGTTTTTATCCGTATAACCATCTACCATATTTATTTTTAAAAAACCGTATCTCCAATTATCTAATATATAGTTAGGAATTACTTATCAATAACATACTACTGTCACCCCTCTGAGACAGAATTCTTAAGAAGGCCAACTCCTGGACTGTTAGAATACAGAAACCTTTCTAGAATCGTGCTATTCAAAGACAGCAGGTCCATGGACCAGTTCTGGTCTGTAAATTATTACTAATCCATAATAAGAAAAGTACAGAAAATGAGATAAGAATTTTAAAACGTTTACAGCAATGTGTAAAAGTAATTTTAAGTCTGATGAATCTACTAATAAAAGAGTCAAGCCTTGTATTTCATGTCTTTTTCATTTCATTCTTCTAGCAATTCATTTTTATATTTTACAAAAGTATTAGTTGGTGACTAGATTTTTTTTTAATCTGCTCTTCCATCAAAGAGTTTGAAAAACACTTTTCTAAAGAATCTTTAGATGCTGAAGGTCCTTGGATATGAAGATAAGCTGCTTTACTTTGATGTCTTCTAATCTCCCTATTCATCTTGGTTTTCCCACAACAGTAACAAACATTAATTTATTTCTTTCCAAGTGTTCTTTTGATATCTCTACTAAGTTGACAGCAACATCAATATAGTTCACTGCCTAAAATTTATCATCAGGTTATCTGCCTGACTGCTCAGAATCTGTAACACTATTTCATTTCCATCCAGATGTAGCTCCAAAATATTCTTGGGTTCATTCCTTGTAAGAAGATATTAACAAATCTGACAAGCCAGTTTGAAGGGGTCACCCAATCTGGCAACATGACTGCTCGCATAATCTGTGGTCGTCTATCCTTTGGAAATACTAAAGGGTAGTATGGCTCAGTTTTAAACCTCAGACCTTCTAAAGAGACCATCTAAAGTAATGGTCTCTTGCATCCTGAATTCATGCCAATCTACCTATACTTCCAATCTTCCATTTGAACTATATTGGTTCTCAGAATCCTTTTCTGACTTACACACTCTTTTAATTTCTTGAGTAAATACCTACAAAGATAGATATAATAAGCATATTTATAAAAACCTGCCAATGACAATTCCAAAAGATACTTTTATGATGCAAAAACATGATAAATACTATTCTTTAAAAATTAACTACATTGTGCTGTGCTGTAAGAAATTATTCCACAATGCCAATAATTATATCATTAGTTTTAGTTAAGATTTACAAAGTCATTCAAGTTTCCAACTCCTCAATAACTTTAATAATGGAAAAAACAACAACAACAAAAAGAATAAGGAGTCTGCGAATGTAGTTCAAAAAGCAAATCAGTGACAGACTTAAAATAACTACATGTGTTTAATTTCTACCCCAGTTCCAACAATGGAATTGTTTTCCCTTTACATACCCTAGTAATTGTTCAGCATTCCTTCCTAAGGTAGGAGACTCCACAGCCTTGGTTCAATGTTTAGATCCCCTAAGGCCAGTTTCTGGAATTAGGCATGGTTAAACATCACAACAGCACAGAAGAATGGCTATTTTCTTTGAGTGGCTAAAAGCTTGGGGATTAGTGGGTATAGTGTAGGCAAAGTAGTGGTGTAGGTTTTGTGAAAAGAAGAAGAAAAGGAAAAGTACATGGAGGAGGCACGTCCTATTCCTACTCTATTTCAACATGAGCTGGTTTTTATTTTTTATTATTAGATTTGTTTAAAATAATATAAATGGCTGGTAGTGGAAAATAGATCAGATCTAGAACAGTTATGAAGAGTCTGGTTAGGACTAGTTAGGAAAAGAGATGGAGTGCTGACAGTAGAGATAGAGAGAAATGGATGAACTGGAGGCCAAACAGCTTCTGAGAGCAGTTGATGAGGCTTGAAGAGAGATTTGCATTTCAAGAAGTAATGATATCTTGAAGTCCATGCTCAAGATTGTGATAAGGATTTAGTTTCAGTATCTTATTTTATTTAGGAGCCCACAGCTGTAGGCTTGCCTCCATTTTTCTTCACCCTTCCTTTTCTATAATCTTTTCTTCTCCCCTGATTTCCCTTTCCTATCTTATTGTCCTTCCTCTGTCTTCGTTCTTTCCCTTCAAATCCACCCCTTTCCTTCTTCCCTCCCTAACCTTCTCCTTTGGTTACACACAATATGGAACTGGAAGAATTTTTAAATATTTATTCTATGCATGAATAGTTCTTAACTTAAAATCCAGAGGGTTCAAACATGTATATATATTATACGTTTGCAAAAAGACACATAATAGAATGTTCACAATGGCACTATTCAAAATGGACTAAAACCAGTGTATTAGTCTGTTCCCACACTGCCAATAAAGACATGCCCCAAACTGGGTAGTTTACAAAGGAAAGAAGTTTAATTGACTCACAGTTCAGCATGGCTCGGGAGGCCTCAAGGAACTTACAATCATAGCAGAAGGGGAAACAAACACATCCTTCTTCACATGGCGGCAGTAAGGAGAAGTACTGAGCAAAAGGGGAAAAAGCCCCTTATAAAATCATCAGATTGCATGAGAACTCACTCTCTATCACAAGAATAGCACCCAGGATTCAATTGCTTTCTACCGGGTCCCTCCCACGACAGATGAGGATTATGGAAACTACAATTCAAGATGAGATTTGGGTGGAAACACACCCAAACCATATCAATTAGGAACTACTCAAATGCCCTTCAAAAGTACAGTAGATAAACTGTGGCATGTTACACAACGGAAGACTAGTTGCTCAGCCAGAAAAATGGGTGATCTACAACTATCTGCAACAACAGAGAATACCACAAACATAACGCTGAACAAATGAAGCCTTGCACAAAATGCCATTTTGTGCAGCAAAAATTCCATCTATATATGTGTGTGTGTGTATATATATTAAATATATTAACCTATTTTGTTAGAAGTCAGGAGAGCAGTTATCCTTTCATTGGAAGAGGTGTCAGTGACTAGATGGGAGCACAAAGAGGACGTACAAGGTGCTGATAATGTTCTGGGTTTTGGGTGCTAGTTACACAAGTCTGTTCAGCTCGTGAAAAATCAATGCATTATATACTTACTTATGATTCAGTGTACTTTTCTGAATATACACTATACCTCAATAAAAAGTTTTTAAATTTAAAAATCAATTAGTTTAAACCTTTAATGTCTAGGAGAGGGAAGTAGCAACAACTAAACTTTTTGTTTCTCTGATGCTTTCTAATGACTTTTTTCAACCTAAGAGACAACTGTGATACACCCCTGAACCTGACACCACGACATTACTTTCAGATTCACAGTTTTATACTAATTGTGCCAGGTCCTATGCTAGGTAGTGGAGACAAAGCTGTTATGCCAGATAAGGGCCCTATCTCCTCTGCTAATGGAGACAGGCCTAAGAAACAATAAATAAAAGCTTGAAATTGGCAATAGGACAGATTCTCATACAGAAAATAACCAGGGAGAACTGTTATAGATGGAATGGCTTAGCTATGCAACCCTGAAAAAGTTACATAACTTACTTGAGTTTCAGTTACCTTGTCTGCCTGAAGAGACTATTACACGGATTATATGTGACAATACCTTTCAAAGCACTTACATTACAATGAAACATTATTAATGATAACAGTTATTGTTATATTACTGTCCTTACTGCCAATATAGAGCTGCTTATGTTAACCAATGTCATAGCATGTTCTATACATTACTACCATAATCATAACAATGAGTAATATTTTATAAGTCACTAATTCTCAATTAAAAAGCTTCTACTATGGGAGAAACAGGTGCATCGGTGAATGGGTGTCCTTTGCCACAGGAGGGGATACTAGTGATACAAAGGTCTGACTCAATTTCACCATAGCCTTCTCTGACCTTTCTAGCGAAGAAAGCACAGAAAGATGATGCTAAGAGAGGGGCAGGCTAGAGAAATTTAACCAACTGGAGAACATATATGAAGT
>NW_012101254.1:3863672-3865180 GCF_000951045.1 Mandrillus leucophaeus
CTCCAAAAAAATACAAAAATTTAGCCAGGTGTGGTAGCATGTGCTGTAGTCCCAGCTACTCAGGAGACTGAGGTGACAGGATTGCTTGAGCCCAGTAGGTTGAGGCTGCAGTGAGCTGTGGTCATATCACTGCACTCTAAACTGGGTGACAGAGTCCCATGAGACCCTATCTCAAAAAAAAAAATTGTTTTTAAAAAAAGAGAACCTACCTATTGAGTATTACACTCACTACCCATGTGACAGGTTCAATTCTACCCCAAACCTCAGCATCACACAATATACTCTTGTAACAAACCTGCATATGTACCCACTGAACCTAAAATAAAAGTTGAAATTATTTTTAAAGAAAGAAAGAAAACAGTATAGCAGTTCCTCAAAAATTTAAACATAGAATTATCATACGATCTAGCAATTCTACTTCTGGGTATATACCCCAAAAACTGAAAACAGGGGCTCAAACAGGTATTTGTACACCCATATTAATAGCATTATTCACAACAGCCAAAGATAGAAGCAACCCAAGTGTCTATCAACAGATGAAAGGGTAAACAAAGTGTGATATAGACAGACAATGAAACACTATCTAACCTGTAAAAGGAAATTCTGACGCTACGATATGGATGAACCTTGAAGACACTACGCTAGCTGAAGAAAGCCAGTCGCAAAAGGGTAAATACTGCATGATTCACTTACATCAAGTGAGGTACCTAAAGTAGTCACATTCAGAGACAGATGCCAGAGTGGTGGCTGCCAGTAGCTGGGGGAAAGGAGAAATGGAAGTTGTTTAATGGTACAGAGTTTCAGCTTGCAAAATGAAAAAGGGTTTGGAGATAAACGTCTCCAAATGCCACATTTCTCATGTACTTAATGCCAAAGATGTGTACACTTAAAAATAATGAAAATTGTAAATTTATGTGTATTTTATCACATTATAAAGTATAATGTGCCAAGTCCAAAATTGACCCAACGTGTAATTACTGAATCACAAAAACTTTTAAATAATGTTTTTTAAATGAAAAATTCAGGAGTCCACAGATGAAAAAAAAATCATTCTGAGGGCATTACACCTACTTAAAAGTGGAACATCAACATGTTCTCCAAAACTTCCACTTGATTCAAGGTTTGTTATCAATAAACTGGCAAGAGCAAAGGTTGAGATAAAAAACCTTTTCGGAAAACAAAACAAAACAAAAAGATATATTTTTCAAAAAGTCAAGAGAAGCAAGGTCAGTGGGATAAACTTAACTTTCATAACATGCCATTAGAAAGATAACCAAATTACTAAGGAAATGTGGCCCTGAGATGGAAGATTACAAAATTAATTCTCAAGCAACACGGCACCAAAAAGTAAAACTATTCAAGTAACATGGAAGCTGAAAAAGAGGCTGTTCTACATTTCTATGTAAGCATAAGGAAACTTTTAATGTATGAGTGATGGTATAAGAATAATTAATTTGAAGCCCTAAAACAAATGTAGATGCATATTAACCTGTACTAAAAAAAAAAAA
>NW_012101254.1:3870425-3872852 GCF_000951045.1 Mandrillus leucophaeus
GTCAGTGACTAGATGGGAGCACAAAGAGGACGTACAAGGTGCTGATAATGTTCTGGGTTTTGGGTGCTAGTTACACAAGTCTGTTCAGCTCGTGAAAAATCAATGCATTATATACTTACTTATGATTCAGTGTACTTTTCTGAATATACACTATACCTCAATAAAAAGTTTTTAAATTTAAAAATCAATTAGTTTAAACCTTTAATGTCTAGGAGAGGGAAGTAGCAACAACTAACCTTTTTGTTTCTCTGATGCTTTCTAATGACTTTTTTCAACCTAAGAGACAACTGTGATACACCCCTGAACCTGACACCACGACATTACTTTCAGATTCACAGTTTTATACTAATTGTGCCAGGTCCTATGCTAGGTAGTGGAGACAAAGCTGTTATGCCAGATAAGGGCCCTATCTCCTCTGCTAATGGAGACAGGCCTAAGAAACAATAAATAAAAGCTTGAAATTGGCAATAGGACAGATTCTCATACAGAAAATAACCAGGGAGAACTGTTATAGATGGAATGGCTTAGCTATGCAACCCTGAAAAAGTTACATAACTTACTTGAGTTTCAGTTACCTTGTCTGCCTGAAGAGACTATTACACGGATTATATGTGACAATACCTTTCAAAGCACTTACATTACAATGAAACATTATTAATGATAACAGCTATTGTTATATTACTGTCCTTACTGCCAATATAGAGCTGCTTATGTTAACCAATGTCATAGCATGTTCTATACATTACTACCATAATCATAACAATGAGCAATATTTTATAAGTCACTAATTCTCAATTAAAAAGCTTCTACTATGGGAGAAACAGGTGCATCGGTGAATGGGTGTCCTTTGCCACAGGAGGGGATACTAGTGATACAAAGGTCTGACTCAATTTCACCATAGCCTTCTCTGACCTTTCTAGCGAAGAAAGCACAGAAAGATGATGCTAAGAGAGGGGCAGGCTAGAGAAATTTAACCAACTGGAGAACATATATGAAGTACCTCAAATTTTGTCAGAGTGAAACTTCTGTGCATTAAAAGACATTATCAGCAGAGTAAAAAGGCAACCTATGGAATGGGATGGGATGCTTGCAAATCATGTATCTATCTGAGAAGGAACTGATATTCAGAATCCATAAAGAAATCATACAGTGAATACCAAAAAAACTTTTTTAATGGGCAAAAGACGAACAGACATTTCTCCAAAGAAGATGTATAAATGGCCAAGAAGTACATGAAAAGATGCTCAAGCCTGTAATCCCAGTACTTTAAGAGGTCAAAGTGGGAGGACTATTTGAGCTCAGGAGTTCGAGACCAATCTGGGTGACATAGCAAGACCCTGTCTCTACAAAAAATAAACAAATTACCCAGGTACGGTGGCACATGCCTGTGGTCCCAGCTACTCAGGAGGCTGAGGTGAGAGGATTGCTTGAGCCCAGGAGGTGGAGGCTGCACAGTGAGCTGTGATCGCACCACTGCATTCCAGCCTGGGTGACGGAGTAAGACTCTGTCTCAAAAAAATAGTAACAATAATAAAGATGCTGAACATCAGTAAACATTAGGGAAATACAAACCAAAACCACTGTGAGATACCACTATACACCCATTAGGATTACTATTATCAAAACAAAAACAAAGAAAAACAGAAAGTAACAAGTGTTGGTGTTGATGAGGATGTGGAGAAATTAAAACCCTTGTGTCTTGCTGGTGGGAAAGTAAAACAGTGCAGCCTCTGTGGAAAACGGTATAGCACACAGCCATAAAAAAGAAGGAAATCACATACTTTGCAGCAACATGGATGCAGCTGGAGGCCATTATCCTAAGTGAATTAACACAGAAACAAAAAATCAAACACCGCATGTTCTCACTTATAAGTGGAAGCTAAACACTGGGTAGACGTGGACCTAAACATGGGAACAATAGACACTGGGGACTCCAACAGAGGGGAGGAAAGGAGGGAGGCAAGGGTTGAAAAACTACCTGTTGGGGCCGAGCACAGAGGCTCACACCTGTAATTCAGCACTTTGAGAGGCCAAGGTGGGTGGATGGCTTGAGTCCAAGAGTTTGAGACCAGCCTGGGCAACATGGCGAAACCTCATTTCCAAAAAAATACAAAAATTTAGCCAGGTGTGGTAGCATGTGCTGTAGTCCCAGCTACTCAGGAGACTGAGGTGACAGGATTGCTTGAGCCCAGTAGGTTGAGGCTGCAGTGAGCTGTGGTCATATCACTGCACTCTAAACTGGGTGACAGAGTCCCATGAGACCCTATCTCAAAAAAAAAAAAATTGTTTTTAAAAAAAGAGAACCTACCTATTGAGTATTACACTCACTACCCATGTGACAGGTTCAATTCTACCCCAAACCTCAGCATCACACAATATACTCTTGTAACAAACCTGCATATGTACCCACTGAACCTAAAATAAAAG
>NW_012101254.1:3874007-3898861 GCF_000951045.1 Mandrillus leucophaeus
GTAAGCATAAGGAAACTTTTAATGTATGAGTGATGGTATAAGAATAATTAATTTGAAGCCCTAAAACAAATGTAGATGCATATTAACCTGTACTAAAAAAAAAAAACCCTCACCTATCTTCCAAACTCAAAGCATTTCGTAAATCTGTCATCCTAATAAAACAAAAACTAATCCAAAAATACTACCTAAATTGTACACAATAGAAGGGGCAAAAGACAACAGTGGGAGTGATTTTTTTTTTTCCTTTGAACAATGTAAAGTGCAGCCAGGAATAGACTAGATGAATTTTCTACTCACTTTTCTTTATGCATTAGACTGGATACCTCCCTTCACCTCTTCCCCTACATCAACCTCCATACCAAATGAAGTCACCCTAAAATGAAGTCATTGGAGGGCATGAAAAGCCCAAGATCAGAACCACCTAAAATCCCAGACCCAAATTTATCCTGGCACTTACTACCCCAGACTCTGGAAGCCTAGTCAAAGTTCCCAAAGTGATTTCAGACTTCACTGGGTTAAGGCCAACACCACCACTTACAATCTTAAGTACAAAATATAAAAGGCCATAAAACACCATATGCAAGAGCACTTTGTAATGTTCAAAGGCTCATAAACTGTTTAATTAAAATTATTTATATTACTGTATTTTATACTATTATGATCACAAAAAGTCTAGACAGGCAGCTAGCTACCCAGGGTAAGGATCTAAGGGAAGAAAAGAATATGCGCTGGGATATGAGGAGTACGGGGAACCTGTGTTTCCTTCTGGTTAGCAATCCCAAGGAATACTTCCTGATGGACATCCTGCCCTCAGTAAAACACGTAAAATATCAACACCATGCGCTGTTCACTGAGTTTCCAGATGTTCTGGTACCTAGATAAACACCCTAAGCTCCAGGCAAAATTCTTGAACATCTATGACCCCACACACTCGCCACACTAGCAGAGTTCAACAGCCCACTGCTTATGCCCTTCATCCTCAGACAGAACTCCCTGCACTATCTAACTTAAGAGGCTTCTTCAACCCTCTGTTAAGAACTGTTGCATGTATCTGCTCAAGACAATCAGTGTTCAATCTCTAATGACTGTTAAAAACTCTTAAGTTCTATCTGCTAAAACAGTTGGCATCTTCATGCCCATTCATTTTTCAACCTAATCAAATATTCTAAGTTTCATCCACCTGCAGGGTCAAAGTAAGCCATGGTGATTTTTCTCCTGCCTCCGTAGACTTGCAAAAAGCAATGAACAAGGATAGAAGGTTATCTCAGAATTAAAAATCTCTGGATCTCCCATCCATTTCTGCTACATGATTTCTCTGAGTTTTGTTAGATGAGAGTGAACTCCTGTTTTGCTCTGCTTGCCTGGGTCTTAGTCAATAGTTCCTGTTATGCTGCTTGCATGGACACTCTTTATAGACGCCCTGATTCTAAAATAACAATGTGACAACAATAACACAGTGAAATAATGATGTATCATACTACATATTATTTATTATATATAACATACAGTATCACTCACCATTGTTGAACATTATGACCCCGCACTATTGTAAGTGCTTTATATGAATTATCTCATTTCACCCCCATAACTACACAATAAGATCATTAATGTCATCCCCCCATTTAAGAGAAAACTGAAGCACCAAAAGGTTATGTGACCTATCAAAGGTCATTAAGCTGTAAGCAGTAGAATTAGGATACAAACTCAGACCTTACTGACTGAAAAACCTACATGCTTACCATCACATTAACCTGCCACACAACCCCTCTAAAGATAGCTCCCTGTGTTCCAACCCCTGTTCAATCTGACTTCCAGCTTCTGCCCATATCTGACCCTCCCCAGTCAAATCTTGCTTTATTTCTTCTGGTCCTGGCTATTTTTCTTTTCTCCAAAGTCATCTTAAGTGTTCTGATAAAAGATTGTTGAACTATTGAGTAAATTTTCCAATGTCTCTTCTGATTCTACTTCAATCTAACTTCTATGTTTGCTTTCATATATGCCAATAAACAACTGAATTCCTACACAATAGCAGCTAAATGATAAAACATCTAGTAAAACAGTTAACAGTAGGTGTGCAGTATGGAAGAACTGCTTTAACTGTATTGATTGCTCTCTAGGTCTGCCATACAGCTATTATTTTAGGTCTTCCCTTCCTGTATTGAATCACTTATTTTCTTGTTTTACCTTCTTGCTTTGTTGGAACATATATTCCACTAGCATCCTAAGAAAGGGAGAAAAGGAGATAAACTTTTTGAGTTCTTGAAAGTCTGAAAATGTCTAGTTTTAAATTTGATTGATAATTTGGGCAGGTACAGAAGTCGGCCCAACAGGCATATTGTCATAGTTTCATGAATGCAGTATTTTCTCTTATTTTTACAAGGATATTAATTATAGCTTTAAAAAAATTCTTCTGTACCTTGCATTGTCTCTGTTTTGCTCTCTGTCTTTCATGTTGATGGCTTTCCTCAGACTGATGATTTCTGGCTATGCATGTCTGTTAAAGAATGCATCTCTTAACATGTAAATTTGAAGCCCTTTATACGTGGGTGGAGTTGTCAACGACTGAGCTTCACTGTAGTGTTATCAACAGCATCCTGGCCTTTTTATTGGAGGATTGCCAGATTGATTATCTGGAGGTCTTTCTCTGGGACCGTAAAATAAAATGTGCCCATATGGATGTATATATTCCTATGTATCAGCAAAATGTTAATTATTGGGCCAAGAACCATGCAAATTTAAGACTTTTGATGTACAGTAGTCCCCCCTTATCTATGGTTTTGCTTTCTGTGGTTTCAGTTACCCTTGGCCAACTTTGACACTTGGTCAAGAAAAAGCAATGTTTGTCTGAAAATGTTAAATGGAAAATTTCAGAACAATTCGTAAGTTTTAAATTGCATGCTGTTCTGAGATTGTTCTCACACCTTCCAGCTCTGTCCCGCCTAAGACATGACTCATCCCTCTGTCCAGCATAGCTGTCTACACTACCCACCCATTAGTCACTTAGTCGCTGTCTTGGTGATCAGATCAACTGCCACGGTACAGCAGTGCTTGACTTCAAGTAATCCTTATTTTACTTAATAAAGTGCTTCGGGAAAGCACAAGAGTAGTGATGCTGGCAATTCGGATACACTAACGACAAGCCATAAAGTGCTTCCGTTAAGGAAAAAGGTAAAAGTTCTTGACTTAATAAGGAAAGAAAAAACAATCATATGCTGGTGTTGCTAAGACCTAACATAAAAACAAATCTTCTATTCATGAAATTGTGAAGGAAAAAGAAATTTGTGCTAGTTTTGCTTTGCACCTCAAATTGCAAAAATAACAGCTACAGCGTGTGCTACGTGCTCAGTTGAGACAGAAAAGGCATTAAATTTGTGGGTGGAAGACACCAACATAAACATGTTCTGACTGACGGCAACAGAGTTCCATCAGAGGTTAGAGGCATCCATGGGGGAGGTCTTGGAACGTATCCCCTAATGATAAGGGGGGACTACTATATTCATATATTTCATGATTCAACTTAAATTTCAGTTCCTCAGAGAGAGCTTCTCTAACCTTCACTTCTCAATTTGCCCCTCATCAGGGTAATTTCCCTTCATTTATCTTTCTCAATTCATTAAAAAGAGGATTTTTTTGTTAACTAAATTATGGTATGTTTCCTAATGAAACAGTATACAACTATTTAAATGAGGTTACAAAAAGGTATGTAGAACATGGGGTTAAACAAGACAATTTTTAAGAATTAGAACAAGATGGAAGGGGGGAATTTGTCCTACTGGCTATCATGACATTTCACAAGACTGTAATAGTTAAGAAAGTATGGAACTGGCACAAGGACAATGAGTCTGACTGACCAAACCAGAAAGCCTGGCAACAGGCCCATATGTGATATAAACTTGACATCCATGGGCAAGGATGGCCTTCTCAATAAATGAGGCTAGGTCAACCAATTATCCATATGGTGGGGGCAGGGGGCACTATATCTCTATCTCACTCCATATTATAGAAAAAATAAATTTCCATTTAAAGACCAAAAAAGGAAACAGGAAAACTTTAAAATTATTAAAGAAACATGTGTGCCTTTTGGATAGGCCCAGATTTCTTAAAACTCTCTCACTCTCACACACACACACACGCACATGTGCACACAGGCACATATATCCAAATCTAAAAAAGAAAATACTGTTGAATGTAACTTCATCAAAATCAAAACTCTTGGATGTCAGGAGCACTAAAATAAGAATATATGTCACAGACTTTTGCAGATATTTGTAATACATGTAATTACCAAAAGGTCAGTATCCAAAATATATAAAGAATTCTTTAAAATCTATAGAAATATACAAACAATCCACTGAAAAGATGAACAAAGGATATCCCAAAGGAAGAAATCTGAATTGCCAATAAGCATATTAAAAGACTTTTTATTACAATAGCAATCACAGAAGTACGAATTAAAACCATAATGAGATACCAGGTCACACCTCATCAGCTTGGCAAAAATGTAAGTCTGACAATATCAACTACTGGTGAGGCTATAGAATAGTAGAAACTCATTTCTGATGGAAGGAAATTTATATAATCTGGCAATATCTAATAAAATAGAAGACGTATACATCTTAAGAGCTAGTAATTCTATTTCTAGGAATATACCTTTGATGGGTAGCTTTCAAATTTTTTGATCATCACACATATTTTCATTATGACCCAGTATACGCATACTTACTTATTTAACTGAAATGAAAACTCACAAAACAGTGCTTATTCTTACTGTGACACATTCTGAGAGTTTCCATTTTGTTCTCATTCATTTTTTAATGTTGGGGTGACTCACTCAATTGATTTTACAACCACTAATGGGTAAATACACTCAGTTCAAAAAACTGTCCCAGAAAATATTCTCATACATATTTTCCCGTGCACATGTGAGAGAATGTTCACTGTGGCACTCTTTGTCAAAAAAATAATTTAAACAGTGTAACAGTCAATCAGCAGAAGAACTAATTTAAAATTAAGGGTATATTCATACAATGGAATACAAAATATCAGTGCAAAGGAAAGAACCAAAGCTGTAAATATCAACACAGATAAATCTCATTAACTTTATACTAAGCAAAACGGGCAAGATATAGATGAATATATATAGTATATCATTTGTACAAACTTTTTAAACATGCAAAATAATACTGTTGAGGAATATATTTATGTATAATGAATATATAAAGTATGAAGACAGGCACGGGGAAAAAGGGGAATGAGATCAGGGAAAAGTACAGAAAAGTCAAGTGAACAACTAAATCTAAATTATTAAAAACTGTCCATCTTCAGACGACATTGGGCGCAATCAAGGTGGTACGGCAATAGACAAAAATTAAACTATTGCCTCCCAGGGCAGCAGCTTCCTTCCAGACACAAGGCTAATAAAGATTCAGATTGCCAGCTAGAGAAACTCATGCAGCCAAACTGAGATCAGTCTTCAAAGCTTACAGCACTCATCCTTTAAAACTGTTCTGTCTATTTAGTAATCAAGTACTTACACTGAGTATCTATTTTTAACTGAGTAATGAAATTCAGAACATGGACAAAAAAAAATGCAATAGGTAGTTGTGGGCGGATGAGATGTCACAGCAGATGCCCCAAACACAGCCATGTGCCAGTAAGGTTGAGTCACTGCAATATGCTGAAAAAAGATACTGAGGCTCAGCTGCCACAGGTTGCAGTGAGCCTCTCTGCTTTCCCCACTGTTGTATTTGCCAGGCATCATTCCAGAATGCTGAACAGACACTTAGACATTTTCAAGATTAGAAAAATCACTAAAAATGACAAAATATGGCATCTTACAAATAGCACATGCTTGTGATCAAATTAACACAGAGCGAAGAACTAATAAACATTCAGTAAGCTCATGGAATAATTCTCTAAAATTAACAATTTGGTCCCTTCAGATCTCAGTCTATATTTTACCTACAAGAGTAAATCCAGTATTAGATAATACACTTTATATAATTTCTTTTTTTTTTTTTTTGAGACGGAGTCTTGCTCTGTCACCCAGTCTGGAGTGCAGTGGTGCTATCTCAGCTCACTGCAACCTCCGCCGCCCGGGTTCATGCCATTCTCCTGCCTCAGCCTCCTGAGTAGCTGGGACTACAAGTGCCTGCCACCATGCCCAGCTAATTTTTTGTATTTTTAGTAGAGACGGGGTTTCACCATGTTAGCCAGGATGATCTCGATCTCCTGACCTCGTGATATGCCTGCCTCAGCCTCCCAAAGTGCTGGGATTACAGGTGTGAGCCACTGCACCCGGCCTACTATAATTTCAAAAATGTCAACTCATTTCAGGGAATGTCATTAAAAAGAATTATGCGTAACAGAATGTAAGCAATACACTATCAGGCCAATAAAAATCCTTACAAACCACAAGAACAAACCACTCTGATCCCCAAAACAAGTAGTTTCTCAAGGAAAACATCTAACTCATTCATTTATCCATTCAAATCCTACTTACTACATTACATGTGAAAAGTACCAAGATAGACCTTAAGGAGGTATAAACATAAATTAAACAAGAACTTGGCCCCTAAGATACTGATGGCCTAGCAATGGGGTTTAGAAACATACGTAATCTTAAGTAAAGTAGAAAAATTTAGGTACCATTAGAGAAATATATATGAATTGCTATTTAAAAAAAAAAAAGGAAAGAAATCTTGCCTCGATTAGGTTCTTGCCTATTTCACCTATGAACCAGATCTAGAATATAGATACTTAGACCTTATCTCTTCAAGGGCAAGTGGCTACATGTAATAACAAGACTGTTTCTTGTGACCTTTAAAAATTGTCTCCTAATTTTATACCTTTTATATATACTGTGTCCTATAGGGTATACCTCTTTGAGTTAATAGAAATTAGACATGTAGATCCTACCTCTCATAACTGTGTCTGCTGAAGATCTAAAAGAAACGTAAATGCCAAAAGTGACACACCCAAAAGAAGCCATTCTTTTCCCTAACTCTGCCACTGTTTTGTTGCAGAAACGAGAAATTCACACTTCGGCTGATGGAAGGATTGAAGAAGGAATTGTTAATGAACTTCTAAAGAATTTCCCTGAATCTTTCAGACAAGTACTACATATAAGGCATCAATAATGTTCCAGATTAACAAGGCCTTTCACATCATTTTATGAATGTGGGTAGAGATATTTTTATTTCTTTTTTGCAGCTAAAGAAAGTAAATTCCATACATATTAAATGTCATTAAATGCAATTTCACATATTTTTCAAGCAGTTAGTCCAGAAAAAGCTAGGACTAGGCCAGGCATGGTGACTCACACCTGTAATCCCAGCACTTTCGGAGGCCAAGGTGGGTGGATCACCTGAGGTCAGGAGTTTGAGACCAGCCTAGACAACATGGTGAAACCCTATCTCTACAAAAAATTAGCCAGGCGTGGTGGCAGGCACCTGTAGTCCCAGCTACACAGGAGGCTGAGGCAGGAGAATCGCTTGAAACCAGAAGGCAGAGGTTGCAGTGAGCCGAGATCGCACCATTGCACTCTAGCCTGGGCAACAAGAGCGAAACTCCATCTCAAAAACAAAAAAACAAAAAAAAAAACGCTAGGGCTAGTGGATTCATTTCAAATTTGTCATCAGATCCCACTATTTGCACTTAAATCTTCAACTAAACATTCAGGAATTTGAGAACACTCAAAAGGGAATCTATGAAAAAGAAGCAAAGGACTTCATGCTGATAAATGCCAACTGGTTTCTCAGGATACTGATACAAAGAGTAAGAATCTCAGGTTGATATCATTTTACATATACCAGTCACCAGTCAGCAGTCCACTAGCCATCAGGCCCCTGTCAGGTCTTCAATACCTCTGAAAAGAATGTCTGTGACATGCTAAAAAAGAAAGATTTATTTCTACATCCTATACATTCAGGTCAATGAACATTCGCGGTTGATGGGCTGGTTTTATTTTTTTTCTTTATTTTTGTTTAGAGAAGGGGTCTAGCTATGTTGCCCAGGCTGGTCTCAAACTCCTGGGCTCAAGTGATTCACCCGTCTCAGCCTCCTGAGTAGCTGGGACTACAAGCCTGTACCACTGTGCCCAACTCAGGTTGTTCGGTGTTTTTTTTTAATGACAGCTTTACTGAGATGTAATTTACATACCATAAAATAACTGCAAAGTGTGCAATTTGATCATTCTTCATATATTCCCAAAGCGATGCAACCTTCACCACTAATTTTACAACATTTTTGTTACTCCAAAATCCCACACTCAAGCAGTCACTTCTGATTCCCCCAGCCTCTGGCACCCACTAATTTACTCTCTGTCTCTACGGATTAGCCTATTCTGGACACATCACATAAATGGAATCATATACTATGTGACCTTTTATAATGAGCTTCTCTCACTTAGCACAATGTTTTCAAGGTTCATCATGTTGTACTGTGAATTAGTACTTCATTACTTTGTATGGGTAAATAATATTCTATTTTTGATATGCCAAATTTGTTTATCCATTCATCAGTTGATGGACATTTGAGTGTTTTTGCAGGACTTCTGACCTGCAAAAACCTTAGTCATCTAATCTGATTGCTCATTTTATGGATAAAAAACTGAGATCCAGTGAGAAAATGGGAACTGCCTCTGGCTACACAGACTTAAGACTATCAATGGACATCTGAAATGCCTTCTTTTCTCCAAGCTCACCCCATTCCAATAAAAGAAGAAAGTGTTTGTTCCTAGCAGTAAAATGCAAGATAGGATAGGTCCAGAAGACCTGAGGTGGGAAGGAAAAGAAAATAGACAGGATTAGGCACAATCTTGTTGAACCAAAGGAACTTATGAAAAGATCAACAGTTTTAAACCTTCAAAAACACAGAAAAAAGGAGATGAGCACAGTGGAGACATAAAGATGCTATTTTTAATCAGAGAAGGAAAGAAACATGAAAGTGTGGGAAAACCTGAAAAGTTACTCTGAAATATCCAGTGATCCATCTGAAAATCTTTTTATTCTCAGACCCAGAAGAAAAATACACTGATTTAAAGATCCCAGAAAGAGGAAATCAAAGTCAAAACCACAAACTGAGAAGAAATGAGCACAGTAAAGGAAGTACATCACTCTACTTTCTGCAGGCCAAAAATTACAGTGAGGAAAACTGGAAAATACCCTCTTGAGATCTGATCTTGATGACTTCAATTAGAGATGGAGTCCATCTAAAGAAAGCATTTTGTAATTTAGGAGGCTCCAATCTGTATCTAGATTGTCTATAATAATGTGGGAAATTCAGACTGAATGAATCCTACATGCAGTCTCTATTTCAGAATCCCCACTTCCTACCACCATTTAAAAGCTGGGGAAGTCTGTCTGAGCACCAGGCCTGATGCTTGACTAAATGGCAAAAATTCTAAACCAGTAAAAAAAAAAAAAAAGAAAAAAAAAGCCTAAAAAGTCACTTTCCAATCCCTGGCTTATCTAAGGATGCAAGTTAATTTGTAAATCCCCTAATGTGTATAGTTAACTTCTAGAAGAAAAAAAAAAAAAAGTTAAAACCTTCTTCTTACCAACTCCACCAGAGTTCTTTCTACCAAATCCTCTTGCCTCAACAAAAAAGGAACTAACCTAACACTAGCAAAATGGATAGCAAATAGTAAATGCTCCGTAAGTATTTGATTAATGAAATTGAAGATAGTATCAGATGTTTTCAAAAGAATCCTACTATTCCAAAGAAGTGTCTTAGTTTTTTATCTTACCACTAAAGAATGTAAGTCAGTATTCTGATACCCAAGTCTTTAGCTTAGTCAAACAACAGCAAGACGTGTAGATGGCAAACGGCAAAAGAGTCTAACAAGGAGAAAGATGAAAGAGAATCAAGAATACAGCATTTCTACTTTTACTGCTGCAGCCGCCACTGCCAACACCCCTCCAAACCCAGCACTGCATGCTTCTCTCAGAGTCCATCCTGTTACCCAAATGATCCCACAGCAACCTCATGGCACTGCCATGAATGGAGACACACAAGGGCACCATCCACTGTGACAAGACACTGACATGCACATTGCTTTGCCTCCTGCCAGACTACGGGATGCAGAGAGGGTGCAGACCAAGGACCTTGAAAAATCAGCTTCATGTGACATCATGGTGGACATGTGTGAAAAGTACTACCCACAGAGACACTGACATGACCATCACCAGAGATCTTTCACAGAGACCATGAGCGCCCTGTCACCTGGGAAGCAATGGCAGACCCAGCTGAGCAGTGCAGACCCAGCTGGACACAAGCTGCTCCAGACCCAGCTGGGTACAAGCTGCTGGCCCAGTTGCTGGAGTCTAGTGAAGAGGACAATATGGTGGGCATCCTCTATGACAAGATATACGAGAACTTCATGGAGGAGGTAGATACAACAGATAATAAAACCTACCAGTGGAAGAAGGGGCAACTTTGACATACACTAGCCACTAGCCTGAATGCTGGCGCAACTTAATTCCACCTGGAACCAGCCCAACCAAGGTAAGGTTCAAGTGTGTAATGGAACTAACTCTTAGAGAAGAGTTTCTGCAGAGACTAGGCTTCTACCGGCACATCTGGCTGCCAGACCGGGGCATGGGGCCCTGGCCCAGTGATTCCAGGTGCACCTAAGTGGAAAGAGATGGGAAATGGCAAAAGGTAGATGCCCTTGAAAGAAGCAACTCTACCACCTGGAATCTAGGCTGCCCCTACCCCAGCCATCATCTTTGTTATCTATACTGACCAGACTAGACAATAGTAGTACAGTATATGCCCGAGGAGCCCCACTCATTCTAAAGCTAGCTGCCCCAGCCCAAGCTATGGCAGGTTCTTCAGGAGGAGGCCCTGGACCAGGTCAGTGAGATTTCTGGCTGCATCTTTGTCCATACCAACAGCTCCATTTGTGGATGCCATATCCAAGAAGGTACCTTGAACATGGCCCGTGCAAACTTGCCCTACTGCCCAATGCCTATGCCTATGCCTCCCACAAATCCCAGAGTCCAATGAAATTTCCTCCATCTTTAAAAAAAAGGCAACATTTCTAGTAAGAAAGTACTCAAAAATGATGGGGATATGTCAAAAGGACACAAAAGCCACTTTGATAGAGTTCTCAATGACAAAAAGCTGGAACAACTGACCAACAAAATAAATGATAATAATATTTAATTTATAACCCACAGAGAAAAATAAATACCTAACAATTCATACTGGCATAAGTAAATAACTGAATAAATAAATAACTGAATAAATAAATAACTGAAGGAAAAGGAAGAGTGTTTCTTCATAGTAGAATTCAAATTAATAAATGGGGAAGAATGAGAAAAAGAGAAAAAGCACTCTTAGACAAGCATCAAAGTAGTAATAATTAGAGGCAAGAATCATCCATGGATGCTGAAATCAATGGACAAAAGGATGATGAGAAACCAGATATTTGCAAAGTCTCAAAGCATCTCTCAGCAAAACACAGTACTTAACTAATTACAAGGAGAAAAATCAGTTAACTTTACAGTGATCACTTAACCAAATTATCAAAGTTAACTTAGTAGTAAAAAGGCATCTGGACATCATATATTCCCTGATCTGATGCACTGAGGATGGTACAACAACACATCTGTATTACACTTGGGAAAAAACATATTTTTCACTCTAACAAAAAGAAAACATTAGACAAACCCATGTGGATGCACATTTTACAAAATAAGTAGCCAGTACTCTTTAAAAGCATCAAGGTCATGACAGGCAAAGAAAAATTGAGGAACTGTCACTGTTGGGGAGACTAAGGAGATATGATAATTGGATCCTGGAACAAGAAAAAGGCATTAATGGGAAGACTGGCGAAATTCAAATAAAACCTGTAGGACAATTAACAATATTATAACAATGCTAATTTCCTGTAGTATTTCTGTAACTTTTTTGTAAATCTAAATTTGTTTCAGAAAAAAAAAAAATCTGTTTTTTAATGCAACATTTCTAGGTGTGAGATCTTACTGTTTCAACCCCATTGTGAGAAATGACCCATTTTGACTAGCTTTTATAATTTTCATATTAAGAGAGTTTATCAAATGATATCAGATTCAGAATATGTTTGTTGCTGGACTGCAGCAAACACAATAAGAAAACAAGCCAATGAATGAAAAACACACTTCTAAAACTCTGACGGCATGCTCTTCACAAAGAAAAAACAGAAAAAAGACATGAACATTCTAGTCATAAAACAATGACCCAGAACACAAATAAAATAACCTGAAACATAAAATGTCAAGAACTGAACAAAACCAACTGAATCAAAATATGATGAGATGATGACTTGGTGGGTTTCTGTCGTGGTCAATTTTTATGAGTCTGGTAAGGAAGGGCTGTCATTAGGTAAAGGTTGAATTGGTTCTGGTACTTTCACTGAACTCATTCTGGTACATACCCAGATTTTAAGTCAGTTATCCTCAAACAGTTTGTAGCATCCAGTCCCACTTTTCCATTCCGGACCACGCTAGATATGAAAGGCGAGAGCATTGGAGATATTCGATTCAAGGCCACTTCTGGGGACATTTTAACTTGACTTGTAAATCACCACTGAAAGTAGAAGGAGAGAATGATGATCAGGGCTTACAAATGGACTAGATACAACACGCTTCCTGAAAACTGGACAGCATACAGCAGTTCCTCTTGCATGAATAAATAATTCCTTTCCCATCTCTAGTGCAGCCTCTTCCAGTGATCTTCCAGAAGAAACCACCTCACTTCTGCTCAGCTACTCAGGACTGGGACTACACCACTGCTTTTCAGGAACAGAAGGAACCCCTGAAATACAATTCCCTCTTCCTTCCCAAAGCTGATTTCTACACTGCCATACTCTACTTAAAGTGGTCCCACTCTATCTCACAACTGGCTTGTTCTATTTTAGTTGAGTCCAAGGAGCCCTTGCTAGCAATCCTCTATCCCAACACAAAAACACACACATCACTGAGTTAGCAATCTCTCCCTCTGTGTCCCCACAAGGAGTGAACACTTGATGGATAATACCATATTAAAACCCTACAACAGGCTAACCTGCTTGCAACTATTCCTTACTAGAAATTATTTACTGCTGATATACCCTTTTTTTTTTTTTTGGAGACAGAATCTCACTCTGTTGCCAGGCTGGACTGCAACAGCACAATCTCGGCTCACTGCAACCTCCGCCTCCCAGGTTCAAGTGATTCTCCTGCCTCAGCCTCCTAAGTAGCTGGGACTACAGGCATGCGCCACCAGGCCCGGCTGATTTTTGTATTTTTAGTAGAGACAGGGTTTCACCATGTTGGCCAGGATGGTCTCGATCTCTTGACCTCATGATCCACCTGCCTCAGCCTCCCAAAGTGCTGGGATCACAGGCGTGAGCCACTGCGCCCGGCCCACTGCTGATATACCTTTCTTAATAATCTTTCCGTCCACAATGTAGTAAAACTACCTGTTTATGTGATCTCTTCCCTGCAGGGACTACATTTTGAATCCCCAAGGTTTAACAGAAATACCTGGCACATGCTAAACACTCAATAAACATTTTTTAATAAATAAATGAGTAAGGGGACAAAAGTTAGAGAAATATTTCTGTATGGAGAGAAGATAATGTGCCCCCCAAAAAAAATTTGGTAGGGGAATAGACATAACAAAATCCAAGGGATAGATATAGCAAAAATCTACTTGACAATTAAATTATGAAAACATCACCTATGCAGCTATCAAGCAACACAGACTAACACGGATCTTAAGGTATTTGACTTTAAGGCACTAAGTCCTTACACTTAAAACCACAAAAGTAGAACCAATACATCATATCTAAATTATCTGGAAACTCACGGGGCTGGGGGAGAGAGTACACGAATTCTTCTTAATAGATTTCTAAATGAAAGCCTCTTCCTTCAGAGGAATAAGTCGATTTAAATGATCGTTTCCTTCCTCAATTTTAAAGAATAATGCCACATCAAAAGAAAATTAATTTCCAGCAAGTTACCAGTAAATGATGTTCTGGTTCTAGTTTTCATACATTATACCACATGAAAACTTGCAAGTCCTTGCTAAAATAAATGTTGAAAAGTAGAACCTGTTTCAATGTATTATTTCAGATAGTAAATAATAAATTTATTTGCTAATTTGATAGCTCAAAAAATAACACTTTGACCCTATATAGTGATGACACCCAGAAGTATCTTCAAGATACTTATAACACCTTTATACTTATACTTCAGTTCCAAAATCATCCTTTTTGTAAATATCAAACAAGCTCTTCTTCTGACCACTTAACAGATGACCCCCCCCAACTATTCTCTCATTTCAAAGTAAGACTAAACATCTAACACTATACTACCAATCATAAAAATCATGTACTTTTTAAAATGTTTTATCACTTATAAGGAGCGTCCATATATACTACTGCAGTTGATCTTCACAAGCCTGAGGTAGTAAAGAAAGAATTTTAATTCCCATTTTGCAGATAATATGGGTAATTATTATCATTTGATTCTGAACAGTATACTAATCCACATCATAATTTTGAAGCCTATTTTTTTCCATTCGCCAACATTTCCACCTTCATGTCTATGTCACAATTCTTGAAGGGATGCTTATCAAAGTCATATGCTAAGTACAAATATACCCATGTTACAAAAAAGCAAAAGGGTCTCACCTATATTACAAAATTGTTCTTCTGTGTTTTTTCCCACAGTACCTATTATTACTTTATCTCTTGTTTCTACAAAAGAAGGAAACAGAACCAACACATTCTAGACATCTATCTACCAGCTATCAGGCATTATATTACTCACCTCTATCTGTAATTTCATTTACTTCCCCCCAACTCTGTTCCCTGAGAACAATAATTGTTCCCATTTGACAAATGGAAGCTAAAGAAACTTGACAAATAGAAAATTAAAGCTCAACAAAACAGAGTAACTTGTTGAACGTTGGAAGTTGAAGCATCAGAATTTGAATCCGGCTTCTCCAAGTCCACCATACCCATCTTCCTCTCAAATAAACGTTGATAACTTCGATCACCAAAGAGAAAAGCATCAAAGTGATTTTTTAAAGCGTGTATCTTATAAAATGTGAACAGACAAAAAGTAACAAATTTAAACAAATGATTGCTTTACCACTAAAAACACACTGGACTATTGCTGGGCTACTGCTGAACCTGTTCTGAGTGATTCACTAGACAAATGTTAAAAGGAACAACCTTGCTCTAGAAGCCAAACCATACTAAAAGTGACACCAATACATTCTAATTCAGCAACGGTCGTGACTTTAGAATGACACCTTAGGGAATGAATTCTCTTTATTTCTAGGGCAGCCATAATACTATTTTTTGACAGTGCAAGGTTTCACGCACGCAGTTTTAAAATCTATTTCAACCACGAGGAGGTGTGACTTCTCTTAAAAAAAAAAAAAAAAAAAAACACACAACAACAACAAGGGGGGCTGGAATACAATGACTCCAAAATCAGAGGTCACTTAGCCAAAAACACTGGTCCTTTGGTGCAGTGAACTGGGTACATGGACAGGGAGTCACCACCGGTAGCAACTCTTACGCATGGCAGCACTATAATACACCCCAGATATACAAATATTTATGGTGGTCAGAGTCACCTGAATGCTTCTCCTGCAATTTGTATTTCCTGATTTTGACGTATTGCAAAAGGAAAATGCAAAATTACAATTTTTGCAAGGGTCTGCTACCCCAAAATAAAGTTACAAAAGGTCCTTTGATGAGAGGCCTGGGGATTACAAAGACGTCTAAAGCGCCATCCAGGTTCTTGCAATTAAAAATAGATGACAAACACGGAAACATGTGCCCTGCTGACGTCATGGAACGGAAAGGGGTGGCATCCTGCTGCGTCACGTCGACGTCATACAGCGCACGAGGGAAGTTACACTGTGGAAGCAATTTCCCCCAAGGGGCAACATTCGAGAAAAACAAACTAGCTCAGACCCGAAGAATGACCACCCCACTCTAGGGGACGTCTTAAAAGGGACACTCTCCCCTCTCCCAAACTGTATGGTTCCCCTCATCAGGCAACAAGGGACTAATACTCGGGGTTTACAGGGACCAGGGGATGGGCCATACATGGAGAAAGAGACGCATCTGCCCTTGGGGGCTCGTTCTTGAGGGGATCAGCGTGTTGGGGATGAGAAGGGCATCTTTGGAACGGGGGCCTTCCCCATAGGAAGAGGAGGCGAGTCCCCTGGCCATATTTAAACCACGGTTCTCCACGCCACCTGTGCGACTCGGGATCCAACCTCCCCGCACCAGCCCCAGTCCAGGTACCTGGAACTTAGTCCGATCGGTAACCGGCGACTACGTGGGGTACAGGTACCCGAGCGCGCCCCCGACCGACGCACCGACCTGCGCGCGCGCCGCGGGCCGGATGCGTGCGCACTCCCTGGACGTCCCGCCCCGCCCCCTCTGCGGCCCCAGAGCTGGGCGGCGTGCGCGCCCCCGCGCCGCGCCGAGCCGGGCGCTCGGAAAGGCGTCCCCGCGGTGCCTGACAGTTCCTTCCTCAATGCCTGCCCTGTGAGTGGCGAGGAGCGGGGAGTCTTGCCATATCAGGAGGGCCCTGTTACGTGAGGCTGTGCACGGAGACTATTCCAGGAAGAAGGGGGGACACTTGGTGGGCGGGGTGATTTCGGGCAGTCAGGTGGGCGACCCGCGTAGGCGTCTGAAAGGCCCGCGTCGTTAGGGAAGGCAGGAGCGGCGTCTCTGGTTACAGGGTTAGGCAAAGGGCAGAGGTCAGCGTCCAGGTTGGACAGCAGCACCTTTGAGCGATGGCGGCGTCTGGGGAACCCTGGAGGCAGTGGCAGGAGGAGGTGGCGGCGGTGGTAGTGGTGGGCTCCTGCATGACCGACCTGGTCAGGTTAGTCCGGGGCGAGTTACTGAGTCTGCGGCTTGGGGGAGGAGGTGTGCCGTGCGCTATGCGCCCGGCGGAGCTCTTGGGCGCTGGATCTCCAGCGATAGACCGTGCTAGCTTTGGGTATGAGCTGCAGGTTTTCGCAGCCCTCAGCCTGCCTTCCCGGCGTGAAAGAATTTGAGTCTGTAAAGGTAAATCTCAGGGGAGGGGACATAAGAGGCCAGGGTTTAGTGAAAGCTCTAATATTACTAAAAGCGCTCCCCAAAGACCTTTCTTGGCCCGGCTGCTGAGCCTTTCCCCAAACGAGCCAGGGAACTTTGCCTATGTCATTTTACCTCCGAGAATGTGCCTACCTCACAGGGTTGTTGTGAGGACTAAATGAAGTAAAGTGTTTTGTCAAGCGTAACATTATCCAATTTGGATATTATTCGTCTGAGCTTATTGTATAAAATAATGAGTCGAGCAGAAGTAAAAAAAGTCTGTCAGCTTTCCCCATGTTGATTGTCGGCATTACTGCGGTATTTTATATTTACAGCGTATTTTTCAGCAAGGCAGGTATGAATCAAAATAAAAACATAAACACAGTATTTACAACCACTAAAAACTGTGATCAAATTATGATAGAAAATATGGCAAATGAAAATTGTTGAGTTAGGTCAGTAAGACTGGGTAGACAGATCCTTCTGATTTATCTTTCTTTAAAATTAAGGTAGCTTTTCTGATTATAAAAGTAATGTATGTTCATTGTAAAAGTAGTAATAAATTCAGATATTCCAAGAAAATCCTACCACTCCAATTACTGCAGTTCAGTCTTTTGATGAATATCTTTTCAGATGTAATGCTACTTTTATGTTATAAAAATGATCAGGTATACTACAGTAACACCTCATCTGTCCTGAAATGTTGCTTTTCCAAAGGGTATTAGAGAACGTGGAACTAAACAAAAAAGCCTTGGGGCAATCAAAATAAGTCACCAAATTGCTGCACCAAACCACCTGTATTCTACTCAAAAAGTAGGTCTAGGGTCTTCATGTAACCAATTTAACCTTACCTTAAAATATATATAAGCTGTGTTGCCAAATTTCCACTGAGAGTAGAAAGGTGGGAGTAGAGAGGAGAGACTGCTAGAGGCAGTTATAGTGACTGATGAAAACTTGAGGGTGAGTAGGAGACTATGTAACAAGAAGAAGCAACAAAAGAATTTTAAATATCAATGACCTTTATTTTTCCACAAATATTAGAACTATTTTGTCAGACACTGTGCCAAGATAAAAATACTTTCCTTTGGTGACAGAGCATAAAATTGAATCTAGTTGGAGACATTTGTTGAAGAGGCCTATACATCTTTTTCTAGAGCAAGAGTCAGTAAACTTTTCTGTAAAGGGCCAGATAGTAAATATTTTAGACTTTGCAAGCCATGTATGGTCTAGGTCACATTTTTTTAACAACATTTTTTAAATGTAAAAACCATTCTTACCTCCCAAGCCTTACAAGAACATCCTGCAGGCCATAGATTACAGACACCTGTGTAGAAAGAACATCGCTGTGTTTACAACACAATATAGCAATTGCTTTTACTGGTGATGACTCTTTTCAATAAAAGGTTTTATGGTACTTGTTAAATTTTGTATAAAAATAGGACATGTATTTCACTTTAGAAAAAGTTTCATCAAAAATTCATAAAGTTTAGTTACATAAAGAATAAATCTTCAGTAAACTTTCATCTAAAATGATCATCCCATGTGAAATCCACCTAGCTAAATGTTTACCGTGATTTTATATGTAAAGTGGCAGAAGAGTAAGAAAACTAAAGTGGGCCAGGTGCAGTGGCTCACACCTGTGATCCCAGGACTTTGGGAGGCCAAGGTGGGCAGATCACCTGAGGTCAGGAGTTTGAGACCAGCCCAGCCAACATGGTGAAACCCCATCTCTACTAAAAATATAAAAATTAGCTGGGCGTGGTAGCTGGCGCCTGTGATCCCAGCTACTCAGGAGGCTGAGGCAGGAGAATTGCTTGAACCTGGGAGGTGGAGGTAGCAGTGAGCCGAGATCGCGCCATTGCACTCCAGCTTGGGCGACAAGAGCAAAACTCCATCTCAAAACAAAAAAGAAAAAGAAAAGAAAATTAAGTTTTCTCATACATACTACCTGAATAAAAGTGTCAGGGTTAAAATTCAGAGCCATTTCCTTGTTACCAAACTAAGAACTTTCTGTGAAGCTTGACCATCGGATACTAAAAATAACTATAGTACTTTGTGGGGTGGGGTAGGGGAGTGGTGTCAAAGGCCCATTTTAGCATCCATCCATCAGGGTTTAAAATCTTATTTCAGAGCTAGAAAAATCTGGAAATTGTTTATTCTAGTCCTTCGGTTTTTAGATAAATAAACTGAAGCCCAGAGAAGAATTTCTCCTCTTGCCCATATTCTTTCCTTCATAAAATATCCAAGTTTCTTTTCTTCACATGAATCATTAGTACAAATTTTACTAATGGTTAGTAAAATCATTGGTTAAAATTTTTACTAATGATTCACTAATGATTAGTAAAATCATTAGTAAAAATTTTAACTAATGATTGGTAAAATCGTTAGTAAAAAATCATTAGTAAAATCATTAGTAAAAATTTTATTCCCGTATAGACCCTCTCTACTAATTCCCACAGCTTTTCAACAAACTTTTCATGGTCTCTCATTACTTATGACTCTGAAGATCTTCACAGAAATCAGAGTATAGGATTTTCATTTAAAACCCTGCATCTGTGATAAACTTGGGTGCAACTTTTCTGGTTACAGTTAGTATCATGATTATATTAGTTATCTACTGCTGCTGTAACAAATTACCAAACTTAATAATTAAGTAATGCAAGTTTATTTTTTTTACAGTTCTGGAGGTCAGAAGTCTAATACGGGTCTCACTGGGCTAAAATCAAGGTACAGCAGGGCTGAGCTCCATTCTAGAGACTCTAGAGGAGGCTCTGTTTTCTTTCCTTTTCCACCTTCCAGAGACTGCCCACATCCTTGGTTCATCGTGGCCACTTCCTGCATCTTCAAAGCCAGCAATGGTTGTTCAGGTCTTTCCCACATCACATCACTCTGACCCCCAGTCTTCTGGCTCCCTCTTCTACATTATAAGAATGCTTGTGATTATGTTAGGCCCAACCAGATAATTCAGGATAATCTCTTTATTTTATGGTGGCTTATTAGGAACCTTAATTTCCCCTTGCCATGTAACAACATATTCACAAATTCTGGGGATTTGGATGTGGACATCCTTTGCGATAGGGGAGCAGAGAGTATGTTATTTTTGCTACCACAGTGGTTAAGCTTGAAGTAAAAAATCCTACAATACTGAGTTCTCAGAGACTCTTTGAAGCCTATCATTGTATCCTCACATTTTACAGGTGAGATAAGGAAGAAAGCTTCAATGACTTACTCCAAATCACACAGCCAGTGAGTGGCATAGTAAAGGCTGCTACCCAGGTTTCCCAATCCTTACCTTTCTTTTTTATTCTTTTAAATACATATTTTCTTTTTTTTTTTTTTTTTTTAAATGGGCTCTCGCTGTATTGCCCAGGCTGGTCTTAAACTCCTGGGCTCAAGCTATCCTCCTACTTGGCCTCCCAAAGTGCAGTGGTTACAGGTGTGAGCCACCGTGCCTGGCCCCAATTCTTATCTTTCCATTATATCATTCTACCTCTAACTCTGACTAGTGTTTATTGCCCTTTTCATCTACAGTACATTTGATAGCTTGTAGTCTGTACATTCATTGTTAACTTTATAAACTGATAAGGAATAACAACTAAGAATTTATAATTTTCAAGTCTAAAGATAATATCTTTATTACTGTGCCTTATTCCTAAATTTAACTGTAACTAACCTGGACACCCATGCCTATTCTTTAGTATCACTTCAGAAATAAAACTGCTTCAATAGCTAAGCCCTTTTGGATGGCATCCAAGCCCAACTTACTTTATATATTACATTACTGTATGCCAGACACTGCTATTCAATCAATGAATAACCGTTTTTTTTCATTTCTAATTTCAGTCAGCTATGAGTAATAAGTCCTATGTAGTAATAATTTTTAAAAATCATTAGCTCATACAGCATGACAAACAATTGAAATTATTTAATACTCACTTATATTTTTCTCATTATCCTCTTCCTTCCTGAACACTCATCTCTAAAGTTACACACTACGAAGATACAAGAAATGAACCCTGGTCTTATGGGATATAAAGTCAAAGATTTTCCAAAGACAGATTTCCCCCCCCCAAAAAAAAAAGTGTGAACATTTTTAGACATTAGGCTCATAGGCCTTTGTTAATCATGCTTTCATTAGTAATCCTTATTTTTTTATGACCTGTATCACCCATTTTTTCAATTATTCATTTGAGGAATACTTATTGAATTTATAGTGTGTGCCAGGCACTTCCCGATGTGCAGAGGATACAGCAGTGAAAACACAGACAAAAATCCCTGCCTCATGAAGTTTACATTCTAGTAAGACAATATCAGTAGAAATAAGATAAATACATAGTATGTTAGATAAAAGCTAAGGAGAAAAATTAAACATGTAAAGAGGGATGGGAATAGGAACTTTAGATTACTGGCTTCAGAAAGCCTCGCTGAAAAGGTCATTTAGAGTAAAGACCTAAAGGAGGAAGGAAAACAAGTCATAATCTGAGGGAAGAGCATTCCAGGCAGAGGGGATAGCATACTCGAAGGCCCTGTTCAGTGAAGAACATGGGGTCCAGTGTGGCTGAAGAAGAAGAAAGGAGTCAGGAGAGAGCAATCAGTGATTAAAGAACATTGAGTCATACTCTGCATGAGATGAAAAGCTAGTGGAGGATTTGAGCAGAGGAGTGGCATAATCTTATTTTGATTTTAATAGGATCTCTCTAAGGGCTATGTGAGAATAAATAGCATGAAGGAAGGCAAATACAGAAGCAGGGAGACAAATTGAGAGTCACTCCCAACAGTCTGGGCAAGAAATGATGGTAGCTGGAAAGCAGTGCAAGTGGAGAGAAAGCATCTTTTGATTATATTTTTGGAGTAGAGTTGACAGGATATGCTGCAGAGTAAGAGATCTGTCAAGGATTACTCTTAAGTGCTACAGCCTCTGCAACTGGAAGAGGAAATTGACCTCTACTAAAATGCAGAAGATTGTGTGCAGAGAAAGTTGGGTGGGAGAGGGCTGTATCAGGGGCACAGAGTGGACATGGGAGGGTTGAGGTACCTACTAGACATCCAACTGAAGAGGTCAAGAAGACAGATACAAGAGTTTGGAGTTCCAAGGAGAGGTCCAACCCGGAGATATAAATTTCAGAGTCATCAGTGTATAGATGGTATTTAAAGCCATGAGGCTGGATGAGATCACTGAGGGTCTGATCTCCTAGGGCACTACAACATTTAGAGGATAAATTTTTAATAAAATTGACTTCTTGTCTCTCTTCCAGTCTCTCTACAGTCCTAAAACTTGCTCTGAGACAAGCTTAATACAAACCTATGTTTATATTTCCATGGCAATAGACTCTGATGTCAACTAAAACTCTGTGTTATCTTTTTACATGCTGCCAATTAAAAGTGATGGCTTGAGAGATAAGACTCGTATTCACCCAAGCGTCTAAATTTAATCCTGCCACATCAGGAAATAAGTGCCTAATTTTCAAAAGGTTTAATTGAATAGTGGAATAAGTGAATTTAGAAACTTTTAGATCCAAAGTGGATGAAGCATTGGACCTAGATTACTTAAAAAAAAAGTTATGGCCAGGCACAGTGGTGGCTCAAGCCTATAATCCCAGCACTTTGGGAAGCCGAGGCAGGTGGATCCCTTGAGCTCAGGAGTTAAGACCAGCCTGGGCAACATGGCAAAAACCCCGTCTCTGCAAAAAAGACATAAATTAGCTGGGCGTAGTGGTGTGAGCCTGTGGTCCCAGCTCCTGGAGGGCTGAGGTGGGAGGATCACTGGAGACCCAGAGGTTGAGGCTGCAGTGAGCCTTGATTGCACGCTGTACTCCAGCCTGGGCAACAGACTGAGACCCTGTTAAACATACAAAATAGAAAAGAGTTATACTGTACCTATCAAAGTTTATATTTGTTTGAGATAATACAGTGCTTTCTAACTGGGACACAGGTTAGAGAGTCAAGAAGCCTCTTGGCTGATCGTATTTAAAACAGAGAAATCTCTTTTACAGTCACATTTTCAGAAACTAAAAAAGGAATATTAATCCAAAAAGTATCATGCTTTCCCAGTATTGGAGGAATATAATATCACCCTTCATTATTCTTTCTGCTTCTTAAATTGATCTGAAAAGTTGCTTATAAGTTACCAATCATTTATTAAATTAGTATTTTGTTAAACATAGTTCTATCAGCTGTATTGCCTAATATCAAAAGTTTAATTAGATCTCATTTGTCAATTTTTGCTTTTGTTGCAATTGCTTTTGGCATTTTTGCCATGAAATTTTTGCCTGTCCTATGTCCAGAATGGTATTGCCTAGGTTGTCTTCTAGGGTTTTTATGGTTTCAGGTTTTACATTCATCTTTAATTCATCTTGAGTTGATTTTTGTATTTGGTGTGAGAAAGGGGTCCAGTTTTGGTCTTCTGCACATGGCTAGACAGTTATTCCAGCACCATTTATTGAATAGGGAGTCCTTTCTCCATTGATTGTTTTTGTCCATTCCCATTCGTGGGAAATTTACTATGTCCCTTTAATGAAAATATACATTAAAAAATTATGATTGGGCGCAGTGGCTCATGCCTGTAATCCCAGCACTTTGGGAAGCAGAGGTGGGAGGACTGTTTGAACCCAGGGGTTTAAGACTAGCCTAGGTAACAGGGTGAGGAGACTCTGTCTCTTAAAAAAAAAGCATATGACAAAGAAAGCACCTACTGTGTACTATTACAAAGCAGTTCCTTTAGCAATCCATTCCTTTGCCAGCTCTCTGTGCCTTAGGCTTTTCATGTCTGTATTCCAAGGAGAACAAAGTAAGGTGGACTTTGTGATGAGTTTTGCTCTAGTATTTTGATGACTTGTTTATAATATTGAAATACTTGTAGTGTGCTAAACACTAAGAATACTGCAGTTCGGAAAACACTGTTACTGCTTGTCTTCGTCCCTTTTGTGCTGCCATAACAGAATACCTAAGACCGGGTAATTTTTTTTTTTTTTTTTCACTTTTAAGTTCAGGGGTACATGTGCAGGTTTATTATATAGGTGAATTCGTCATGTGGGTTTGTGGTACCCAGGTATTTTTTTTTTTTTTTGTCACCCAGGTATTAAGCCTAGTTCTCATTAGTTCTTTTTCCTGATCCTCTTCCCTCCTTTCACCCTCCACCCTCAGGTAGACCCCAGTGTGTATTCTTCACGTCTGTGTGTCCAGGTGTTCTCATCATTTAGCTCCCACTTATAAGTAAGAACATGCAGTATTTAGCTTTCTATTCCTACGTTTGTGTGCTAAGGATAATGGCCTCCAGCTCCATCCATGTTCTGGCAAAGTACATGATGTTGTTCTTTTTAATAGCTGTGTGGTATGTCCAGAATGGTATTGCCTAGGTTGTCTTCTAGGGTTTTTATGGTTTCAGGTTTTACATTTGTCTTTAATTCATCTTGAGTTGATTTTTGTATATGGTGTAAGAAAGGGGTCCAGTTTTGGTCTTCTGCACATGGCTAGACAGTTATTCCAGCACCATTTGTTGAATAGGGAGTCCTTTCTCCATTGATTGTTTTTGTCCATTTTGTCAAAGATCAGATGGTTGTAGGTATGTGGCCTTATTTTTGGGACTTTTTGTTCTGTTCCATTGGTCTATGTGTCTGTTTTTGTACCAGTACCATGCTGTTTGGTTACTATAGCCCTGAAGTATAGTTTGAAGTCAGATAGTGTGATGCCTCCAGCTTTGTTCTTTTTCCTTAGGATTGCCTTGGCTATTCAGGTTCTTTTTGGTTCCGTGTGAATTTTTATTTTATTTTATTTTATT
>NW_012101254.1:3898911-3912624 GCF_000951045.1 Mandrillus leucophaeus
TTTTTGAGACAGTGTCTTACTGTGTCACCCAGGCTGGAGTGTAGTAGCACAGTCTTGGCTCACTGCAACCTCCACCTCCCAGATTCAAGCGATTCTCCTGCCTCAGCCTCCTGAATAGCTGGGACCACAGGCCCGCACCACCACAGCTGGCTAATTTTTGTATTTTTAGTAGAGACGGGGTTTTGCCATGTTGACCAGTCTGGTCTCAAACTCCTGAACTCAGGTGATCTGCCAGCCTCGACCTCCCAACGTGCTGGGATTACAGAGGTGAGCCACTGCGCCTGGCCTTATTTTTCTTGAGACAGAATCTTGCTCTTTCACCCAGGCTGGAGCGCAGCAGTGTGATCATGGTTTACTGCGGCCTCAACTTCCAGGCTCCAGCAATCCCCCCACCTTAACCTCCCGAGTAGCTGGAACCATAGGCACACACCGCCATGCCCAGCTAATTTCTGTATTTTTTTTTTCCAAAGATGGGGTTTTGCCATATTGCTCAGGATGGTCTCGAACTCCTGAGCTGAAGCATCCCACCCACCTCAGCCTCCCAAAGTGCTGGGATTACAGGTGTGAGCCATCATGTGCAGCCCCGTTTGAATTTTAAAATTCTTTTTTCTAGTTTTGTGATGAATGTCATGGTAGCTTAATAAGAATAGTATTGAATCTGTAAATTGCTTTGGACAGTATGGCCATTTTAATGATACTGATTCTTCCTGTCCATGAGCATGGAATGTTTTTTCTATTTGTTTTTGTCATCCCTGATTTCTTCAATCAGTGTTTTGTAGTTCTCATTGTAGAGATTTCTCATCTCCCTGGATAGCTGTATTTCTAGGCATTCTATTTTTTGTATGTGGTAATTGTGGATGGGATTGCATCCTTAATTTGGCTTTTGGCTTGACTGTTAGTGTATCGGGATGCTAGTGATTTTTTGTGTGTTGATTTTATATCCTGAGACTTTGCTGAAGTTGTTTAACAACTTAAGGAGCTTTTGAGCCAAGATTATGGGGTTTCCTAGGTATAGAATCATGTCATCTGCAAACAGGGATAGTTTGACTTCTGTCTTCCTACTTAAATGCCTTTTATTTCTTTCTCTTGCCTGGTTACTCTGGCAAGGACTTCCTCTACTATGTTGAATAGGAGTGGCGAGAGGAGGCATCCTTATCTTGTGCTGGTTTTCAAGGGAAATGCTTCCAGCTTTTTCCCATTCAGTATGATGTTGGCTGTGGGATTGTCATAGATGGTTCTTATTATTTTGAGATATGGTCCTTCAATGCCTAGTTTATTGAGAGTTTTTAACACAAAGGGGTGTTCATTTTATGGAAAGCCTTTTCTACAACGATTGAGATAATCATGTGGTTTTTGTCTTTAGTTCTGTTTGTGTGATGAATCACAGTTATTGATTTGCATATGTCGAACCAACCTTGCATCCCAGGGAAAAGCCTACTTGATCATGGTGGATTAGCTTTTTGATGTGCTGCTGGATTCAATTTTCTTTTTCTCTTGTACCAGGTTTTGGTATCAGGATGATGCTGGCCTCATAGAATGAGTTAGGGAGGAGTCCCTCCTCCTCAGTTTTTTGGAATAGTTTCAGTAGGAATGGTACTAGCTCTTCTTTGTACATCTGACAGAATTCGGCTGTGAATTCGTCTGCTCCTGGCCTATTTTTTAGTTGGTAGGCTATTTATTACTGATTCAATTTTGGAGCTCGTTGTTGGTCTGTTCAAGGATTCAGTTTCTTCCTGGTTCTGTCTTGGGAGAGTGTATGTGTCCAGGAATTTATCCAGTTCTTCTAAACTTTCTAGTTTGTGTGCATAGAGGGATTTATAATATTCTCTGATGGTTATTTGTATTTCCGTGGAGTCAGTGGTAATAACCCCCTTTCATTATATTTAATGAACAGAAATGTATTGGCTCATGGTTCTCTCCAGAATGGAGAGTGCAAGATCAAGGGCATCTGGTGAAATCGCTGTGCCATTCCATGGTAGAAGAATAAAGCGGGTGGGGAGGAAGAGAGAGAAAAAGAGGTTAAACTTGTCCTTTTGTTAGGAACTCACTCCCTTGATAACAAACTCACTGCCATGATAATGGCGTTAATCCATTCATGAGGACAGAGCTCTCATGACCTAAACTCCACTTAAAAGTCTCACCTGCCAGTGCCATTTCATTGGCAATTAAATTTCAACATGAGTTTAGGAGGGTACAAACATTTGAACCATAGCACTGCTCTTAGGGAATTTAGAGTCCAAAGAAGAAGGCAGACACAAAAAGAGATTATTATAGTATGACGTGGTAAGTGCCTGCAGGTTATGCGGGAGAACAGGGAAAACTTCCTGGAAGAGATGCCCCCTGAGCCAAATTTTTAAAAATAAGCAGGTGCTAACCCAGAAAAAAGGGGAAGGAAGACATTCCACCATCTGGGGTTACACACAGAAGCAAAATCATGGAGGTGCTTGCATGGTACATGCTGAGGCAGCAACCCTTGGATCTTAGAACATCAAGATACACAGTGGTGATGAAAGGCCTGATCAGCCATGCTGAGGTGCTTTGGTTTTATTCTGTAGACCCTGGAAACCAGTGAAGGGCTCAAAGTATAAGAATGACAGCCAGATTTATATTTCACATAGTTCACTTAGTGCTAAAGTCAGATTTAAAAGAAGCCAATGTTTTGAAGGCATCAAAGGCATTCTTCTTGAAGACAGGAAGACCCATTTGAAAGGTAAAGCAGTAGTACTCAGAAATGTTGATGATGGTGCGAACTAGGACAGTAGTGCTGGGAATCAAAAAGAGGAAAAAGCCTAAAGATATATTTAGGGGCGCTGGGTGCGGTGGCTCACACCTGTAATCCCAGCACTTTGGGAGGCTGAGGCAGGCGGATCACGAGGTCAGGAGATCAAGACCATCCTGGCTAACATGGTGAAACCCCGTCTCTACTAAAAATACAAAAAATTAGCCAGGTGTGGTGGCGGGCACTTGTAGTCCCAGCTACTCAGGAGGCTGAGGCAGGAGAATGGCATGAACCTGGGAGGCGGAGCTTGCAGTGAGCCAAGATCATGCCACTGCACTCCAACCTGGGCAATACAGCGAGACTCCATCTCAAAAAAAAAAAAGAAAAAGAAAAGAAAAGAAGAAATATTTAGGGGCTAAAATAGTTGGAAACAACTGTTTAGTAAAGTGGGCATGAATCAAGCATTCGCTCTCTGATCTTTTGTAAGAAAACACTAATGTTGAAACTTTACTTTCCCACATTGACAAGACCTAGAAGGTAGATCCTTGGAAAGAATCCCATCTGATAGAACAAAAGCATTCCATGCTTACTACTTTTATGGGGGGGGGGGCAGTTATATTCCTTAAAAATCAAAATAAATGTTATCAAATAATTAAGAGATAGTCAGATTCTCTCTAGGGGAAAAAAGTCCTAATTTGGTTTTGAGATTTAAGAAAAAATACAGGTATTCTTTCATAATTGTAATGGAGACGCTAATGACAAATTTAGCTCAAAAAGTTTGCAAATATTAAATGGAGGCAATGAAATGACAGAAGATATAAACATAAAATAGAATGTTAAAATACGAAATAGAATCTTCCATATACCAGCACAACATTCTTAAGGAAAAAAAAAAACTACGCAAAGCTCAACCACCCATGTAACAAAGATATTTATAATGTGTAAATTGTTGTCGGGGAACTTAGGTACTGTGGAACTAGAGAATATCTGAGTAGCAAAGAAACTTGAGTTCATTTTTGTGTTGAAATGACCACCCTGTTCATTTTAAATATAGGAAGCACAAGTCTAGAAAGAATTAACTGATTTTCCCCCAGCTAATACCTAATTAGGATTAGAGCCAGGATTAAAGTTTTTATCTTTTGGCTCTCAAATACTAACACATCGTGTTACTGTGAAGTTTTGAGTTTTGTGAAGTTTCAGAAGTTTGACATGTACTGGATTTGCAGGAGACAAAGTGTTCAGAAGTGCTAGTAAGGACCAATTTCCTTGAAAAAGAAAACAAAGCTAATATTGCAATTATCAGTATCAGAGTACTTAGTATTATTGTCCTTTAGAATTTTTTTCAGACCTGCCATTTTTATTATATATGCATAACATTTACCATTTTAAATTTACAATTCATTAGCATTAAGTACATCCACATTTTTTTTACAAACATCACCACTAATCATCTCCAAAACTTTTTTCATATTCCTAAATGGAAATGATGTCCTTATTAAACAATAGCTCCCTATCCCCTCCTCCCCTCAGCCCCTGGCAACTACTATTCTACTTTGTATCGCTATGGATTTGACTACTTTAGGTACATTATATAAGTGGAATCATGCAGTCTTTGCCCTTATGTGACTTACTTATTCCACTTGGCATAACATCCTCAAGAAAGGGTAAGTAAACTTGAAGACATAGTAATAGAGATTATCTAAATTTAAGCATAGAGGAAAAATGCACAGAGCCTCTGTAACCTGTGGAACAGTTTACCATATGTATAATTGGAGTCAAAGTATCTCATATAGGTGGAGTCTTTGTAACTGGCTTACTTCACTTAGCATAATGTTTTCAAAATGTATCCATGTTGTAGCATATTTCAGAATTTTCTTCCTTTTAAGGCTGAAAAATACTCCATTTATGTACATTACACATTTTGTTTATTCATCTGTCAATGGACATTTGGGTTGCTTCTACCTTTGGGCTATTGTGAACAATGCTGCTATTAACATGGGTGTACAAATATCTGTTTGAGCCCCTGTTTTCAGTTCTTTTGAGTATATACCCAAAAGTGGGATTGCTGGATCATATGGTAATTCTATGTTTAATTTTTTGGAGGACCCACCATATTGTTTTCCATAACAGCAACACTGCTTTTCCTTTTAGTTTCTTCCATTTTCTTTGTAAAGTCCCTATTCTTCATCTTACTCACCAAGCCTCCCTTTTCCTATTTCAGTTTAGACTATTTTTTTGTTTTGTCTCCCATTTGTAGTCCCTCTTTTATGTCCTCTTATGCAATTTTGCATCCCCGTATGCATGTATATCTGTCATGTCTAAGTATATGTTTGTGCAAGAGGAAAAATGTGTCTGTACAGGCAAGGAGCTCAGTAAACCTCATACCTTCTCTGCCCTCCTCAGTCTCAGCAGCATCATTTTTGTGGCCATTTAATACTCTGTTACATAGATATACAAAAATTTGTTGATTCAGTGCCCTAAATAAGTACTTTTAAGTTGTTTCTGTTTGCCATGATGAACTTCTTTGAACGCTTATCTTTTGGACTCATGTCTGTTTCCTTAGGTAAATTCCTAGAGATGGAATTTCTAGGTCAAAGGAAATAACATTCTTGTTTGTGTTTTGTTTTCTTTTGAGTCAAGGTCTAGTTCTGTCACCCAGGCCGGAATGCAGTGTCGCGATCGCAGCTCACTGCAGCCTTGACCTTCCAGGCTCAATCAATCCTCCCACCTCAGCCTGCTGAGTAGCTGGGACTACAGGTGCATGCCACCGTGCCCAGCTACTTTTTGTATTTTTTTTTTGGTTGAGACAAAGGTCTCACCATGTTGCCCAGGCTGCTCTCAAACTCCTGACCCCCAAGCTATCTGCCCACCTTGGCCTCCCAAAGTGCAGTGATTACAGATGTGAGACACCATACCTGGCTGGAAGTAACATTTTTTAAACTTTTGAAATATATTGGCAATTTGCCTTCATAAAAGTTCTTCTGAAATACACTCCTACTCACAGTATATGAAAGGCCTATTTCCTGGATTTTTAACGAACACATTACTAGTTGAGAGATGATAAATGTTTTCATGTTTGATTATAAAAGGAGATGTCGAATGTTTTCCAGATGTTTGTTATTTATTTGTGTTTCTTTTGTGAGTTGCCAGCCACGGATCCTTTGTCCATTTTTCTGTTGAACACTCCTTAAGATTTTAAACAAGAGAGTTCAAAGAAAAAAAAAATGTAAAGATGCTGGTTAAGAGTTCTGCAGCAAAGAAACTAATAATGTAAGAGTGAAAGGAGAATTTTAAGACTCTGGCTAGCATAAAATGTTGTGGAAATATGGAAGAGAGAGATTCTCAAACCTGGTTGCCATTTAGAATCCGTTAAACCAGACTCTCCAGGGAGGAAATCCAGGCATCAATTTTTGTTTTTTAAATTCCCCGTAAATTTTAATGTGCCACAGGGATAGAGAAAAAGTGACTTACTGATAAAAGCAGGAACTATGAAGTAGAGCAAATGTGACAAAATACTGTAGCAATTTGGAGAAATTAACCTTTAAGAGAAAGGGGTTGGAGTTATTTCTGACCAAGGGGAATCATGATTGGCACAGATAAACACATCAGTGTTTAAGTGGCATCATATCTGGTTATCCAGTCTCTCCACTGTGGTAATACAGAGTCTTCATTCTTGACACATTATATCACATGATGCTGTCCAGTGAATATCAGTTCTTGAATTATGTGAGTTCTGCCCAGGACAGTTGCCTCCTAGTTAGGTGGCTGCATCTTCCTCCATTCTGAGAGTGATTGTACAATGTTAAAACTAAACTGTAAGCTAAGTGAGGACAAGGTCTGAATACCTCTAGAACTTCACACAGAGTCTGGAATGTAGTAACTGTAACAAATATATGCTGAGAATGGATTGAGTATCACAAAAATGATCTGAGATTATTCCAGTTTCTTCCATAGTTTTCATACTAAATCAAGATGTGCTTCATTGAATACAATTTTAATACTTTTTAGTATTTTCTACACAGTAATGAACTACCTTTTTGTCATATTATCTTCAAGGACAAGATTTCTTTGAATTGTGTAAGGTTCCTCTTAAGACGACTGATTGAAGACACTGTTTTGAGGCCTCAAATTCTTCATATGAGCATTTAAAATATTTCCATCTGCCTTGCTTTACCTTCTTTGTGATTTTTATATGACTAGTTTGACTTGGAGTGTTTCTTGTATACATGCAGAAGGCTGCTATAAATTATCTCTGTTTGTATATGGTTGATGTGTTTTCTAAATAAAAGCTGAGAGTTTTGTTTTTGCTTTGGGTTTGGGATTTTTTGTTTCAGGGTGTTTTGGTTTTTTGTTTGTTTGTTTGTTTTGGTTTGTTTCCCAAATACATCACATATTAGGTACTGGCTTGTCTTCCATAGTCAAAAATATCTTCAAATGCAATTCTTCTGTAGCATTGCAGAAAGTAATTTGTGCAACAGTTTTTTAAGTACCCTTTACAAATTATATTTTACATCTGGATTTTTACCACCAGTTTAAAAAGTTACAATTCATACACTGTTATAGCAACAATATTGGTTTTTTCTGAGTTAGAAATCTTCATTTTAAAGTGAGAAACACAGATCTACATTTTTAGTTACCTAAGTTTTCAACCAAATACTCTGCCAAAAATCTTTTAGAAACTCGATTTTAAAGTCCTTCAGGCTGTCTCAATGAAAATCATAAGCAGTTCTTTGGTATTCTGTCAAGACCATAAAGAAAATAGAATATTATCTAAAATGTTTCTTTTAAGCTATTTCAAACTATCACAGTACCTTGCTCAAAGTAGTTACTCAGTGAACATTTGTGGAGGGAAGGTAGGAATGCTGGCATGCCACAGTTGCCCAAGAATAGCAGCTATGTAGAATGGCTGTGTGGGGACCCTGGTTCCAGCAGAACTTTCACCCTACTGACAGCTGCAGCCAGGAAACTGCATTATTTAACTGGTTAGTTCTTTGGGTTGTAATGAGCGGAGGATCATTTCAGTTACTTCAAGAATGGATACTTGCTTGCAAGGGGACCCAGAATTAGCTTAACAGCCAGGTCTCAGGAAGAGCGGGAACCAGGGAAGGTTCCTAGGAAATGGATTGTTGTTGAATTTTTACCCCAGTGCTCCATCATTACCCTGGCCCCACTGTCCTCCCCATGTGTGCTCCATACCCTCGCTCCTCTCTCTATTTGCAGGCTTTCTCTGCGAATATAGCACCTACTCCTTCCCAGCCCTGCCAGTGTTTTGCCCTTATTGGTCTCCTTTACACCCCTGCATCCATTCAAGCTTCTGCTTCCACCACAAATTGCTTCCTTCTTACCATGTTTGTTGTTTGTTGGGTGTTCAACTGTGGTGTTTTATATACATTCATTAAGCTAGGCTGACTTTCTGTCTGCTTGACGTGTCCCTTACCTAGGGAATTGTGTTAATATCACCTACCATGATGGTGGATTTGACAATTTCTTGTTGTTGTTATATTTATTTTGGTTTTATGTATTTTACAGCTATTTTATTGGTTATATTTAGACTTGAATTATTACATTTTCCTGCCGAGTTTAACCGTTTTTCCCCCTTTCCTGTGGTGCTAATGAATTTAACCTTTTGATTAAAGCGAGTTGCCGTATTTTATCTGTCTTTGCCCTAAGCTTTTTTATTTTTTAATTTTTGGCTAATATTGATAAAGCTATCCAGGTTTATTTTAGTTGCTATTTGCCTTGTATATCTTGTCCTGTCTTTTTTTCTTTTCACCCTTCATTGTGTCTCATAAACAGCACATACCTGGATTTTAGCCTTTTGTTGGCTTGTTTGATTTATTAATTTTTTTATAACTGCAATACTTTTTTCTTTTTACTAGAGAATGTAATCCAGTCACATTTGTTGGGAGTTCTGATTTATTTGAATTTATTTTAAATGTGTTATGTTACAATAAACCGCTCTTTAGAACACTATTTTTCAAACTCATTAAGGCTGTAGAGCAGGGGTCCCCAAACCCTGGGCCACAGACCAGTACTGATCCGTGGCCTGTTAGGAACCAGGCTGCAAAGCAGGAGGTGAGTGGCAGGCAAGTGAGCAAAGCGTCATCTGTATTTACAGCCAGTCCCCATTGCTCACATTACCTCCTGAGCTCTGCCTCCTATCAGATCAGCAGTAGCATTAGATTCTCATAGGAGCGTGAACCCTATTGTGAACTATACATACAAGGGATCTAGGTTGTACACTGGTGAGAATCTAATGCCTGATGATCTAAGGTGGAGTATTGAGGAGCAGCTGCAAATACAGATTAACATTAGCAGAGAGGTTTGACTGCACAGAAACCATAATAAGTCAACTGCTTGCAGACTCATGTCAAAACCTTATCAGTGAGTGGCAAGTGACAGTTAAGCTGTATCTGGTGGCAGGCTTAACTTTATAGTGGCAAGTGAGTTGATGTACTTCAGTTGTACAGCTGCATCTGGTAGCAAGCTTTAAGTCAGAATCCGACAGTTATTTTAGCCCACACATGGGCCACCCATTATTTTATTTACCATGCCTCTTTCTCACGCTGCACACTTGTCTCAGTCACAGTTTTGGTAAGCCAATGAGCTAATCCTAGCCAAAATGAGTAAAAAATAAACGTCACTGGAGAGCTTCTGTGAAAAGGGGGGAAAGACCCAGTGATGAGACAGCAGAAGACTTTAAGACTGGCAACAAAATGAAAGCTGCATTTAAAAGAAAATACCAAGAGTCCTATTTAAATTACGGGTGCATTGCAATAGATGATTTCACATTCTCCAAACCTGCTTTGTATAATATGTGGTAACTGGCTATCCAACAAAGCCATGAAACCTTAAAAACTGCTTTACTACATGGAGACCAAGCACTGCACATTAAAAGACAAGCCTTTGGAGTTTAAAAAAAAAAAAAGTGAACGGGAAGAACAGAAGCAATCATTGAAGGCCACAGCTTCATCAAATGTGTCTGTACTGACCGTATCACTGTTAGTGGCTAAACGCATCGCTAAAGCTAAGAAGTCCTTTACTGTTGGTGAAGAGTTGACCTTGCCTGCTGCTAAAGACATTTGTCATGAACTTTTAGGAGAGGCTGCAGTTCAAAAGGTGGCACAGGTTCCTCATTCAGCTGGCACCATAACTAGACAAATTGATGAAATAGCAGAGGACATTGAGGCACAATTGCTAGAGTGGATTAATGAGTCACTGTGGTACGCAGTCCAGGTTGATGAGTCTACCGATGTTGACAACAAGGCAACTATGCTTGTTTTGTGTAATGTATTTTTCAGGAAGATGTGCATGAGGATATGTTATGTGCACTTTTGTTGCCAGCCAACACCACAGCTGCAGAACTGTTCAAGTCTTTGAATGATTACATGTCAGGAAAACTGAACTGGTCATTTTGTGTGAGTATATGCGTGGACAGAGTGGCTGCCATGGCTGGACAGCTTTCTGGTTTCACTACTCAGATCAAAGAGGTTGCTTCTGAATGTGGGTCTACACACCATGTCATCCATAGAGAAATGCTGGATAGCCAAAAAATGTCACCTGAACTTAACAGCATTTTGCAGGATGTGATTAAAATTATCAGCCACATTAAAGTACATGCCCTTAACTCACGTCTCCTTCGCACAGCTCTATGAGGAGGTGGGCGCAGTGCACACGTCTTCTCTTATACACAGAAGTGAGATGGCTTTCTAAAGGTAGGTCACTGATCAGAGTTTTTGAGTTACAAGAGCCACTCCAGAGATTTCTTTGAGAAAAACAGTCACCACTGGCAGCACATTTCAGTGCCACAGAATGGGTTGCAAACCTTGCTTCCTTGTGTGACATATTCAACCTGCTCAACGAACTCAATCTGTCACTTCAGGGAGAACGACGACTGTGTTCGAGTTGTCAGATAAAGGGGCCGCATTCAAAACCAAACTGGAATTATGGGGGTGACAAGTGAACACTGGAATTTCTGACATGTTTCAAACATTAGCAGAGATTTTGAAAGAGACTGAGCCAGGGCCTTCTTTCCCCCAGCTGGTGCATGATCACATATCTCAGCTTTCAAAGGAGTTTGAGCATTACTTCCCAACCACAAAAGACCCCCCAAACTGGGAAGGAATGGATCCACAACCCATTTGTGGATAAGCCAAGGTGAATCGACTTTGTACGTGCTGGAGGAGGACCAACTGCTTGAAATCGCAAATGACGGTGGCCTTAAAAGTATGTTGAAACAGCTTCAAATCTTCATACAGTCCAGACTGAAGTCAAGGCAGAATATCCAGAGATTGCCCCAAAAGCCCTGAAAAGCTTGCTTCCATTTCCAACGTCCTATCTTTGTGAGCAGGGTTTTCTGCAGTAACAGCAACCAAAATGAGATTATGGAGTAGACTGGACATGAACAACACACTTCAGGTATCACTGTCTCCCATCACCTCCAGATGGGACCATCTAGTTGCAGGAAAACAAGCTTAGGGCTCCTACTGATTCAACATGATGGTGAGTTGTATAATTATTCCATTATATATTACATTGTAACAATAATAGAAATAAAGTGCACAATAAATGGAATGTGCTTGGATCATCCCGAAACCATTTCCTCCCCCTGATCCATGGAAAAATTGTCTTCCACAAAACCGGTCCCTGGTGCCAAAAAGGTTGGGGACCACTGCTGTAGAGCACAAGTAAGTCATGCTTTTTGTGGAATACCACAGAACATTAAACTTCAGTTAACTATATTCATACTTCCCATGAAATTGTGTGCTCTCTTCTGCTAGACTATAGGTTACATAAAGAATACTGCACTCAGGGGTTTAAGAAGAAAAGTTAAATTTGATAACATTGTGTCCATTCACTTAATGCCTTCTGAATTAAGTAGGAAAGGAGCACCATTATTTGACCTTTCCATCTCAGCATCTTAGTTCAGCTTGTAGAACACCAACGTTCTTCAGAAGTATAATTACTATTAAATAAAAATTACACAATAAATTATAAAATCGTAAAATATAAATCAGTCCAAAGGCTTTAGGTACATTTCTGGATAATATCTTGTAAGTTTTGGAGTCAGATCAACCTTGCTTTGAATCCTGGCCCTGCCATCTTCTACTGGGTGAACATGGATATGTTTTGTAATCTCTCTGATTTTCATTCTCCTTATCTGTGAGATAGGATGAAAATAATAATAACTTTCTCATGGGATTATTGTAATGGTTAAGTGAATTGATAGTTATAAAGTGTTTAGTGCAGTATTTATCATATAATAAGTCCTCTGGAAATATCTGCCATTATTAGTGTATTATTTCAATTGGACTTACTATATTAGGACCCCCAAAGGAGATTATTGTCTGAGTTGAATTTTAAAGGATTTGAATGGATTAGCTCAACTGAGAAGCAAAGGAAAGAACCTTCAGGCATACAGAATAGGCTGTGCAAAGATATTTTAAATATAAGTAAGATTTTAAGAATGAACAGTGTCAAGAGACCACCGGGAAAGCCACCATTCTTTCCTCTGTAACGTCACCTAGTGACACACTCAAAACAAGAAGTGGTGGAAAGGGATGAAATATAGGTCGTTTTTAGTATAGAATTATTGTTTCTTATGCTCTTATATAAATGACTGTTATGTAAATATTTGTGTGTTTTATCTATTGAATATCCAACATTATAGTCAAAATTGAAAGAATACCAATTGTCAAAGAAAGTAGCATATTGTGGTTAAAAACTATAGCAGTGGAGTCAGAATAGCTGAATTAAAAATTCGCTCAGCTCCTAACAGCTTTGTGTTTTTTTGATAAGCCAATACTTTTTGAATTCTCACTTTCTCCCTAAAACTGATGATAATGCCTGTTAAGCTCAAAATAACATAATGAGTTATTGATTATACATGATCACCAAAAACAGTAGATAAATTAAAATTTAATAATTGATTCCAGATTACATTATTTTTTCTTATACTGATTTATCCTTCTAATTGTATTTTGCTTAGGATAAAATTAAAATCTGTTTTTATTTCTTTAAACTACACGAACAGATGGCAAAAAGATGTAACCCAGATAATTATAATGTAGTGACAGAAGTCATTCTAGAATTTAAAATTTACTATAATTAATTGGCAAAATACAAAATAAAATATTGGTTTTGTAGTTATTTGTCACTGTCATTTTTATTATTTTACAAATGCATACTTTTCTTATCTTCAGTGAATTTAAAAGCAAGTCATCAGGAACTTTTGACAAATGACTTTGTTCCACCAAACCCTTTCTGCTCTGTTTTTCAGCATTCTGATTTTCCCACTTTCCAGTTCTTGTACACATACCTTTTGCCATCCAAAATGGCAATAGTTGTCCAATCCCCACTTCCTAATCCCCTGTACATACATATACATTTTACCTGCCCTCACCTCTTGCAATCTCTAATTCCAAAATTAGCTCATTCTCCACCTCCCTATCCAACTTTTTTTCTTCCTCTAGGACTGTTCTCAGCTGGAAGTTAGGAGATGTATATATAATTATCCAAAAAGATTTGCTGAGCTTAGGTGGTATTTTAATTTTTATGTGTATGTTTAATGTTTTGAGTGATAAGCCTCTCCCAACACCTTGTATACTCAGCCCTCCATGCCATACTGGAAGAATAAAAAGGATGTGCCCCTTTTTGTCCCCACTTTTCTGACCATATTCCCAACTAAGTTTATAAAGACTCCCGTCACATAACTTCATTTCCAATTTGGAAATTTCATAACTGGCTTACTTTTTCCCTTGGGCTTCTGTCGTACATAGCACTTTTGCCCTGCTCTCACCCCATTGTATTATTTATTATGTACCTGTCATCTCTATATTATTTATCTGTATTACTTATTAGGCATCTGTCATCTCAACTTTCTATATAATGTCTTTTAAGCTGTAGACCATTCATTCAAAAATATTTATTTCTGCCCATGTTGGAATAACTAGTGAGCATCCAGAGATCACTAGACATGCAAAGAATCAGGAAAA
>NW_012101254.1:3912984-3917174 GCF_000951045.1 Mandrillus leucophaeus
TCAGCCTCTTAAAGTGCTAGGATTATAGGCATGAGCAACCACGCCCAGCCAGAAAGGGATTTTAAAAGTCGTGTTACAAATGTGCTCAGTGATTTAAAGAAAAAGATGAACACACGAAAAATGGGAGATATATGAATGAACCAAATTAGAGGTCTATAAAATGAAAAATACAATATCTGAAATAAAAAATTCACTGGATGAGCCTAATAGGGTGAACATGACATAAGAAAGGATAAGTGAACTTGAAAAACTAGTAAAAGAGATTATCTAAACTGAAGCAACAGAGAAAAAAATGCACAGTGTCTGTGACCTGTGGAACAGTCTACCATATATGTCATTGGAGTCTTAAGAATAAAAGGAGAGAGAAGCAGAGAGGCACTAAAAGCATTTGAAGAAATAATGACTAAAATTTTTTAAACTTGATGCAAACTATGCAAACAATGAACATCCAGCAAGATGAGCATGATATAAACCACATCAGAGCACATTGTGATCAGATTCCTGCAAATCAGTTATAAACAGAAACTCTTAAAAGCACCCAGAGGTTAAGAAAAAAAAGACACACGTTACATATAGATGAACGAAGATTGACTGCAGACTTCCTGTCAGAAACAAGATGTAAGTCAGAGGAAAATAAAATCTTTAAAGTGCTTGAAAAATAAACTGTCAACATGGAATTCTATATCTCTCTAATATAAAGGGGAAAGATAAAGACTTCCTAAAGACTTTTTAGGAAAATAAAAGAATTTATCACCAGAAAACTCACACTATAATAAATGTTAAAGGAAGTTCCTTTAGGTGGAACCAAAATGATTCCAAATGGAAACTCAGATCCGTCCAAAGGAATGAAGACCCCCAGAAATGGTAAATATATGGGTAAATACAAAGACTTTTTCTTCACTTCCTAATTTCTTTAAAAGGCAATTGACATTTTAAATTAATAAAGTAGTAACATAGTATTGTGAGGTTTACATCATGTGGAAGTAAAATGTATGACAGTAGCACAAAGGCTAGAAAGAGGAAATGGAAGAATACGTAAAGTAGATTACATTTTTAAGTAAAGTGGTATGGTACTGTTTGAAAATAAAGTGTGATCGGTTTAAGATGCGTTTAACAGAGCAAGAACCTGTTCTAAACACTAGATCAAACACTTTTAAAATAATAGGGGGGGAAAAAATCAGCCAGGCATGGTGACTTATGCCTGTATTCCCAACACTTTGAGAGGCCAACGTAGGAGGCTCAGTTTAGGCCAGGCGTTCGAGACCAGCCCTGGGCAACTTACTGAGATTTGTCTCTACAGAAAAAAAAAGGAGGAGGAGGAGGAGAGAAGGTAGACTGTAACACACAAACAGGGAACGTGAAATGGAATACAGTTAATCCAAAAGAAAGCAGGAAAAGAAGAAGGAAATGGGTATTGTAATGTCATGTAGTGATATTGCTATGAAGAAAATTGTTGGGAAGTAATGCTTCATGAATGTTTTCGTGTTTCTGCATGATCAGGACTCTCTGAGCAAAGATTTCTGGCACCGGGTTAAAGAATGTTTTTTGTTTGTTTGAGAAGGAGTCTCGCTCTGTCGCCCAGGATGGAGTCAGTGGCGCGACCTCGGCTCACTGCAACCTCCGCCTCCCGGGTTCATGCCTTTCTCCTGCCTCAGCCTCTCGAGTAACTGGGACTACAGGCACCCGCCACCATGCCTGGCTAATTTTTTGTGTTTTTAGTAGAAACAAGGTTTCACCGTGTTAGCCAGAATGGTCTTGATCTCCTGACCTCGTGATCCACCCGCCTTGGCCTCCCAAAGTGCTGGGATTACAGGCGTGAGCCACTGCGCCCAGCCTAAAGAATGTTTGAATGGCAAACAAGCCTTGAAAGTTAAAGACGTGTGGAGAGATTCAGAGACTTCTCCCCAAGATAATTTGTTTTCATGCTAGGGGTTGTAAACCTAGAGACCCTCCCCTTCTCCCCCTGAGATGATTTGTTTACAAAGCAAAGGTCAGTAAGTCATGTGCAGGTGATGCAAGCTGCTTCTTCCCCCACCCCAGAGGGGAGAAGGAGCAGCAGCTGTGTGTGAAAAGTCCTACATAGGCTCCAAATTTCATTACTGGGGAGTTATTCTTATCATGTAACCTTGTGGGGGACTGTTAGAACTAAAGTATAAGTGTGTAAATACTGTCTCTGATTCAAAAACCTGGTGGTTTTTGTTTTTTGTTTGTTTGTTTTTGTCAGAATAATTAAGTCAATACTTAAAAATTATATCAAGAACGGAGTGTCTCCTATCAGGTGGTCTGGGAAGTCCTCTCTAAAGAGGTAACCTTTGAGCAGAGATGTGAATGAAGTCAGCCCTGTAAGACTGTAACATGGGAGAATACCATAATGTACTAATCTTTATTGTCTCTCTCATTGCCTGGTACACTTTTTCACACATACGTAAATTTTAAGTAGATAGGGGTCAAGGATATGACACTCTGAAAGACTGGTCACTTCTGGCTAGAGTGTTGTTTGTCCACTGTACAAATTCCAGAGTAGCTGCATCTTCAGACAAAATGACATTTTTGTCACAGACATTTTAGCTAGGAAAAGATAAGAGTTTCATGCCTGTAATCTCAGTGCTTTGGGAGGCCAAGGCGGGAGGATTGCTTGAGACCAGGAGTTCAAGAGTAGCGTGGGCAACATAGCGAGACCCCATTTCTACAACAACAACAAAAAAAATTAGTTGGGCATGGTTGTGTGCCCCTATAGTCCCAGCTAATCAGAAGGCCAAGGCAGGAGGATCGTTTGAGCCCAAGAGTTCGAGGTTACAGTGAGCTGTGATTATACCACTGCACTCCAGCCTGGGCAACAGAGCAAGAACCTGTCTCTTAAATAAAAAGATATGGGTTAGAAATCAAGATCAGTTAAAAACTGTATAAAGCATAATTTATGTTTCATTACCTTAAATAAATAATATATATGTCTCCAAATGAAGGGTTAGGGAACATAGAATGAATTTTTAGTTGGGAATTTTTTTTTACAGAGGTAGAAATAGATGTCACTAACTTGATTTTGAAATTACTCTCAGCCTTTTAAATGTGGCATATACAAATGCCGAGAAGAACAGATATGGTTGAAGAATACATGCAGTAAGAATAATAAATTAGCGTAATGAATTTTAATTGGGTAATAACTAACAGTACAATCTCCTGTTATAGAGGCTTCTGTTGTCAGAAGCTTGCAGCCAAAAGGAGAAAAGATCAATGCAAAAGCCAAAAAGCAACACATTTGGTGACTTTTGGCTGAAGCCAATATTAGTGTGACCTCTTTAGTTGAAAGACTTCTCATCCCCATATAACCGGGTCATTTCTTCCTTTGGTTTGAATAATCTCTGAGAATCTGTAAAAACCACATCATTGTCAAGAAGTTAAGAGCAATTGATAAGTTGTTCTGGTAACACCTGTCAGTGAATTAACTCAGAGCACAAAACCCAGGCATTTAAGGAGTTGACAAGTATTATTAAACCTGTTTTGCAAGAGAAGAAGCTGGTTCAAAGAGGGAAAAGCTGTCAAAAGTAATACAATCAGTAAGTGGCTCAGGCCTCCTGCCTGGCACACCCAGGCTCTAACCACGTGGCCTCTCATGGCAGGGAAGACTGGGGCCATGTATGAACATTTATCACTGTTCCTTTCAATCCAACCTAAAGACAATTGTGGCATTTTAAAAGCTATGCATTTGTTTTAAATTCAAATATATTTCTTAGGCATGGTTTTCTCTGTTCAGGTTTTCTCCCTCATTCAGAAATTTACACTGTTTTTACCTTTAAATGGTAGTAACAACGTATTTCTACTAATACTGTTTCCTTTTCTTTTTAATTTGAGCAATTTAATTTTTCTGTCTTTGACACTCTGTTAAACCTCTTTTTTTAAAATTAGAACAAATCATAGTAATGCTTTCATCCCAGGAGACAGTGCTTTGTGCAGATGCTTTCTTGAACCTGAGCATAATTTCATGATTTCAATAAGGAAGAAAGATAGGAAAGTCTAATTCAAAGTAAATTAGGATTTATAATTCAGAAATGCTTCTGCCTGTTTGTAACTAACTTTCTAGTTGCTCTCTCCACTCTTCAGTTTATTTACTTTAAAAAAAATTAAATCAGCCGTAAACTGTCTTAGTCTGGGTTTAACAGAAACTGGAGCATAAGACAGAGGCTTAAGTGCAC
>NW_012101254.1:3918622-3943291 GCF_000951045.1 Mandrillus leucophaeus
GCATGAATGAAGGAATATATCACTTCTAGTTACAGTTCTTGCTTATGGAAGAGGAATGCTGCTGATACTGGGAATGCAATGGGCAAGATCTGGTAAAATATGAAGTTGTCATTGTCAGACAGTTGCCCAGTCATCCCTGCCAGTCTCCCCCTACTTCCCTAATCTACACCTCCACATCCTCATTTCAGAACAGTAATAGATGCTATATTGGGGAGACACAGAAAAGAGACAGAGGGAGGCTGGGTGCTGTGGCTCATGCCTGTAACCCCAGCACTTTGGGAGGGTAAGGCAGGTAGATCACTTGAGGCTAGAAGTTCGAGACCAGCCTGGCCAACATGGTGAAACCCCCTCTCTACCCAAAATACAAAAATTAGCCTTGCCTGGTGGCGCATCCCTGTAATCCCAGCTACTCGCGAGGCTGAGGCAGGAGAATCACTTGAACCGAGGAGGTGGAGGTTGCAGTGAGCCGAGATTGTGCCACTGTACTCCAGCCTTGGTGACAGAGAGAGACTCCGTTTGGAAAAAAAAAAAAAAAAAGAGAGAGAGTGGGAGAGACAAAGGGAGAGTCTTACAAAAATCTGTTCAATTAGCAAATATCTGTTAACTTCTTGTCAAGTGACAGACACATTGCATAAAATGGAGAACATGACATACTTGGTCCCTGTCCTCATGCAGGGAAAGTCTACAGTTGAGGGAAGAAAGACAAGAGTAGGGGAAGGATGCAGAAGAAAAAGAGGAGAAATTAGCAAAATACCAAAAGAGTGAAGAATTTCAGTGATCACTGAATTAATACAGTGCTTGTGTTAATAGAAGTTGTTTAGAAATGAGTTTAAATCCCAGCCATCTGCTCCCACATCAAACACACCTACTGTACCCATGATTTTGCCCTTCCCCCACATACATATGCATCCCAGTAATCATCTGGTGATTTTTAAATGAATTCTCACGTCAATAATAAAAATTACACTTGATTCAAACCAGTGAATTGTAACCCAGATCTAAGTATAAATATAGTGGAAATCGTAAGTTTCTTTAGTGACAGTCTTACTAATCAAGTTATTTGGCCTGTTTTTAGCCACATGGGATATTTTTTCTTTTTAAGGTTGCTGTGAGTGTTGTTTGTAGCAGCATCAGTAAGCCAAGAATTCACATAGTTACTCAATCACACAGATTACTCATCATTGCCTGTTCATAACAGAATCCTAAAATGTTTAAGATTTCTAATGCAAATCAAAATCTCATCATCACTTGTCATTGCTAAATTAAATGACAGGATAATAACATTACATTAAAACCATTTTTCTCTTGATTGAGTACCTTTTTCAGAAGTGAACCTTCTAGATGTATATTTTTTTCATCAGTACTATAAATGCATTTAGAATCCAAGATAAAAATAGAATTTAAAGGGGAGGAGTGGGATGTTTTCAAATTATTGATGAGGCTCTTTTGAATCTCAACCATATTTGACAGTGTACTGCAAGGGAATGGAGTAGTTCAGCTCAATTTATTGACACTTTTAGAGCTATATAAGGGAGGTTAACAGGTTGAGCTTGGTCCTTATTGAAACAATCGTGTGTTCTTAGCATCAGTTATAAGTCATCCCCTTGCAAACTGGCTGTTAGGGACCTATAGGAATTGGCATTGCTTTGTTCTAATATAAGATACTGGCTTCAGGTAGATCACAATCTATGTGGGAAATTAATATAGATTTCTAACCTGTAAAAGCAGCATAGGTTCTCAGTGGCCTTACTATTGTGAACTTACTTCTTTACCTTTCTTTCCTATCTAAAGCTAATTAACCTTTTATGGTCACACCTGCCCTCTTTTTATCTCTCCCTCTGGCCCTTGGCCCACTTCTTTGTGGCCAACTAGCCTATGTTTGTGCCACCTGCGCCCATCTTCTTCACGTGCCCTAGAACTCCCCAGAACGCCTCTTTCATTTTAAAGTCAATCATTTCCTTCCATCCTTCAAATATTTTATTTCTTCATACCTTCCATCTTTAATATGAAATATAAAAATCATACCCTGGATCAAACCTTTTATTATTTTTGCCTCACTTAATACTATCATCATTAGGCAATAATAGCATTATGGTAAAAATTCTTACCTCTTGGAGAAACTGATGAAGGTATTGACTCAAACAAGATTGGCTATGAGATGATAATTATTAAATTATTAAATCTGGATGATAGGTGAATGAGGGCAAGGGAAGTCAATATGCTGCTTTCTCTACTTTTATAGGTTTGAAACCTTCCATAATAAAAATTTAAAAATAACTTAGCTCTTTAGGGTTCCTTTTTTAAAACAGATGCTCTTTTTGAGTGAGTGCATGAAATGATGTGGTATGCAGGATGGCCTAAGACTAAAACCTGATCCTGCTGTCTGAACACCCCACTCTTACTCTACCCCTTAGTAAACAAAAAAGATTCTTTAGTACCTGGAATTGTAACTTCCCTCTCTCCTTAGGTCCTGTACTTGATTATCAGAATCCTGATACACTTCCTGCTTCTTGTTAAAGTAACCAGATAAATCCATATAGAAATATACATTAATTTCATCCCATTTATTAAATCCCACTGTGAATAAAGTTCTGTGCTGGCATTAGGAAAGGGAATATGAAGGAAAGGTATTCATGAATAACCCTGATGCAGTACACTAGCCACAGTAGTGGGCTCTAGCAGACAGAGAGGAATTCTGTCAAAGAGACTCATTCTTGATAATGATGCAAACTACTAAATGTCATCCTAAAGGAAGAGACAATCTTCCTTGCTTCTGCTCGTAATTCTAAGTGTTAAGACTATTTAGAGCTCTACCATATAGCCTTCCCTCTCTTCTAAAGAACTTAAATTGATTACAGTTACCAATATGCCTTTTTTCTTCTCTTTTTAAATTACAATAGTCTTACTTCTCGTTTGCCAAAAACTGGAGAAACCATCCACGGACATAAATTTTTTATTGGCTTTGGAGGGAAAGGTGCCAACCAGTGTGTCCAAGCTGCTCGACTTGGAGCAACGACATCCATGGTGTGCAAGGTAAGTATGAAGTATAGTGGAGAGGATTCTAGAGGTAAGAATCTGGTTTTAAGACTGGAGTTCATTGTTTTTATTTTTTTCAACCATTTTAAAGTGAACCATTCAGTGGCTTATAAAACGTAGAGTGGCATTTAATACATTCAACCACCACTTCTGTCTTGTTACAGAACTTTACTATCATTCCAAAACAAAATCCCTTACCCCTTAAGCAGTTCCTTCTCATTCTGTCTTCCATTTAAGGCCCTGGGAACCACCAGTCTTCATTCTATCTCTATGGATTTATCTGTTCTGGACATTTCATATAAATGGAATATATATTATGTGACATTTTGTACCTGGCTTCTTTCACTTAGCATACTGGTTTTGGGGTACAACATTGTAGCATATATCAGTATTTCCTTCCTTTTTATGGTTGAATAATATTCCGTTGTATGGATATACCACAATTTTTTTGTTCATCAATGAATGGATTGATGGATGCTTGGGCTGTTTCCACCTTTTGACTCTTATGAACAGCATTGCTACCAACATGCATATACGTCTACTTGAGTACCTGCTTTCAGTTCTTATGGAAGTTTATTGTTTTTAAAGATCTAAATGAGAGAGAGTAGTCTCCCTTGTCCTTTATATTAATGTCTACCTCATTACATCCTCTGGGAAGTAGCAGTTCTCAAATAACTTAATGCTGCATTCCCTGAATGTAATGAGTTTCTAACTGGGGTGTGAGAAGTGAGGGAAATTAGCCTACTCCAGTGGGTTTCTGCCATCCAGCTTCTAAACAACAGCATGAGTCATCCTGTTTTTAGCAGGTTTCACTGCAGCAACACAGCTTTTGGAAACTTCGTGTAATAACTGGTGATTTACTCATCTCTAAGTCATTTTCTTCTAATGCTGTATCTTAGATCTGAAAAGAATCTTGGTCTTAATGAACTGCACATAACTGATCTTTTGGCATTGTTTTGTTTTCATGTATGTAGAGATATGATATTGTAACATCCAGTATTCCTGTTTTTATCCATGCTACTGAAATAATTTGAAAATAAACGGGCTGCCAATAGTTTACATTTTTCATTTTTCATGAAATTTTAAGGTGCTAGCATTATAGTATTAGTATAACAGGAAAGGTAGATAATTGTGTTTGTTTGATTTTTAGGGAAAGCCAGGCTGGGTCTGTACATTATTAAAGGGCAAGAAAAATACAAGGAACTTAAAAGAATGAGCTTTCTCCTGTGAACTATATAGATTTTACCAAAAATTCTCAAAATGTCATTTTTCATTGCAGTCAGCACTTTTCTCTCCACAGGAGTTTTAAATGATGTATAAACTATACAATTATCACTTCATCTGCTAGTGAACTGTAATTTTATGTCTAACCTATGATTAACATAATTTTCACATGGCTATTGGGTCAAAAACATCACGTGAAGCATAAGATTCAAAGTAAGAAACCCTCTTTCGCTAAGATTGAGCTCTTGATAGATTTAAAATATCATTGTAATTAATCAGCAACTAATTATGTCCCAGGAATTATGGGGCTGTGAGAGGGGGCTGATTAAAAACTTAGGCCTGACCCATCTCGTACCTGATTAGCTGTGGAAGGTTTGGAGAGTGATCAGATGGTGCTGACTTAATTAAGAGGACCTGGGAACTGGAAAGAGGATGATACAATTTCCTGTGTAGGAAAACCTGGACGTAGAATTGGCGTTGGAAGCTATGTACCCAAAATGGCTTCCTGAAAGAGGGGAGTTCCTAGAGCTGGAGACGTTAAAGGAGAGATTAGAGAACCCCTCCCTCTTGGAAGCTTTATAGAAGCTATTTATGTAGCCATTAAAGTCAAGATTGGATGTCCCCTGGGATCTCTTCCAAGCCTAAGATTATGAAATTGGTTTTATTTTAGGTCTATTGAATTTGAGGTAAAGAAAGAAATGACAAAAAGAAATATTTGAATTATGGAACTGAACTTGGGAAATGAATCCTAAAACCATATGAGTGGATGGGAGAGGAATAGAAGCAGGGGGCTGTATTTTGAGAAATGTTCCAGTTAGGAGGTTGATTAAAGCAAAAGTACTATTTGCGTATGACAGTTTATGTTAGCATCTGTACAATGTTGAAAGTTCTATATATCTACCATGCCCCTGATTTAGTCATCTAATGTTTAACACCGCAGTGGATTTTAGCCTGTGTGTCTGCATAGCAGAGGATCAAAAAACATGACTGTAGCTAAAACCTATCCAGGGTAACTTTGGTTAGATAACCTGGGACCTTTAGACATGGAATTATTTAAAAGCTTAAGCAAATTGCACAATATTCTTAGACTTCTTAAAAAGAAAATAATATATTTTTATAATAGAAGTTATTTCTGTCCATTAATCATATTTTATCCATTGTGAAATACATTTTTATTAAGCAAATTAGTCAAACTTGCTTTATAGCAGTTTTGTTTTTTTTTTTTTTTTTTTTTAGATGGAGTCTCGCTCTGCCGCCCGGGCTGGAGTGCAGTGGCCGGATCTCAGCTCACTGCAAGCTCTGCCTCCCGGGTTTACGCCATTCTCCTGCCTCAGCCTCCCGAGTAGCTGGGACTACAGGCGCCTGCCACCTCGCCCGGCTATTGTTTTGTATTTTTTAGTAGAGACGGGGTTTCACCGTGTTAGCCAGGATGGTCTCGATCTCCTGACCTCGTGATCCGCCCGTCTTGGCCTCCCAAAGTGCTGGGTTTACAGGCTTGAGCCACCGCGCCCGGCCTATAGCAGTTTTTTAAAGATGACAAGTTCTAAGTAGAAACCAAAACTATGAAATTTATCAAGATAAAAATGAACAGATGGAGCAAAAGAAAAACAGGTAAAAATTTTCTATGGCTTTCTCAGCAAGATTGATTTACCTGTTACTACCTATAACAAACTAAACTTCAAGCTCTTACAAAGTAAGACTGATGGCCCAAACAAACTTCTTATATTGAGCTAGGGAGAAATATTTGTTAAGATATTGTGACAAAGAATATTAAAAGAGTTACCTCAATATTTATACAGTGATACATGTATAATGAAACATTTGAAGTACTTAAAAGTTATTTAGTCAGTTTTTAACTGAGTCATGGACCAAAGCTACAGTCCAGTGATAAATGGAGATGGTATTTTCAGATTTAAAATCCCCGCAGATATTGTATAGTATGAAAGTCGTCCTCCCAGGACAAAGAGCCTATTAGGACATCTTTCTTAAGACTTCACCTGAGTTAAGTGTTTCCTGCTCCATTCCATTGAAGCCAAATGTTAAGAGGAGGAAGTTATTCCTAAACATCAAAAATTGGCAGTTCAGGAGAGGACCATGGTCAAGTAAGGAACTCAAGATGCAGTGGCCCAATATGAGCACAGAAACCATGAGCAGGTATGAACCCAAATGACCCAGGTCAGGAATCAGCAAACTGGAAACACCTTCAAAAAATTACCCTGTCTTACTTCTTTCAAATATGAGACTGTCAAACTCTCTAATACAGGTAGCTATCTGTTCTCCCTTCAGAACCATCAAGCATGAAGTTTTGTGACAGAGGTGATACTGATGCAGGCTGCCCTGGTGGGCTTAGCCAGGGAGGGTTCTTGGCTTTGCCCAGGCAAGAATTTAAGAGTGAGCCAAGGATAAGAAAAAGCCACTTTGACTGAACCAGTGCTGCACGGCTAACCCATAGGCTGGGTGCCCAGAGGGTAGTGTATGGACTGTTAGCAACTATATTTACATGTACTTTAAATTATATGCTAATTAAGAGGTGGGTTATGCAGAACTTTTTGGAAAAAGGGTGGGGAATTTTCAGAACTATATAAGGTAACTTCCGGGCCATTGCCATGGCATTTGTAAACTATCCTGGGTCCAGTAGGAGCATCTTGTGCTAATGAGCAGTGAGAGCAACTAGAGGTCACTTTCCTCCGTTTCAGCCAGCTTCTTCATTGCACCATGTTTTGACCAGATCCTGCTTCCACCAGCAGGGTCCAACCGGAAAGTAAGACCTGCTGGCCTCCTAACTCGGTGTATTAAGGCGGTGTTGTTCAAAGTCCAGTCCTCAGACTGGTGCCAGGCTGCATGTAGATTGTCACTGGTCCAAACAGTACAGGAATTGAGAGTAAGCAGTTAGGATCATTTATAGCAATTTGACAGAATAACTTCATAGCTGTTGAATATAATAGTAATAATAAATTAGGCCTTGTAGTTTGTATGACTCTTTTTTGTTTTCATCTCCTTGTTATTGTATTTTATAAAATAGTCCACAATGGGTTGAAAGCCAGAAAAGGAAAACAAGGCCAATGTTTCTCCATGGATAGCTTGAAAAGCAGTGCATTAGAGTATCCATCACCTTAACCAAAAAGTACCTTCTGTGCTAGATTACTGTGGGAGAATCATCTGATCATGCATTGAGATTTTCATTTTCAGAGATCAAAAATTAGTCACCAGGTCTTTCCAGGTAATATATAATGAGGTGAAATCTGTCCTTTCCTGAACTCTGTTGAAAGACAGCTAGCTAAAAGTAGTTGGCTCTGTTGATTGGAATGCTCAGCCATATGTTCAAACAAATGATCCTATAACCAAGCAAATAGTATACACCTTACATAAGAAGAAGTGGTAGAAATGAGAGAAAATAACTGGATTATCTCAAACCTATCACCACTCTCATATAATCAGGCCTAATAATGGTGATTGTAGCATTAACTTTGTGTATTAAATGTCTTCATTTTTTTCTGAAACAGGATCTCACTCTGTTGCCCAGGCTAGAGTGCAGTGGTGCAAGCTGGGCTCACTGCAGCCTCAGCCTCCCCGGGCTCAGGTGATCCTCCCACCTCAGCCTCCCAAGTAGCTGTGACTACAGGCACATGCCACCATACCCAGCTAATTTTTGTATTTTTTGTAGAGACAAGGTTTCACCATGTTGCCCAGGCTGGTCTCAAACTCCTGAGCTCAAGCAGTCAGCCTGCCTTGGCCTCCCAAAGTGCTGGGATTACAGGTGCACACCACCATGCCCAAAGGCCATTTTTTTTTTCAGAGACAGGTTACCTAGGCTGTAGTATTATGGTGTAGTCACAACTCACTGCAGCCTCAAACTCCTGGGCTCAAACAATCCTCCCACCTCAGCCTCCAGAGTAGCTGAGACTATAGGCATGCAGCACCACACCCAGCTAATTTTTTAATTTTTTGTAGAGATGGGGTCTTGCTGTGTTGCTGAGGCTGGTCTCGAACTCCTGTCCTCAAGCAGTCCTACCACCTCAGCCTCCCAAAATGCCAGGATTGCAGCATAAGCCACCATGCCTAGCCTAAACGCCATTATTAAGGTAAACACCTCTTTATCTAGGATTTAAACAACGAGCAAGCTTAAATAACTGAGATTTTATAGATTCTTCTTATGTATTTTGTTATAAGGCCACAAATGACAAGATATAAGTTAATTTAAAGGATTTATTCAAAAAAGTAACAGCTGGGTTTTGTATGACAACAAATGCAACTTAGTCTCCTCAACCAGCTGTTCATTATAACCCTCAGGCACTGAAAAGTCACAAAATGTCTTCAGTTGCAAGGAGTAAATTATATTCATCTTAGTTTTAGTGTTAAACCTATTTTTTGTATTCTAATGCTTTGAAATTGGTAACCTGTTTTAATATATGTGATAACTTCTTGAGCAGAATATTCAATTTCATGTGGCCTTGGATAGGATATTTTGATCTCCTATGTTTTATTCACCCCAAGTGTATGTTGAAGAGTAGAATTACTAGATGGTTTCTGCCATTTGAGGATTCCAAGCAGCCTAAACAACCATTCCTCAATCATTTTGCAAAATAGAAGTTATGGTGCTGACTGAAGTTGCCCTCCTTAGCTTCAGGTCATAGTTCTGGACTCTGGAAGCCCTGCCAAAGCTCTGCTTCAGTGCAGAAGGAGCCCTCCGAGTGATAAGAGTGAAAGAAGCATCTCAACACCCTTAGCTGAAGAAATGCTCTTGTTCGTCATATACCCAGCCCTTTTGCTTTCCATTACCCTTGCTGCATTGTCAAATATAGAAGCCACTAGTCACTTGTGGATATTTAGATTTAAATGTAATCAAAGTTAAAAATTGAATTCCTCAGTCACACAGTCTGTATTTTGAGTGTCTGTATTGGGCAGAACAAATAGAAAACATTTTCTGTATTGAACAGCACAGATATAGAACATTTCATCACTGCAGAAAGTTCTGTCGGATGGCACTACTCTACAATATTCAGGACAGAACTGAGCCTGGGATTTCCAAAGAGCATGTTGAGTTCTGAGCGTTCCCTTTTGGCTTATGTGCAAGCGCTTGTCCATAGTTGCTCTTGACCTGGCTTCCTTCATGTGGAACAAGCTCACACAGACAGGCTATTTCAGACTATGCGGGTTTCCAAGAATCTTTCTGCCCAAAAGTATTTCACTGCTATAGCCAAAAGAGTGTGAGAGTGCCTTCAAGGAAGCTGTTGAAAACAAAACCTTGTATGGAACCATTCTAGAATAGTTTGGGTGCTTGTAGTCATGTTCCTTCAAGAATGGAACATGACAGCCGGGCATGGTGGCTAATGCGTGTAATCCCAGCCCTTTAGGAGGCTGAGACAGGAAGATCACCTGAGGTCAGGAGTTCAAGACCACCCTGGCTAACATGGTGAAACCTCATTTCTACTAAAAATACAAAAATTAGCCAGGTATGATGGTGCACACCTGTAATCCCAGCTATTCAGGAGACTGAGGCAGGAGAACCACTTGAACCCAAGAGGCAGAGGTTGCAGTGAGCCACGATTGCACCATTGCACTCCAGCTTGGGCAACAAGAGCGAAACTCCGTCTCAAAAAAAAAAAAAGAATGGAACATGACTACAAGATGGGTCCAAGGGAAATGAACAGAAGGGCAACTGATGTGATCAAATCCTGAAGAGTCTCCAGTAAGCTTTTAAGAAGGCTAGACTAACAAATATGAAATTGCCAACAATATAAGATGATATTGAACTATGGGCTTGATTAGGAATGTCATAGGAGGTCTGGAGATGAGAGGATTAACAAGGGCCAGAGTAGGGAAGGTAGACCTTAAATTGATACCTGAAAAACAGGTGAGGTTTGATTTGGTGGAGGAGAGGGCAAAGGACTTCTAAGTTCTCAGAAATGATGGTAAGGAAGCAGACAGGTTTCTTTCTATTGATATATCCAGAAAGGAACAATGTTCTGTGGAAGAATGGAACACACCAGGAGTGACTGAAGCCTGGATTGAGACATAGTCCATTGAAGTAGTGCTCACTGGCAGGACAGAAAAATAGAAGTTCAGTTCAGAAGTATAGTTGAGAGGTAGCAAGCCGAAAGGCCTACAGGAGCCAAGCAGGTCACAGAAATTGCAGTAGGCTAGATAGGGACTGTGATGAAGTCAAGAGTCTATGCCACTTGAAGGCACTTACCTCTCAGTTCCAGACGGTTTGCCTTGCAGGAATGTGGACGCGGCGTTACCAGAACCTCTGAATGTTCAGAACCTCCTGGACATCTGTCTGTTTTTGTGAAGTCTTCTAATATTTAAGTATTGAGAACTGATTAAAATTAAAAACAGAATTAAAATTAAAACAAAAATAACAGGGCATTTATAGCAAAACCTGCACACAGATATTTATAGCAGCTTTATTCATAATTTCCCAAACTTTGAAGACATCCTTCAGTAGACAAATGGATATTTAAACTCTGGTACATCCAGATGCTGGAATATTATTCAGCTTGAAAAAGAAATTAGCTATCAAGGCACAAAAAGACACAGAGGAACTTCAGTTGCATATTACTAAGTAAAAGAAGTCAGTCTGAAAAGGCTACATACTGTGTAATTACAACTGTATGATATTCTGGAAAAGGCAAAACCATATGGAGACAATGAAAAGATTAGTGTTTGCCAGAGGCTAGTGGGGAGAGAGGGATGAATACACAGAACACGGAGGATTTTTAGGGTAGTGAAACGATTGTGTATAGTACTATAATGGTGGATATATGACATTTTATATTTGTCAAAGCCTATAGAATATTCAACACCAAGAGTGAACCCTAATGTAAACTATGGAGTTTGAGTGATAATGATATGTCATGTAGGTTTATCAGTTATAACAAATGTACACTTAGTTGCAGGATGTTAATAGTGGGGGATACTAGTTGTAGGAAGAGACAAAGTATATGGGAACTCTGTACTGTCTACTCACTTATGCTGAGAACTTAAAACTAGTTTTTAAAATAAAGTCTATTTTGGCCGGGCGCAGTGGCTCACACGTGTAATCCCAGCACTTTGGGAGGCCGAGGCGAGCGGATCACAAGGTCAGATCGAGACCATCCTGGCTAACATGGTGAAACCCCGTCCCTACTAAAAAATACAAAAAATTAGCCGGGTGTGGTGGCGGGCGCCTGTAGTCCCGGCTACTCGGGAGGCTGAGGCAAGAGAATGGCGTGAACCCGGGAGGTGGAGCTGGCAGTGAGCTGAGATTGTGCCACTGCACTCCAGCCTGGGCGACAGAGAGAGACTCCGTCTCAAAAATAAAATAAAATGAATAAAAAATAAAGTCTGCATGGAGACTATCCTGGCTAACACGGTGAAACCCCGTCTCTACTAAAAAAGTACAAAAAACTAGCCGGGCGAGGTGGCGGGCGCCTGCAGTCCCAGCTACTCGGGAGGCTGAGGCAGGAGAATGGCGTGAACCCGGGAGGCGGAGCTTGCAGTGAGCTGAGATTGGGCCATTGCGCTCCAGCCTGGGTGGCAGAGCGAGACTCCGTCTCAAAAAAAAAAAAAAAAAAAAAAAGGCTGCTTTTTTAGAAAACAGTAGTAGGACAAACGAAACATATCTAGGAGTCAGATTCAACTTTCAACCCACCAATTTACAGCCTCTGCTGTAGATTCAACCTTAGAGTTCAAGCCAAGGTCCAGCCAAGGTAGCAGTCAGATAAATGGTTAGCATTAGAGAGGTATGGGAGAAGATAACAGGGGTGTCCTGACCAGCACAGTGACTGCAGAAACGGACAGTAGGGAGATGTCGGTAAGATGCCAGCAGTTGGTATCAAAGGCCTTGCAATCATAGTTTTCTGGCTTTGAGCCACAGACCTAAAGTTCTGGCCCCTGCAAATAGCTGGCCAGGCAGAGAAGAGTACCTGTTCTGAAAGAGCTAGAGGGCGAAGCAGATGAAGAGGATACACACTCGTGCTGACAGAAACGGGGAGAGATCCAGTTACCAAAGTGGACCACAAAGCAAGAATGTGGTCACAGGACCCAGGCACAAACACAGCCACTTAAATTATAGTTCAGTGGTTCAGGGGTGACACTAGGTGCTGGGCTAATTAGCTTTTTCTTTTCCTTTTTTATTTATTTATTTATTTATTTATTTATTTTTTTTGAGACGGAGTCTCACTCTGTCGCCCAGGCTGGAGTGCAATGGCGCAATCTCAGCTCACTGCAACCTCCGCCTCCTGGCTTTAAGCACTTCTACCTCAGCCTCCCAAGTAGCTGGGACTACAGGCATGCACCACCACACCCAGCTGATTTTTGTATTTTTAGTAGAGATGGGGTTTTACCATGTTGACCAGGCTGGCCTCGAACTCCTGACCTCAGGTGATCTGTCTGCCTTGACCACCCAAAGTGTTGGGATTACAGGCGTGAGCCACTGCGCCCAGCCTGAAGCTAATCAGGACTTTGTTAGTAACAGACAATAGACACTCAATTCGAAATAGCTTAAGCAAACAAATAAAAATAAGTAAATTTTTTAAAAAGAATGTATTGCCTCGTGTAACTGAAAAGCCCTGTGGTAGAGCTGGCTTCAGATGACTTAGGGGTCCATTAGGCTGTTAGGAGTCTGTGTCTGTTTGTGTCTGTCACTCCTGCTTTCTGTTATGTTTCTGTTTTCTTTCTAGCTGTCTCTATATGGTGAGCCCCAGTGACTACAAGCTTACATTCTCTTATAGCCAGCAATCTTACTGGGAAGAAAACTTGTCTTCCCTGGTAGTTTCAATAAAAGTCCCAGGATTGAGTCTTTTTGGACTGGTTTAGGTCACATGCCCATTCATGAACCCATCACTGTGACCAGGGTGGTGGAACATTTTTTTTTTTTTTTTTTTTTTTGAGACAGAGTCTCACTCTGTCGTCCAGGCTGTAGTGCAGTGGCGTGACCTCAGCTCACTGCAACCTCCACCTCCAGGTTCAAGCAGTTCTCCTGCTTCAGCCTCCCGAGTAGCTGGGACTACAAGGAACACGCTTTTTAATCAGGCCTGGGTCCCTTGGCCAACTTAATTTTGTTGTCTATAGAATGGGACAGAAATGGGTGTCCAAAGGATTCAACAGAATAGATGCTAGGATGCATAAACAGAATTCCATTACACCAAGTTACTCAAGTTAGCTAGGGCCTTTAAAATTTCCTTTTCTTTGCCTCCACATGTCAGTGTCAAGGGAAAAGATAAAAAGATTCTGGAACATCAGGTAAGGCATGACAAAGATGCCCATATTTACCATGAAGTACAAATAGCTGAGATTGTTCATAAATATTGAGGATTGATGATGGTAGACAACTCCATCTCAGTGGGAATTATCACATGAACAGCTCAAAATGAGAATGACTTAATGAGTGGCGTTCATTAAATACTTCACATTTTAAGTAGGATATAAGTGAAACATTATTATATAACAATTCTTTGGGCTGCAATCAAGTCTAGCATCTTATATTAAGAAGATTAATTAGCTAATGTTTGTAAAGTACTGTGCAGATATGCCCTTTTAAAATGCTAAGTATTCTAAAAACTACATTGTAGCATTTTACTAACTATAAAAGATCTAATATTCATTATTTCTTTGGTACAGGTTGGCAAAGATTCTTTTGGCAATGATTATATAGAAAACTTAAAACAGAATGATATTTCTACAGGTAAAATTCCCATCTTTTTTAAAGTTACTGTTGATAGCTTTTTTCCATGATTTTGTTATGAGAAAAATTGAATCTAGAGGAGAATTATTAGACCTTCCCCTGGTGGCCAGAGAATTTTTATGCACAGCTTTGTCCATTCTTGCTTAAATGTCCTTTGGTTTATTCTTCCATGTACATTCCTCCAGATGGGAATAAAATGATAAGAGATTACAAACCTTCATCTCATGGATATGTGACAAATGACAAGGAGAAAAAGGTGCTGCATTCACAAAAGGTGTTTTAAGAACGTTACAGCTGGCAGCACTCATTAGAAGCCATAGAGACTGAAACCATTATTTCACAGAAGAGAAAACCAAAGGCCAGAGATGTTCTGTGATTTTTCCAAGAGCACACAGTTGGTTGGAGCCAGAACCAGGACTAGAATAAAATCTTCTGACTCCAGTTCAGGGCTCTTTGCTGCTACCAAAGACTGCCTGGTCAACATTTCTGTTTATATGCTAGACCTTGATTCTTGGTGAAATAACAAGCTTATGAGAATGAAAATAATCAAACAAGTTCATTTTATAGGTTTGACCTTTATTTCTTATCTCAACTCTGACATTCCTTTCAAGGAAGAACATAAGTGTGTTGGTCTAGAAAAATGCATATGTATACAATTATGAATAATTGGGGGGACTTGAAAGTAGGAGCAGTTTGGTGGGTTGTTACTAATGCAGAGAAAAGGTGCAACTAAATATAAAGCTGTCTATTTTTCTTGTTGTATAGATGATGGGTATAAATTAGCACTAATTACTTATTTTTTTTATCATTACAGATGGTTAAAGGTTAAAAAGTTTTTCCGAGGATTAGTGTTGTATTGAAATTGTTAAAATAAATTATACATGCCAGTCTGTATACATGTGATTGTAATTTTCTTTTTTCTTTCAGAATTTACATATCAGACTAAAGATGCTGCTACAGGAACTGCTTCTATAATTGTCAATAATGAAGGTAAGTGTTTTGCATATTGGAGTGTCATTTCGTAAGACAGTGTATTTCCAGAGTTAGATCAGAAGCATCATCAATTTTGACCCATAATCCTATGGACCTCTTACTACAGCCACCACTCAAGGCCTAAAACATAGTTTTTCCAATCCAAATGTAAATGTGTTTCCCTTTATTTATAATTCTCACGTTGATTGTTCAGATCAGTTTTCAGACGATTTTCAAAATTGTCTCTCCAGTATATATGAAGTTGCCTCAAAATAATATGTATATGCTGTAATGTCCCCATTACCCTTCATGTGAACTTATAATTGACATTTGTCTCTAAAAGCAGTCAAGCATTCATCTGTCATTTCAATTACACTAGGTAAATAAATGTAAATAGGTGCAAAGAAAAGTTTGATGAGTCATATTTATAGAATACGTTCTGAGCAAATGGCAGCAACTAATTACATCCAACTTATCTTTAGTGTTCAATTTTGTCTGTTCTTTCAACAGCAATCAAATCGCAAAAGTCTATATATACAACTAAGTCTGCCACAAGGCTTTGCCATAGCTGATACATGTATCTTTTAAAATAGTAATTGGGCCTGGCACAGTGGCTCACACCTGTAATGCCAATGCTTTGAGAGGCTAAAGTGGGAGGATCACTTGAGGCCAGGAGTTCAAGGCTGCAGTGAGCCACAGTCCCACCACTGCAGTTCAGCCTGCATGACAGAGTGAGACCCTGACTCTAAATAGATAAATGAATGAGTGACTGAATGAATGAATGAATTAAAACAGTGGCTGAGCGTGGTGGCTCACACCTATAATCTCAGCACTTTGGGAGGCCAAGGCGGGTGGATCATTTGAGGTCAGGAGTTCAAGACCAGCCTAACCAACATGGTGAAACCCCGTTTCTACTAAAAATGCAAAAACAATTAGCCGGGCCTGGTGGCACATGCCTGTAATCTCAGCTACTCAGGAGACTGAGGCAGGAGAATCGCTTGAACTCACGAGGTGGAGGTTGCAGTGAGCCCAGATCGGGTGACTACACTCCAGCCTGGGCGACAGAGCAAGACTCTGTCTCAAAAAAAAAAAAAAAAAATAGTAACAACCTTCAAGTCAGGTTTTTATAATTTCTGCCAACTGTTTTAATTATAAAAACACCTACATAAGATGTTTTAAAATCAGAATCAATATTCAGAAGGACGCAGCATTTCGTGGGGCACCTAGGACAGAGCCTCATGTGTTGTGGACAGTGTGCATTTTATTAAATTAGGATTTGTCACAATGTGTCTTTTATTTATAATGCAGCTTTGCAGGATCATTTCTCACAGAAAATACAGTATTTTTAACTCAACTTTAGTGATTCCAAGTTGCAATAATAATGGTATGTTTCACCTAAAGGTAGTAGATAAAAGTTTTCATTCTAACTATAGAAAGCCTGTGTTCATTTAAGCTACCTTTTAAGTAATTATTCCTGCCAACAGCAGCTCATTCCTTGTCTTAACCCTCTTTTGTTGTTGTTGTTCTAGGAATATCCTCAAGTTCTCTTTCTTATTTATGAACAAAATCTGCATTTTCCATGCAAAGATATAATGTAATAGTGTGTGTCAAGTGCCTATTTGGTAGACCTTGCCTGGTTTACAGTGTACAGTAATGCCCTCAAGAGTATAGGTGGTAATAGAAGAATTCAGACAAATACACAGAGATGGGACAATCAGCTCCCTTAAACGAAGGAGTGAGTTTGCAAGTTTAGTTTTGACAAGTTAAATTTGAGGCATGAACAAGCTAGCCATATGGCATTGTCCATCAGACAGCTATAGTCTTGGGCTTGTTGCTCAGCAGCTAAGGCCAGGCCAAAAATTTGGATCTGGGAGACAGCAACATGGAAGTAGCAGTTGACTCCAACAGAGAAAATGAGGTCACTGAAGAAAATGAAGGAGAGATGCTGTCTTTCAGCAAGTGGGTACTTTGAATTTTTCCAGGACTGAGGTTAGGTTTATGCTGAACCATCCCCACTTTATTAAGCCTTCCTCGTGGCCAACAAACACATCTGTGGTAAGATGATAGGATAGAATTTGTTCTGTGTTGAGAGGTGATTTTAGGTCATATCTATACAAGATCAGCACGAGCAGCCTGGAGCACAGAAAATGCCTGCTACAACTCATTCCTCCAGATCAGTGTTGTCCAATAAAAATAAAATGCAAGCCACATGTGGAATTTTAAATTATCTAGTAGCCACATTTTAAAAAGTAAAAAGGAACAGGTAAATTTAACTTAGGCAATATATTTAACCCAATATGTCCAAAATATTATCATTACAGTGTGTAATCAGAAATTTATCTTGGCTGGGCGCAGTGGCTCATGTCTATAATCACAGCACTTTGGGAGGCCAAGGCAGGTGGATCACATGAGGTCAGGAGTTCGAGACTAACCTGGCCAACATAGTGAAACCCCGTCTCTACTAAAAATGCAAAAAAAAAATTAGCCAGGCGTGGTGGCACACCCCTGCAATACCAGCTACTTAGGAGGCTTAGGTGGGAGAGTTGATTGAAGAACCCAGGAGGTGGAGGCTGCAGTGAGCCGAGATCGCATGACTGCACTCCAGCCTGGGCAACAGAGCGAGACCCAAAAATTTATCTTATTTTTTTTTTAATTTTTAAAATGGTAAGAATGAATGGATATTTTACCTTATTTCCTTTGTACTATCTTTGAAATCCACTTGTATTTTGCTTGAAGCACACCTGAGTGGACTAGCCACATTTCTTTTTTCTTTTTTTTTTTTTTTTGAGACAGAGTCTCACTCACTCTTGCCCAGGCTGAAATGCAGTGACGTGACCTCAGGTCACTGCTACCTCTGCCTCCCAGGTTCAAGCGATTCTCACACCTCAGGCTCCCGAGTAGCTGAGACTGCAGGCACATACCACCACGCCCAGCTAATTTTTGTAATTTTAGTAGAGATGGGTTTTCAGCATTTGACCAGGCTGGTCTTGAACTCCTGACCTCAAGTGATCTGCCCACCTTGGCTTCCCACAGTGCTAGAAATTATAGATATGAGCCACTGTGCCCAGCCAGGACTAGCCACATTTCAAATGTTCAATGGCCATGTGGGGCTTGTGCTCATGACTACCATATTGGACAGCACAGCTCTTAAGGGTTCACCTTACAGATGAAATGCACCACCACCCCTCCCTCATTCAGGTGGGATTAAAGACAGCAGGTCCAAGTAATAAGAATATATCAGAATCCTTAGTTCTGTTTCTGTTTGATCCATTATAGTATAAGCCAGGTATCCCTCTCTCTTCTATATCTGATACAATTTTCTATCTGTTAGATATTTTAAATGTGTTTTGATTGACAGCATCACTTTTTAGAATACCATAGGGTACACATGAACTGCTTGCATACTACAGTGTCATACGAGTTTATTCCTATTTATATTCGTCTCTATAGCATCTGTCATTTAGGATTCAGAACCTTTACCACATACATATACCAGCTATTTTCTATAGAAGAAATGTTTAAAGTATGTTATATGTCATTTCTCAACTAATATTCTTTATATATAAGAATATTGGGAAAATCTTTTTAAGATTTTGCTTAAGGTGATCAGAATAATGTGAATCTTACAGAGATATTACAAAACATACATTTGGAACTCAAAATTCAAGCTGAATAACCTAGAAATGTTAAAATTAATACTTACAACACATTTTGTATAATGACTTTACAAGGGTGATTGTATTCATAACACTGCAGAATATCATTGCTTGGCTTTGTTTAGTTTTAATATAAATAGGTGGAATTTCTTTATAGGCCAGAATATCATTGTCATAGTGGCTGGAGCAAATTTACTTTTGAATACAGAGGACCTGAGGGCAGCAGCCAATGTCATTAGTAGAGCCAAAGTCATGGTCTGCCAGCTCGAAATAACTCCAGCAACTTCTTTGGAAGCCCTAACAATGGCCCGCAGGAGTGGAGGTAATTATACATATTTGTCATTGTTTCTATAAAAGCTTTTATCGCCATCTTAAAGTTAGCCGTCTTAATTTTAAGTTAAGCAAAGCAATACTCTTTCTGTAGTAAAATATTCTTTCTTCCATCTGTGAGATTCATAGTCTTGTGGTTCTTGATAATGTTAGAGAACCTTACAAACGGTTAAAAAAAACATGAGTAGCATTTCCAAAATCCCTCCATATAAATCTTCAATGTAGTTGGAAGAAATGGTACAAGTAGAATTAGAATTCCTGTAATCCCAGCTACTTAGGAGGCTGAGGTAGGGGAATCGCTTGAACCCGGGAGGTGGAGGTTGCAGTGGGCTGAGATCACATTGCTGCACTCCAGCCTAGGTGACAAGAGCGAGACTCCATCGCAAAAAAAAAAAAAAAGAATCCCTGAAGCAGCCGCTTGTCCAAGGTACACATTAGGTGGTGAAATGTTTTCTACTCTGAGAAGCAGAGGTCAAGCTGCATGTCATACATACAAATACATACATACATACATACATACATACATACAAATACATGCATACATACAAATACATACATACATACAAAACTAACTGGGGCAGCCCAGTTACTTTTTGACAAACATCTCTAGGAATTGAAGATTAGATTTTTTTCTCCTTTTCATAAAACTTTATCATTTTCAATAAACAACAAAAGATTGTTTATATGTAATATTTTCTATGTTATCAATATCCATTGACATTGCCTCTTTTGTTTGACCTTTGATTTTGGAAATTTTCAAACCTACAAAAGCAGCAGAATTGTACGATGAAATCCATCACCCAGCTTCCAGTTAGCAACCTGTAGCTAATCTTGATTCATCTGTTCTCCCAGTCACTCCTCTTCTCTCACCTCCAGCAAATAACAGACTTTTTAAGAATCCAGATAATTTCTTTGTTTGCTTCTTTTTCACCACTGACTAGTGGGGAAAGCATCTTCTGAATTAAAATCCCATTTCTGTCCCTGTCAGCCTTGTGGTCCTAGCAGAATTACCTGATTTGTCTGAGCCTTGTCAGTAAAATGCATATAGAAATACTCCATCTGCAGAATTGTTCTCAGGATGGAATAAAATAAAATATGATGCCAAGCATGGTGTAGTACATGGTGGTAAATCCCAATTTTTTTCTCTTCCATCCACTTCTGTCTTTAAAGTTAGGATAATATCCTGATCAAGCATCATTTGGTGAAAAAATTCAAAATAAATAGTAGCCACTCTAACATGATGACTTCTTGATGTTGTGGCAATAGTTCTGTGATTTTTTTAAGAATAAAGTAGAGAACCACATTGACTTTTTCTGAAGATACAAAACTAAAAAGAAAAAAGAAAAAGAACTGTGTGTGTGTGTGTGTGTGTGTGTGTGTGTGTTTATATAAGTGATTTCTCCCAAAGTGTACAGTGTTCTACATAGAAATAAATGGAAAATAAGTCAGTGAAATGATTTTGTGGAGAATTTTTAAATGTTCGTCCTGATTTCACAAATTTTCCTCTTGGCAAAACAACATGCTGTGGTAAATTTTCACTGACATTTAGTGTATTTTTAATGGACTTGAAGCTGTCAGAAAGAATTCTAAGCCAAAACCCATTTGGTTCCATTTTCTCAGAGTGTCACAGTAAAGTCTAATGCTTATGGTTACGCATTCTCTGCACTGTGCCCATCTCAGCAGAGTGATGTGAATACAGGGTGCCACCCTGCTCCTGCTCTTGTGTTTCTTTGTATAGATCAAAGCGTATTCTCGTGTAACTTCTGTTTTTTTCCTACTATCCCTTGCTGCTCAGAGATCACTGTTTCCTCTGTCCTAGTCTAGTTGCCTGTTACCTACCCAGCTTGTGAAGGAGAGAAAGGTACGGCAGCCACAGTTGAGGATCTAACCTTTCACAGGTGAGAATAGAGTAATCCGGATGGGCAGGCAGCCTACCCTGGGGCTGTCATTGGGTTGGGTCCAGAAAGGCTTCATCCCCTTCCGTGTAGCTCTTCCATTTGGGAGCTGGAGGACCCAGGGCAGCAGGAAGGTGGGTAGGTAACAGTGGGTCACAGACCACTTGGCCTACTTCACACTTTTACTAAGAGCCAGCATGCCTTGCTATTAATTCTGCATGAACTTCCTTATATAATAATATCAGAAATAGTAATATCATGCATTTATATGTACTTTACAGCTTACGAAGTACTTTCTTACACATTTTATCCTCAGAAAAACCTTATGACAAAGATATGGCAGGTAGTGTTCTCTCAGATTAACGGTGAGAAGACTGAGACTGAGAAGTTAAGTCATTTGTTCAACCAGTGTCACACTTTAAGTTATGGAAACCGTGATTTCAGACTCTAAGACCCAAGTTCTGTCTCCTAGTTTAAACCGCACTTCAAACTGCCACAACCCATTGATTCCAACAAACTGAGCCTTTATGAAGAGTATCTCTAGAAAAATCAAGTCCATAAATGTTAACACTGTCCAGCACGTGGCCTAAGCTTTATGTGTTTTTCTGCCCAAGAAACAGAGAAGAGGCTCTAAAGTGTTTTCAGCACTGTGACTCCAACAGAACACACACGGGTGCGCGCGCGCACACACACACACACACGCACACAAGCACACACACTCATCTGTCCAGAAGTCCTCCAGTCAGGCGGCTTTCTCTGGCCAAGTCAGCTGGTCCCTATTTGGTAGATACTAACGAGATGCAGCTTAGATTCTATTCCATGAGGAGGGTGTGTGTGTGTATGTGTATATGTGTGTTTGTGTGTGTGTAATGTATCATCATTCTCATATGCAAGAAGAGCAGTATCCCAGCACTTTGGGAGGCCAAGATGGGCGGATCACGAGGTCAGGAGATTGAGACCATCTGGCTAACACAGTGAAACCCTATCTCTACTCAAAATACAAAAAAATTAGCCGGGCATGGTGGCGGGCGCCTGTAGTCCCAGCTACTCAGGAGACAGAGGTGGGAGAATGGTGTGAACCCGGGAGAAGGAACTTGCAGTGAGCCGAGATCGCGCCACTGCACTCCAGCCTGGGCGACAGAGCAAGACTCCATCTCAAAAAAAAAAAAGAAGAAGAAGAAGATTGGTATAATGAAAGGAGAGCATTGGTTTGGGAATCATGAAATATGGCTTTAAATTCATAATCAATCAGCAAATGGGGGATCTCAGTCAAGTAAGTCAGTTCCTCACTGTGGACGTCACTTTCTTCTGTGAAACCAGAATTGGGCTGACAGCTCTCAGGGTTCTTTCACGTCACTTTGGACTGATCCCAGAGCAGAGTGGGCTTAATGATCTCTTAAGCATTGAGCGCCCTACCCTTTGCCCCAGGAAGCTGCCTATGTGCCGAACAGCATTATTCCATCTTCAAGAAAGATGATAAAGTCATCATCATCATCATCGTCTATGGGTTTTGTTATCACAGTTCCATTATCTTTACTGCTTACAAGTAGTGAATTTTGAATTAAGCACATTGTATAACTAGATTATGCTAATATATCAGTCATGAAAATCCAGAGGAAAAGATCCCTACATCTTTGAATATACTGTCTCAAAACTCTGTCTCTATCAAAATGAAAGCATCGATTTTAAAGACATAGCAGCTACAACACCAAAAATCGGTAGCCCTGTATAGCCCCCATCCTCACCAGGCCACAATGCTATGAGGTAGGCCCACCGAAGAGCCAATGCTGCAGCTGCTTGTGATGAAATTATGCATGTTGGTTCTGGTCTTTATATCCATTTCCAAGCAAATGGAACAGTACATGAACAATTATAAATAATTGAGATTGTAAAATTGCCAAAGTTAAATTATCAGTATGATACAAAGTATCTTTTAATGCCACTTAGTCCTTTTGCCTTTGGCAAGCAAAACTTCTTGTCTGGTCATCCAGACTTTCACAGTGACATTGTCCAGCACATAGCCCAAGCTTTGAGTGTTCTTGCTGCTCAAGTCACAGAAAAGAGTAATGGACAGCAAAGCCAGTATTTTGAGTATCCCAACATGCTCGCAGTATCTTCACTTAGGGTGATTTTCTTCCCTGGTTTCTCTGAGCTAATTATTAGGACCTTCCTAACTGTCCAGCCCCTGCCCTCCATGACAACACTATAAAGAGTTTCTGCCTCGTTTTCCTGCCTTTTAGCCTATACATCTGCTCCTCCAGGCCTCACCAGTTCCTTACTGACATTATTGTGCTATCCATTAACATGCAGTTAAGATAACTAGGAGTTTAGTTCCTCTGACACTACAATTAATAATAATCACTGTTGGGTGCTGCCAGTCACCTCTGCAACTCCAAGTTACTCCATGGTACATTCCGTGTTCTCTAGCTCTGCCTGGTCCCAGGATGACATAATGGCTTCTACCTTGTCTATTACAGATTTGCATTCTTTGATTAGCTGCATCTGCTAATTTATGTTTCTTTCATCATGGTAGAGTATGCTTATTTGTGGTAGCACAAGCCGAGAAGAATCCTTTCTTTATGGCAGTTACACTTTTCCTCTAAATTTAGTTACTAGTCAGACTCTAAGCCTATGTATCCAGTTACTATTGAAGAATGCTGTCCCTCAGTAAAGTACAGGCAAATAAGATTGATTTTTATACAGTATTTACAGTAAAATTACAGAATTCCTTATTCTAGCAATTGATACTTAAATTTTAATGTAATTTTTTCCTTAAAATTTGTTTTTATTATGGAAATTTTCAAATATATATAGACATACAGAGAGTAGTATGGTAAACCTATCTATACTATCATTTAGCTTCAACAGTTACCAACATGTGGCCAGTCTTTTTTTCTACTTTTAAATTCAATCTTTTGTTTTAGACACCGTGGGGTACATGTGCAGACTTGTTTTTGTTTTGATTTTGTTTTTCTTGTTTGTTTGAGATAGAGTCTTACTCTGCCCACCCAGGCTGGAGTGCAGTGGCATGATCTCGGCTCACTGCAGCCTCCACTTCCCAGATTCAAGTGATTCTTATGCCTCAGCCTCCAGGGTAGCTGGGATTACAGGCCTGCACCACCACACCCAGCTAATTTTTGTATTTTTAATAGAGACGGGGCTTTACCATGTTGGCCAGGTTGGTCTTGAACTCCTTACCTCAGGTGATCCACCTGCCCTAACTTCCCAAAGTACTGGGATTACAGGCATGAGCCACCGTGCCGGGCCCTCATATACGGATTTGTTACATAGGAATATTGTGCCCAGGTAGGGAGCATAGTACCCAATAGGTAGCTTTTCAACCTGTGCCCCTCCCTGCTCCAGTACTCTGTAGTGTCTGTTGTTCCCATCTTTCTGTCCATGCATACTCAATATTTAGCTCCCACTTATAAGTGAATACATGTGGTATTTGGTTTTCTGTTCCTGTTTTAATTTGATTAGGATTATGGCCTCCAGCTCCATCCATGTTGCTGCCAAGGACATGATTTCATTCTTTTTTATGGCTACATAGTATTCCATGTGTATATGTACCACATTTTCTTTATCCAGTCTACCATTGATGGGCACCTAGGTTGATTCCATGTCTTTGCTATTGTGACTAGCATGGTGATGAACATACAAGTACATGCTTCTTTTTGGTATAATGATCTGTTTTCCTTTGGGTGTGTACCCAGGCATAGGATTGCTGGATCAAATGGTAGCTCTATTTTAAATTCTTTGAAAATCAATCTCCAAACTGCTTTCTAAGTGGCTGAACTAAGTTACATTCCTGCCAACAGTGTGTAAGTGTTTCCTTCTCTCTGCAGCCTCACCAGCATCTGTTGTGTTTTGACTTTTTTTTTTTTTTTTT
>NW_012101254.1:3943866-3976117 GCF_000951045.1 Mandrillus leucophaeus
TAGCCAGGATGGTCTCAATCTCCTGACCTCGTGATCCGCCTGTCTCGGCCTCCCAAAGTGCTGGGATTACAGGCTTGAGCCACCGCGCCCGGCCTTTTGCCCATTTTTTAATGGAGTTGTTTTTTGCTTGTCGATTTATGTAATTCCTTATAGATTCTGCATATTAGACCTTTGTCAGATGCATAGTTTGCAAATATTTTCTCCCATTCTCTAGGTTTTCTCTTTACTCTATTGACCATTTCTTTTGCTATATGCAGAAGCTGTTTAGTTTAATTAAGTCCCACTTGTCAATTTTTGTTTTTGTTACAGTTGCTTTGGGGGACTTAGCCAAAAATTCTTTGCCAATATCGGTGTCAAAAAGGGTATTTTCTAAGTTTTCTTCTAGGATTTTTATAGTTTGAGGTCTTACATTTAAAATATTTAATCCATCTTGAGTTAATTTTTATATATGGTGAAAGATAAAGGTCTAGTTTCTTTCTTCTGCATATGGCTAGCCAGTATTCCAGCATCATTTATTAATAGGGAATCTTTTCTCCGTTGCTTGTTTTTGTCGCACATGGCCAATCTTGTTTTATCTGTATCCTGCCTCATGGCTCCCTACCCTGCACTGCCACCTTGGATTATGTTGAAGCAAAACCCAGATGTTACATTTCATTTTTAGTATACCTGTTTTTTGATGTAAGGTACTATGTTTTTTTATCTATTTTTTTTTTTTTGAGACAGAGTCTCGCTCTGTCACCAGGCTGGAGTGCAGTGGCGTGATCTCAGCTCACCGCACCCTCTGCCTCCCAGGTTCAAGCGATTCTCCTGCCTCAGCCTCCTGAGTAGCTGGAACTACAGGCATGTGCCACCACGCCCAGCTAATTTTTGTATTTTTAGTAGAGACAGGGTTTCACCATGTTGGCCAGGATGGCCTTGATCTCTCTCAGCCTCCCAAAGTGCTGGGATTACATGCTTGAGCCACCGCGCCCGGCCAGATACTGTATGTTTTAAGAGTGTTGTCTTTGCTACATACAGCACTTAACCTGTAGTCAAATTTAGTCCCATCAGTTTTTTATAACTAATGGCTCATTAGTTTAGTGAGAAACCTCTCTGACATTTTTTTCTTCTGTGTAAGCGTGTAAGTGTAAATACACATATAGTTATGTGAGTTTGTTATTTGTTCTTATTAAAAAGGGAGAGTAGGCTGGGCATGGTGGCTCACACCTGTAATCTTAGCATTTTAGGAGGCCAAAGTGTGAGGATCACTTGAGCCCAGGAATTCAAGAACAGCCTAGGCAACATGGCAAAACCTCATCTCTACCACAAAAAGAAAAAAAAGAAAAAGAAAAAGAAAAAACTTGCCCAGGCGTGGTGATGGGCACAGTAGTCCCATCTTCTTGGGAGGCTAAGGTGGGAGGATCACTTGAGTCTGGGAAGTGGAGGTTGCAGTGAGCCAAGATTGCATCACTGTACTCCAGCCTGGGTGACAGAGCCATCTCAAAAAGTTGGGGGTGGGTAGTACAAAACTGCCTTGTTCACTTATAAATAAATTATAGAAGTCTTTCTTTGACAAACAGAGATCTACTTTACTCTTTTTAACAACTGTAGTGATTTACATCAGGCATGTGTCATAATTCTTTTTTTTTTTTTTTTTTTGAGACAGAGTTTCGCTCTTGTTGCCCGGGCTGGAGTGCAATGACGCGATCTCGGCTCACTGCAGCCTCCACCTCCCGGGTTCAAGTGATTCTCCTGCCCCAGCCTCTAGAGTAGCTGGGATTACAGTCACGCACCACCATGCCCGGCTAATTTTTGTACTTTTAGTGAAGACAGAGTTTCACCCTGTTGGTCAGGCTGGTCTCAAACTCCTGACCTCAGGTGATCCACCCACCTCAGCTTCCCAAATAGCTGGGATTACAGGCATGAGCTACCGAGCCCGGCCTATGTCATAATTTTTTAAACTAATCCCCTTTAATAAATGCGTTGGTTTCTTTTTGTGTTTTCTATTGCAAACAGGGCTATATAAACAACATTGTATATCATCTTTGTATGCTTATGGATTTCTACAGGATGGGTTTAGAAAAGGAATTGCAGGACCAGGCATCTTTTGAGGGAAAAAAATGATCCTTTAAGAATGGCTCTACCATGTTGTTCCACACTTGTAGCTTACTCTAATCTGTGCTCAAATGCTGATGAATGTGCTAGGCGAGCAGTTGTTTCCACTTAATGCTTGAGGAAAATTGGGAACAGTATATTGTTCTGAAAACCTAAAAAGTTTAAGTGATGTGTTAGAATATGGGACAATGAGAGTCTTTATGTGTAATTGACATCTCTAAGACCTCTCAGAAGTGAGAGAACCAATGAGAGAGACTGTTGCCAGGCTACAAACTCCAGCAGAAGGCAGAAGAGATGGGTGGACAGGCGAGGGTGTTGGGCTATCTGTAAAGGACAATATAATAACAGTAATAATCCTTTACATTTGTACAGCAGATTAGAGTTTACACTAGGCTTTTACATCTGTTTTCTAATTTAAGCTGCACAATAACTCTATACAAAAATCTGAGCAGCCAAAAATATACCATAGAATTTCTGTGGGTGGACATTCTGGATTCTAAAGTAACAAAAATGTGGGAATAGTGTTAGCCCATACTGGACAAGACCCACTGACTGAATCAAAATGCTTAAAATGTTAGGTAAGACCAAGGAAGGTGCAGAAGTAGAGTAGATGTCCTCACCAGGCTGAAGTAGTAGACAGTTTTCATTAGCCACATGCTGATTAGTCCCCAAGAATGTGGAATGGATTAGTGCCAAGCTGGCTATGTGAGAGCCGCCTGGAGAACTTGTAAACATGCAGATTCCCTGATGTTACCCCCAGAGATTCTGATTCAGTGGGTTTGAGGTCAGTTCTAGAAATTAGGCATTTTCACAAGCTCTCCTAGTGATGCTGATATGCAACCAAGTTTGCAAACCACTGTTCTTGAAGTTTCTGAGAACTGCAGCTAGAGATTTTTACACTATGGGTCTATAGTCAAATGAGACAGCATGCAAGTCAGTGGACCTGGGTTGAGAAAAAGAAGACTAACCAATCTAGTTGAGTACTCAAGTGAATAAGTGCTTTGACAAAGAAGGAACGTCCTATGAATGTAATTTCTAAAGACTTGAAATATACATATCTACATTTACAAAGTCCCAAACCAAAGGGTGTTTTAAAATATTGTGAATTGTCACTGAGGCATGTGTAGGTGTGGACAGAGTCCTGGCCTAGAGAGACTACTTTTTTTAGAGTGGACCAAACTCTGAACTTAAAGCCAGAGGACCCTGAGTAGGGGTCCATCTTCACTGTGTCCCAGTGTATAACCTGAGATGTGTGACCTCATCTTTCTGAGCCTCATTTTCCTCCCTCTGAAAAATGACCATGATATTCTCATTTCCCTGTGTCTGCTATTCCCATCTATCCTTCTCTTGTAGCCTCTCAGTCTGAGCTAGCACCAGCCTCTGATTGAATTCCTCCTCCTTTCTCAATCTTTTTTTTTATATTCCCAGATTGCTCACAGAAGCCAAGAATGTCAGCTTTTGTGTAAGTGCATATGTTTGCAGGAGTAATTGTGATATATTTGGGAGACATACTTAGGTGTATAAAATATGCATATGCACATGAGCTTCCTGCTTACTGTTCCCACCAGGAAAGTTCTGAACCTTTCGTTGTTTATTTCCTATCATCTCCTTTTCTTCCCTGGAAAATGGATTTATGAACTAGCCTTGAAACCAAGCCCTTAAAGTAACCCACAAAAATGTCCACCAGCCTGTTCACATTCACACATGTACTTTCATGCCACAGCATTTTTACTTTTCTCTAATGTTCTTGTTGCCTTTGCCTTAACTCTACAATCACATTGACTGTAATATTGCTGTTTTCCCTGGAAGCTGAAATGTTGTAAAGTGCAAAGCAGAGAAAATGGAAATAGGGAATTGGTACCCAGCTGTCATGGAAATTGAGATTTCAGACTTTTCTCTACATCCGTAACTAAGTGGATATTTAACCAGATGAAGACAAAAATGAACTCAAGGATTTTCCCTACTGAATGTCTGTAAATGCACCATGTTAAAAATGAAAACTAATAATCACCCCCTTTTCCATTCCTTTGTAGTGAAAACATTGTTCAATCCAGCCCCTGCCATTGCTGACCTAGATCCCCGGTTCTACACCCTCTCAGATGTGTTCTGCTGCAATGAAAGTGAGGTAAGGGTGAATTGCTTTGCTCGTTCTGTGAGAAACCAAAAGTTCGTGCAAGTGGATAAAGCAAAGGGGCAGAACTAACCACATCAATTTGATGACGTGAATTCTCAGGCATGGTGAAAACGGATTTTTTCAGTTTACTGGGGTGTGGAGAAAAGGAAATTAGTAAATCCTAGGGGGAAAAAAAGGATTCTCTGAGTCACTTCCATATTCTGGCACTTATCAAACCTCAGTTAATTTTAGTCCGTTCCTTGCCCTCACACTACTGGTGTTTTGTTTTCTAATTATTTCATATTCTGAGGACTATATTAAAGTTGCCAGGTTTAGCAAGTAAAAATGCAGGATGTCCAGTTAAATTTGAATTTCAGATGGATAATAAATAACATACCTAACAAGTTTATACTGTAAAATTACCTGTCATTTATCTTAAATTCAAATTTAACTGAGCTTCCTGTATTTTATCTGGCAACCCTAATTAGTGTACAACTCCTGGAGGATCTGCTACGTCCGGTAGCAAAGACCCTGTGTCATGATGTATCATCTGAACAGACTATCTATCAACTGGTACAGTAAGAAAGGATATTGTACCACCCTTACTTAAATATTGTTAGGAAGAAAATTTCAATATTTCTCCTTTTTTATACGCCAGACAGCATTAGAACAGAGCTCTTGCCTGTCAGTGGGATGCAGGTGTACACACTGGTGAATGCAACATGGAGAGAAAGAAATTAATGAACCATAATAGTTAAATTTCCACTTTTTGTTTTTGAGACAGGAACTCACTGTGTCACCCAGGTTGGAATGCGGTGGTGTCATCATGGCTCACTGCAGCCTCTACCTCCCAGGTTTAAGCAGTCCACCCGCCTCAACCTCCCAAGTTGCTGGGACCATCATGCCTGGCTAATTTTTTAATTTTGTGTAGAGACATGATTTCGCCATGTTGCCTAGACTAATCTCAAACTCCTGGGCTAAATCATTCCTCCTGCCTCAGCCTCCCAAAGTACTGGGATTACAAGCATGAGCCACTGCACCCAGCCTAATTTTCCATTTGGTTTAAAGGCTGAATGAAGGCTTTTAGGATTTCTTGACCTGCTTTCTTGATAATTTCATCTCTCAAAACATAGAGGAAACAAGAAAGAAGACTGCTACAAGGAAACTAATTTTAACAAACCACAATAGGTTATGCAATATTTTTGAGCAACCACCATGCTAGGAAGAAGGAATTGTGGGAAATAGTGACCATTTCACAATAAGAGGTTAGAGTACCCTCAACTGCCAAACTGGCCTAAATTTTCCTGCTAGATACTTGAAGAGCACTCTATTTATTACTCAAATGCTCATCACACCTCAAATTACTTATTCATTTCTTCTGTCTTCTCCATTAAATTACAAGTTCTATGAGGTCAGAGACATCTGTCTTATTCACTGTTGTATCCCTGATGGCTATCCCTGTGTATATAGTTATCTATTGCTGCATAATAAACTACTTCCAAAATGTACTGGCTTATAACAGCAATAATTATTTATTGTCAGTCCCAGTTTTTGTGTGTCAGGACTTCACACAGGTGATAGCATGATTTGACTCTCTTGCACAATGCCCCAGGCTTCAGTTGGAAGACACAAAGTCTGAAAGCTGGAAGTTTTCTTCACTCACATGCTTGACAGTTGATGCTGGCTTTCGGCTGGGGACATAATGAGGTTGTTGGCCGGAACACGTAAACATGGCCTCTGTGTGACTTGGGCTTCCTCATAATATGGTAGCTGGGTTTCAAGATCCAGCTTCCCGAGAGAAGGAGACACCTGACAGAAGCCATATTGGCTTTTGTGAGTTAGCTTCGGAAGTAACACGGCATCACTTCTGACTCATTCTATTGATTTAAGCAGGAAGGTCCACCCTAGTACCCCACCCCTTACTAGAAGATTGTCATTGGCACAGTGTAAAACCAGGATTTGTGATATGATATAGGTTAATACAGTTATCTTTGGAAAATAACATCTGCTACACTGTACCTGCACATAGCTGGCACTTAGTAAATGCTTATGAAATAAATAAATGAAAGAACTCTGGTGTTTAAGGAAATTGGTCTCAGAAACTTAATAGAAGAAAGAAAAACATTAAAAGCTTAATGTTCTGGGGCCAGGCGCAGTAGCTCACGCCTGTAATCCCAGCACTTTGGGAGGCCGAGGTGGGCAGATCATGAGGTCAAGAGCTCAAGACCAGCCTGGCCAACATGGTGAAACCCCGTCTCTACTAAAAATACAAAAATTAGCTGGGCATGGTGGCACATGCCTGTAATCCCAGTTAGTGAGGAGGCTGAGGCAGGAGAATTGCTTGAACCACAACCTAGGAGGCGAAGGTTGCAGTGAGCCAAGATCGCGCCACTGCACTTTAGTCTGGGCTACAGAGAGACTCTGTCTCAAAACAAAAAAAGTGTAATGTTCTTATTGATGAACTCTAATCACAGCAATAATGTAAATTCATGCTTATGATACTCTGCTCCAAACACAAACCATTGATATGTAAATATTAATGGAGACAATGAAAAGATACTCACAAGCTCTAAAACAAGATAAATAACTCCACAGATCAGAAATGGAACAGCCTCACAGAGCATTCAGCCCTTGATATGCTGGCTGTACACCAACCCCAGAAACAGGCAGAGGTGGTAGGAAGTTCACCCACTGTGGGTCATGGGCACTAAAAGTGTGCCACTTATAGGTGGCTGGAGCCGAGCCCACGGATGGAAACCATACATGCTAGACTGTGGCTCCCCGCTAACAGTAAAAGGTGGAGGAACCTGCTACCCCTGCTGCCTGAAGCATATTTAAGGCTCCCAACCTGAGGAGCTAGCAGGACAGAGACACAGCCTCTGACCAAGAAGTAAACCAAGCCAACCACTGACTTAGTGACTGGACTGGCAGTAGCTCCAGAAACAGCAGAGCAAGAACTGCCTATTGCCAATATAATACCTGGTTCTGGTTTAGAGACTCTTGTGTGCCTGGCGGAAGCTACTATAAAACCACTGAGGGCCAGGCACGGTGGCTCACGCCTGTAATCCCAGCACTTTGGGAGGCTGAGGCGGGTGGGTCACGAGGTCAGGAGATCGAGACCATCCTGGCCAACATGGTGAAACCTCATCTCTACTAAAAGTACAAAAATTAGCCGGTGTGATGGCATGCGCCTATAGTCCCAGCTACTCAGGAGGCTGAAGCAGGAGAATCGCGTGAACCCGGGAGGCAGAGGTTGTAGTGAGCTGAGATCTCCCCACTGCACTTCAGCCTGGATGACAGAGCAAGACTCTTGTCTCAAAACAAAAACAAAACAAAACCAAAAAAAAAACACTGAAAAGCAGGCATCAACCAGGTGGGAGCTGAGGTGTGACAGCTTTCCAACTCACAGTGAACAAAGTGAGCCTGCAAATGAAAAACATAATGCTATGAAGTTCATGCAGCACAATCAACAACCTACAGATGAATTTGCCCAAGATGAAATTCATATAATAAAACTCAGCCAGGCGCCATGGCTCATACCTGTAATCCCAGTGCTTTGGGAGGCCAAGGCAGTTGAATCACATGAACCCAGGAGTTTGAGACCAGCCTGGGGAACATAATGAGACCTCATCCTGTCTCTACAAAAATAAAAGATGAGCTGTGTGTGGTAGGGCATGCCTAGAGTCCCAGTATGTGGGAGGCTGAGGCAAAAGGATTGCTTGAGCTCAAGAGTTTGAGGCTGGAGTGAGCTGTGATCATGCCACAGCACTCCAACTGGAGTAATAGAGCAAGATACTGTCTTTAAATAAATAAACAAGGCAAAAAATTCTTTAAAATAGTGTAATTAAGATTAACATTCATTATGAAAGAAGAAAAAATTTTGTGAAAGAAACACAGAATTGAAGCAACAACATGCGAATATGAAAAACAACCAATTAGAAGTCGTGAAAACCTAAATAGTCATGGAAATGTTTTTAAATCACTCGGTAGAAAAATAAGCATTAGAATGGAATAAAAAATTAGTACATTGAAAGAGAAGTTGGGAGAAAAATATGGATCTTGTTGAGCTCCCTCATTTTACAGATCGTAATTGATGTGGGGAAGGTCACAGACTGAGTGAGTAGGAGAGGTCTCCTGAATGCCAGGGCATTGCTTTTTCTGCTACCTGTCAGTACCTCTCCTAATCTGCTTCCATCTTCTCTGGCAAAAACAAAAGAAACGAGTAGTCTGCAAACATGGAAAGCAAAAACTGGAAATTTGAGAAGAGGGGTTATGGCCCAGGAGAGGCTTGGAAGTATTATGTCCTTAGGTGCCAAACTTACAGGTGCAATTTATACCAAAATCATTGGCAGTGGCCCTTTCCTTTCTCCTTTCCTGCCTCTCCTCCAACCCTCCTTTTTTTTTTTTTTTTTTTTTTTGATAGAATTCCCTTTGTTAGGCCTAACTCTTTGTTAAAATTATTATATGTGCAGAAAAGCTGAATGAACAACTACCTTTCACCTAAACATTTGTTAACATTTTGCTATATTTGCTTTTCCTCTTCCCTGTGTGTACTTAGTTTTGTTTTCGTTGAAACGTAAGTGAAAAAAAAGTATTTTATTGTTGAGAATAAGTTGCAGACAACATGATACCTCACCCCAAATACTTTGGCATACATCTCCTAAGAGGAACCACAGTACCATTATCACACCTAAGAAGATTGTCAGTAATTCCATACTATCGTCTAATATCCAAGCCACATTCAAATTTCCCCAGTCGTCCCAAGAATGTCTTTTATAGATTGTTTTTGTCATCACTGTTATTGCTTGAAACGTCTTTTATAGGTTGTTTTTGTCATCACTGTTACTGCTTTATTTTCCTGTACCAGTATCCATCAAGGTTCCCATTGCATTGGTTATTACAAAAAAGAAGGGAGACATTTTCTAGAAAAACAAATCTGGAAGTGGATCCGGGTTACTTATTTTCACCACTGTTTCTGTTGACTTTTGTGTATTCCAGGCTGAGATTTTAACTGGCCTCACAGTGAACAGCGCTGCAGATGCTGGGGAGGCTGCATTAGTGCTCTTGAGAAGGGGCTGCCAGGTGGTAATCATTACCTTAGGGGCTGAGGGATGTGTGGTGCTGTCGCAGACAGAACCTGAACCAAAGCACATTCCCACAGAGAAAGTCAAGGCTGTGGATACCACGGTAAGTTTTAAAATTTAAGAATCATGTTTAGCCCTTGAAAATTGTTACTTAGTAGCTAATTAGATGCCGCACCTGAATTTTTGGATAATGAAATAAAGGCCTAGTAAGTGATATGGTGAAAGAGAAGAACAACCAGGCAGGGGAACTGTGTTTTAATCCCTCTCTAACTCTCTGTGGGACTTCATGCAAGCAACTTGACCTCTCTGAGATGTTGTTTCCTCATTCATAAAGTCAGAATAGCAGTAAAATTATACCTGTATTACCTATATTCATTCATTTATCCAGTCATTCATTCAACAAATAGGGATTTGTGGAATACCTATTATGTCCCAGATATATGATAGTTGCTGGGGATATAGCAATAAATAAGGCAAAGTCTCTGCCCTTGTAGGGCTTAGATTCTAGACAGTGAACAAGTAGCTGTGTCTTACAAGCTTCTCATGTGAAATGAACAGCAAGGAGCACTGGTTAAGCAGAGATCATTCTTTTAACCAACAAATTCTGGCAGCTAACATTTACTGCATGCTTGCCGCATCTCTTTTGCATACATCTCATTTAATCTTTAAACAATTCTGTGGGACAGGTATTGTTTCCATTTTGCAGATGAAGAAACTTATACAGGATCACATTGCTGGTAGGTAACAGAGCTGGAGATTCGAAACTAGGCATATGGACTCCACACAGACATGTTTTGTGTAAGGTGCTGTGCTAAGGACCAGTGTGCTAGGTGAACAAGCCATGGCTACAGAGTAGGAATAAAAAGGAAACAAGTTAGAAAAAAGACTCATGGTTCCCCTAAAGCTAGGGAAACATAAATTGTTTGTTTATTGTTAGAAATCAGAAGAGCTTGCCGGGCGCCACTTCATGCCTGTAATCCCAGCACTTTGGGAGGCTGAGGTGGGCGGATCACGAGGTCAGGAGATTGAGAACATCCTGGCCAACATGGTGAAACCCCGTCTTTACTAAAAATACAAAACTTAGCTGGGCATGGTGGTGCACACCTGTAGTCCCAGCTACTTGGGAAGCTGAGGCAGGAGAATCACTTGAACCCAGGAGGCGGAGGTTGCAGTGAGCCGAGATTGCACCGCTGCACTCTAGCCTGGTGACAGAGCAAGACTCCGTCTCAAAAAAAAAAAAAAAACAGAATTCAGGAGAGCGGACTAGAAAAGTAAGTAAACTAGACTTGAGGAAGAATAAACATTTTAGGGTTTTTATTTAGAAGAAACTGATAGATAATTATTCATAAAATATATTTTGGTTTGTTTTTATGCTTAAAAGTGACTTCAAAATGTGGGTCATTATGAAAAAAGAAGGCTGAGGGGCTCTGATGAAGTTTTGGATGTGAATATACTTTGAAAAATATTCAAGTGCAAGAAATGGTTATGTGACATGAAATTAACATCCTGGTTGCCTTTCAAAATGTGCTTTACCAGGTATTTGATAAAGTGTGCTTGGTGTTGCTATTGTCTTCATATTTAGTCATTTCTGAAACTATTAGTTTATTTTCTGTTTGTCAAGGACAAGAACCTGTATTTGAGGGGATCCTTAGTTCTGAAATCGATCCTCCATTAGACTAACACTACTTTAAGTCCTGACCTAAAGTGAAAAGACTCTATGCATCTCCTGCTAAAAGTGAAATGAGAGTTCCTCAAAGACCTACATAGATGCACAGAAGTGGCTCAGCCCCTATTCTCGGTGTCCATGTTAGTTACTACCCCTTTGGATTGTAGGCACCAGAAGCACAACTCAGGCTTATGCAGGAAAAAGGATTTATTTGTTGCATATAATTGCAAAGTGTAAAGATATGGCAGAATGCAGAGGTTGAACGGTGTCATCCAGGCAAGTCAGGTCACTTGCTCGCTGGCTCCCTCCCTGTCAGCTCTGCCCTCCTCATAGTGGGCTGTGAGCTCAGGTGGGTCCACTCCCTGCCCACACTGTACCTCATGTCATGTCCCTGTCCCTGGTTTCAGATTCAAATCACTCTTATCAGAAGATAGGGAAGTGGATGCTGACAAGAAAACAGTAGAATGTCTAGTGTGTTTTAATATATCTAGAGATTTTTCATTTTCTTACAGAATTTGAAGATGAACTATTAATTAGTACATAGGAAACTGAGGAAAATGTTTAAGTAAAGCAAATTTTCCCTTCTAGGTCATCTAGAACCTAAGGGGAAAAAGTATGATGAAGTGAATATAATCTTTGTATATGACGTGGCTATAAATGCTATAAATGCATAGTCATAACAATGTAAATGCCAATTCTAGATTTAACCAAAAATGGAGATTAGAATAATATTGTGAAGATGGGAGGATAAAGTGAGTGTGCATTTGCACATGGGGGGACATAAAACTAAACGCTCATCTTCCATAATTGGAACTTAAGAGATAATATCTAAAATTGACTTTTTTTTTTTTTTTTTTTGAGACAGGTTCTCACTCTGTTGCCTAGACTGGAGTGCAGTGGCTCTATCTTGGCTCACTGCAACCTTTGCCTCCCAGGCTCAGGTGATCATCCTACCTCAGTCTCCTAAGTGTCTGGGACTACAGGTACACGCTACCGTGCCTGGCTAATTTGTATATTTTTAGTAGAGACAGGGTTTCACCACATTGCCCAAGATGGTCTCAAACTTCTGGGCTCAAGCAGTCCGCCCACCTCAGCCTCCTAGAGTGCTGGGATTATAGGCAGTGAGCCACCATGTGCAACCCTAAAGCTGGTTTTCTAAAAGCAGTATAAGTTTATTGCCAGAAACATCAGATAATTACCAGAAGAAACCACTAAAAGAATTTAAAGTATTTGCCTCATGAAAATGGGAATGGAGAGAGATTGGGCATTTATACTTAAACCTTACATGAGTCCACAAAAACTTGTATGTGAATGTTCATAGCAGCATTATTCATAATAGCCAAAAATTGGAAAGAACCCAATATTTATCAGCAGATGATGGATAAACAAATTGTGGTATATCCATACAATGGAAAATTATTCAGCCATTAAAAAGAATACTGATACATACAACAACATGGATGAAGCTCCAAAGCATTATGCTAAGTGAAAGAAGCTAGATACAAAGGATTATATGTTATGTGATTCCATTTAAATGAAATATTCAGAATAGATCAATCCATAGATACAGAGCATAGATGGGTGGTTGCCAGGGACTAAGGGGAGGAGGAATGGGGAGAAACTGCCTAATGGGTAAGGAGTTTTACTTTAGAGTAATGGAAATGGTTTGAAACTAGATAAGAGGTTGGTGATTATACGACATTGTGAGGATACTAAATGCCCTGAGTTATTTATGTTAAAATAGGTAAATTATTAAATAATTATTTTTTAAAAGGAATGAAGTACTGATTCATGCTATGACATGGATGCACCTTGAAAACATACTACTAAGTAAAAGAAGCCAGGCATAAGAGGTCACATATTATGATTTTATTTCTATGAAATATCCAGAATAGGTATTATAAATCCATAGAGACAGGAAGTCAACTTATGGTTGCTGGGAGGGGATGGAGAGTGACCACTGATGAGTATGGAGTTCCTCTTTGGGGTGATGAAAATGTTCTGGCATCAGTGGTAATAGTTGGACAAGCTTGTGGATAATACTAAAGAACACTAAAGCATACCCTTTTAAAGAGTGAATTTTATGATGCATGAATTATATTTCAAACAACAACAAAAAAGCTCCACCGAAGCAATTCACTCATGAATGGATATTCGTGATAAAGACTCTCCGCTGAATTGCCCTACTGAATATACGTGAGTGGACTCTCGGCATCCCCCAGGTGGAGCAGCAGTGACACTGACAGGAACCAGGGTAGTGATTTTCTGGGTCTAGAATCTTCCTCATCTTTTTTATGCTATCTCCGTCCTCTCATCCAGCACTTTCATTATTAAAATTCTTACCTGTTCTGCACACAGCTGTGCAGCCTCTTCGTAAATCTGATAAAGAGAAGATAATTCACGTGGTGAGTGAGAAGCTCCCAGGGAGGCATTTTCTTCTGAACAAATGAGCTCTTTCACTTTTCTGTGAGGAGGGTATTACTTGCTCTCAGTCGGTATGTAACCTTCTCGCTTTTCTCTTCCTCCTAATCCCTTATTAAAAAGTCAGGGGTGACATGGATAGTGGAAACATCTTTAGTTTGTTGGCGTGTTGTCCACTCGAGGCAGACAGCCTGCCCTAGAAGAAGCCATTTCCCGTTCTACGTCAGTGCTTCTGCAGACTGCTATATTCAGTTTTGCCTCACTGTTAATAGTTGAATATATCACTTCTATTTTTACATCTGTTTTTCCCGTTGTACTAGAGTGAGATGGTGGCAGTAGCTGCAGATGTCCTCAGCTCAGTTTGGAAGACGTGACAGATGTGTCTTTTCTCCCATTTCTACATGTTATCTGAATCTCAGCCTCCAAATGACAGAGCGTGCATGTCCGCCCTCTGTTCTTCCACCCTGAATGTTAAGGGGTTTGCCTGCTTGCATTTAGGATTGCACTAAGCACTCCATAGTCAGAGACACACACCTAAGCATAGTATATTTTAGGATTGTGCTACTGTGATATATTATAACATTAGTTATCCCTGACTTATAAGCACTGAAATTCTTGATGTATAAATTGCTTTTCTTTATGTAAATGGTTAAGTCCTGGAATCTACAATAACACTCTCAAGAATTTAGTCCATAGGCTAAATCTGTCTTCTCAAGAATCACTCACTCTGTAATAATGCATGGGTATGTAAGTAAACTGAGAACAAACACAAGCCAGGGGCACAGGAAATATATCTTTCCTGTTCTTTATTCTCCTTTCTATCCTTCACATTTGAGTCCTGTAGTGTTCAGAGTTGCTGATGAGGCACTAGGCAGTGGCAGCCAGCTGCATGGGTGTCCCATAACTACTCACGGCTTGAGAGTTAACTCTAAATTAGGATTGCACCAGTAAGAAGTAGAGATAATTTCTGTTAAAGTTTGCACAGAAGCACTTTCTTAGGATGAGGTGATTGCTGCGGCTGGCTGGTTACTCACAGGTTTCCCAGGTGACCTCTTGTATTCCTCTCCTCCTGGGTTCTGGCCCACAGCCGTCCCAGCTGTCTCAAGGATAGGGTTAATGGATCAACCTCTTAGGCCCCATCCAGTCTGACAGTTCAATCTTTGAAAACCTAGCATCTGAGGGGCCATTACTCCCGACTTGGTGTGACCTTTCCTCCACCCTACATTCTCCTCTCCCCACCGTTGTCACTTCCACCAGTGGAAAGTCAAACTAATATTACAAAATGTACTTGGAACTAATGAATTGAGGTGATCTCAAGAGGTGTTTCTCAAAGCAGGCAACCTGAGGCCCTGTTCCTTGCTTAGCCATAGTCCTGCTGGGAGGACTGAATACTCAGCAGTTCCTGCATGAGCACTGCCAGTACTAGTCTCCGTGACTGTCCTTGAACTGTGTTTCCCCAGCAGACTATTCTTCTTCTCCTCATCTCCTTCTTTCTGATCAACATATACTTTCTTTGCATGTGGTAATTAGTTGAGTTTCTGAGGGGATTTGTGGCTCAGAAGCCATTTTGTCCTTGAATAGAGGCTTTGCACATTTCTGTCCAGAAGCTTCTGTTATAGCCAAGATGTTTTGGTGTCCCTTACTGTTGATTGGCAATACTTGAGAAAGGGCTGGGTGAGTAAAATAATATGGTTTAAAAAAATGGTCAAATCTTAGCTGCTGAAGAGGTAACTGTAAAGTAATAAGGCTAATTTTGAACTGCTCTGTTAAATGTTTTATCCAAGAACTGTTTCCTTCAAACCTTGACTTTAAGAGACTTACTCTACTGATACAGCTACTACTCAAAGTGCCTTTGGAAATCGTCTGTCAGAATTGCCTTGAGAGCCTTCATTATCACCTTTATTCCACTAATCACTTTTTCTACTTGTGAAATTAATACATATTTTAATGTTCAAGGGGGGAAGGAGAGCAGCAACACAGAAAGGTATAAAGAAGAAAGTCAAGTATCCATGATCCTTCCACTTAAAAGTAATCGTTAACCTTTGGGTGTAAATCCTTCCAGATTTTTTTCTCTGCATAGTCATACACTTTTGAATATCTACTTACAGACAATTTGAACATTTGCAATATTATAGGATTAATATGTGTAATTGCACATATTACAACCAAAAAATTACAACTAAAAAATAGTGTAAATACAACTAAAAAAATCAAGTATTTCTCTAGAATAATATAAATAGGCAAGTCACTGAAGAAGAAATATGAAAAAAATAAATGAGACAATGCTTAACCTCATTAGAAGTCAGGAATATATACATTAACATAACAGTGAGGTCCTCTTTATTGCCCATAAGGTTGGCCAAAATTAAAATTTGAGAATGTTTAAGTCCAAATAGATCACAAAACAAATATTATACAGTCACGTAATTATGGTGGGAATGTAAATTTTTACAGTGTTTCCAGAGGGGCAGTTTGACAGTACTAATCTTTTTTTTTTTTCTTTTTGAGATGGAGTTTTGCTCTGGTTGACCAGGCTGGAGTGCAATGGCTCAATCTCAGCTTGCCACAACCTCTGCCTCCCCAGTTCAAGCGATTCTCCTGCCTCAGCCTCCCAAGTAGCTGGGATTATAGGTGTGCGCCACCACTCCCGGCTAATTTTTTGTATTTAATAGACACAAGGTTTCACCATGTTGGTCTGGCTGGTCTTGAACTCCTGACCTCAGATGATCCACCCACCTCGGCCTCCCAAAGTGCTGGGATTACAGGCGTGAACCACCACACCCAGCTGACAGTACTAATCTTTAAAATATACCTTCCCTTTGAAAATAGTAAATCTTGGCTAAGCATGCTGACTCACACCGTAATCCAAGCACTTTGGAAGGCCGAGGCAGAAGGATTACTTAAGGCCCAGAGTTCAAGACCAGCCTGGGCAACATAGCAAGACCTTGTCTCTATAAAAAAAAAAAAGAAAGACAGACAGAAAATAGTAAATCTCCTTCTAAGAGTCTGTCCTACAAAAATGCTCATATACACGAATATTTGTACAAGAATGTTTAATTCAGCTTTGTTTGCAATAACCAAAAATTGAGGTATATCTTCCTAATCATCAATAGAAAAAAGGTAAATATTAATAATAATGTAGTGCCATTTACTTGAAATTAACTCTCTAGCTATCTCTAAGTAAATGCATATTTTAAAATCTGGAAAGAACCTCACCAGCTGTTATGATCATTATTCATGGGAAGGGGTATAGGCTGGGGAGAAGGTGTTATAAAGGGGGACTTCTGTCTACTCCATACTCTACTGAATTATTTGAGTTTTTCCATAAGCCTGTATTTTTCATTTATTACTTTGTAATTTGAAATAAATATGACTTTGGGACATGGCCAAAAGCTGTTTGGAGCCATATCTAGCAAGTAAGATCGGTGATACCATTTCTCTGAGGGTGTACTGGGCATTATCCTCACAAAGAACCTCTCAAGCAATTCATAATCTTCATATAACTGAGCCGAGGAGCTCCTTGACGTAGGATAACCTCTGAATGGATAGACTCCTGGTGCCAAAAAGATAGATCTCCATTACCTTCCTATTGAGGGCACTTAAGGCTCCGTCAGTCTGGTTAGTTTATTATATACTTTGACAGGTTTTTTTTCTTAATCTTTTTAAAGAAATCATTCCTCAGAAAACATGTTATTTTATACAGTTCTTCTTGGAAATACCAGAATAAATGTCAAAGCATCACTGTTTCTGATCATCATTCAAATGTACAGCAGATCTTCAGACAAATTTTCCTCATGTTCAGGTTTTCTGAATGAATGAATCTGCTTATAGATTTCCATTTAACTCTTCAACCCTCAGTCTCACAATTAATCATAGCTTGAGTGATCTTAACTCTGGCTTTTGCCACGTTGCTTGGTCTTCAGTTGATGGACTATCTGGAGTTGTAAAAGGGACCAGCCAATAGGTGATGTCTCATGTTTAGGTATTTAGTAGTTCACGTACTTCATCTCCCATTTGAAACAGTCGTGAATAGAATGGCTCATGAGAGATGGAGGAACATATAACACCGTGCTGTGGACTGAATTGCGTTCCCACCAAAATTCATATGTTGAAGCCCTAACCCCCAATGTGACTGTATTTGGAGATAGGGAAAGAAAGCAATGGTTAAATGAGGTCATAAGAGTAGGGTCCTGGTTCGATGGGATTAGCATCCTTATAAGGAGACACCAGAGAGCTTGCTCTCTCGCTCTCTCCCTTTGTTTTTTCTCTCTCTGCTCTGCGTGCACACAGAGTCATGTGAGCACACAGCAAGATGGTGGCCACCTACAAGCCAAGAAAAGAGGCCTCAGAATGAAACCTACTTCGCCAGTACCTTGATCTTGGACTTCCCAGCCTCCAGAACTGTGAGAAATAAATTTCTATTGTTTAGGCTGTTCAGTCCATGTAATTTTGTTATAGCAGCCCTAGGAGCCTAATACATACACGGAGTCAAGTGAATGTGCTTCAGAAGTGACCTGAAGTGAATGCTAGAAAATTGGCTGTTCTGTAAAGAGAAAATAATCCAAAGCAAACTAAGAGGACTGGCCTAAATCATCATTTTGGTGAAATATCTCAAGGGTTTTTGCATATGGTTTAACTCTAGTCATCAGTCCCAGTGGCTAAGAGCAGATGATGGCCTGAGTTCTAACCCTGATTTAGCCATTAACTAGCAGTGCTGCTTTGGGCAAATGATTTCTTATGTTAGGGGCTCAGGTTGTTCATCCAAGCATGATGTATCTGGTGTGGCTGATCTCTGAGGCACCTCTGACATCTGAAATTCCTTGGTTCATTAGCCTCTGAAATTAGATTCTTTGGGGACATGAGGATTCTTTAGACTAACAATAAAAGCTGGGCACCACTCTGTGCCAGGCATCATGCTGGACTCTATGCATTACTTCACATCCTCAGAACAACCTGCAGGATGAGTTTTTGACCATTTGAGGGAGGAGGCAACTGTGGTTCTCAAAGGTTACTTGACCTGCCCAAGGGCCTACAGCTGGTAAGTTGGCAGAGCCAGGACTGATTTTAAGTTGGTCGGTCTGCCTATCTGTCTGTCTCCGACACCCATGGACTTGCTACCTCACTCATCACCCTGTATTTTGATTTGGTGACAGTCTGCCTAGCCTTCACTCTCTCTTATTTGACATTCCAGCACTGACTTTCCTTGTCACTTCTCATGATACAGGCTTCTTTTCTGTAGATCTTCAGAAGCGGCCAGATCTTGAAAAGGCCTTGCTTACTTTGTACAGTACACTGCAGCCTCATTTAAATGAAATAATCCATGTATACGCTGAGAACAGTGCCTAGCACATGTAAGCACTCAGTATGTGTTAGTTCTCACTAGTACATCCCTGTATATATGATTGTTCACTTTACCACTTTATGGATCATTTGGGTACCAGGTAGCATAGACTAGGAGCTTGTATCACCCACCATTAAGCAGAATGAATATTCTCTTGGCTCTGTGTATTAGTACAATGTACCATGATGCAACTCCAGCTTCTTCCTACCATGGTAAGGAGCAGGACCACATGGTGATATGGTTTGGCTCTGTGTCCCCACCCAAATCTCATCTCGAATTGTAATCCCCAGGTGTCGAGGGAGGGACCTGGCGGGAGGTGATTGGATTATGAGGGCACTTTTTCCCACGCTATTCTTGTGATAGTGAGTGAGTTCTCACGAGATCTGATGGTTTTATAAGGGGCTCTTCTCCCTTCCCTTCACACGCTTTTATCTCACCTGCTGCCGTGTAAGATGTGCCTACTTGTCACTTGTCATGATACATGCATCTATAATTGTTCCTTTTCTGTAGATCTTCAGAAGCTGCCAAATCTTGAAAAGGCCTTGCTTTCTTTGTACAGTACACTGCAGCCTCATTTAAATGAAATAATCCTTGTATACACTGAGAACAGTGCTTCCTTCCACCGTGATTGTAAGTTTCCTGAGGCCTCCCCAGCCATGCGGAACTATGAGTCAGTTAAACCTCCTTTCTTGATAAATTACTCAGTCTTGGGTATTTATAGCAGTGTGAAAATGGACTAATACACATGGACAGTGATTTGCAGGATCATGCCCATTCCAGACAGCAAAGGTTCTGGAACAACTCATATTCTTTCATTCTCATCATTGAATGATCAAACCTGGAGGAGAGGTGCACCACTCTCAGAGACTATAACCAAATCATTTTTTCATTAAATTTATTTAAGTAAGAGCTAAACTATAAAGGTTAGTGAAAATGTGATTCTTATTTTTTAACATTCACAAACTAGCTTTTTAGTTGAGGCAACCTCCTGCCCATCCTTAAGATTCATCTCAGAGAGTTCTCTTTGGGCAACCCCACTGCTTAATACAATGCTTGGCATATAATAACAGACCCTCTGCAAATAATAAAAGAGTTCTAGGCTGGACGCGGTGGCTCAAGCCTGTAATCCCAGCACTTTGGGAGGCCGAGATGGGCGGATCACGAGGTCAGGAGATCGAGACCATCCTGGCTAACCCAGTGAAACCCCGTCTCTACTAAAAAATACAAAAAACTAGCCGGGCAAGGTGGCGGGCGCCTGTAGTCCCAGCTACTCGGGAGGCTGAGGCAGGAGAGTGGCGTGAACCCGGGAGGCAAAGCTTGCAGTGAGCTGAGATCCGGCCACAGCACTCCAGCCGGGGCGACAGAGAGACTGCGTCTCAAAAAAAAAAAAAAAGAGTTCTAGTTCCTTCTGAGAAAGTAACTAGTTTGAGTGTTAAGAGTTGCTTACCCTCCCTGAGCCTTAGTTTTCTCAGGGGACTAGGGGATCAATTGGATTTCTTACATTCCTTAGGTTCTACATTGAAGATGCCCAGGGAAACAATAATCTTAGATAAAAATGCTCCCTATAAATGATTTGCAAATAGAATAATTACCCAGTTTTCCATTTTTAAACATATCCTTAGATTGTTTTATCTAAAACTAAGTTACAGAGAGTGTACGACATCTCTGAAATCATCATCATAGAATAAAGAAAACCCAAATGAGGTTCCGAAATAGCCCTCTTAACCTTAGAAATGATATTAGTAAAACTCTGCAGACTCTGGTGGCTGGAAAAAATGAAGAAGACAAAAAAGTTCACTGACTGTAAGGAAAGGACAGAGGACAAGGTAATTGCAGAAGAGACGGATAGACAAGGCACAAGACATCTGTCATGCCCAGGGGGCCATATGAGCTCTATTACATTACTTCCACATCAACAGATCACCTCATTTATTAGCTAATCAGGCAGAATTCAATATTTTAAATTATCTTTCTTAATCCTGCATGTGATCAGTTGAATACCCAGGGCTCTAGAAATCTAATTGTAACTGCTTACCAGAATGTCATCTTCACTTTGAGGAATTGAACCAGGGCCAAATCTAAGGCTGTTTTCTCCATTTTCCCAAGGTACTGTCCCACAGTCAGACCTGGACATGCGTGTACATGTGACTACTGCCCGACAGCTTAGGGGCTCCCTGAGGAGATGTGGGCCCCTGACCCTGCTTCAGAACTCAAATATGGCCAGGGACTGAAAGAGGAATATGGTAGTAGAGAAGAGGGGTATGGAAGTGGATGTAGAGTACAGAAAAGGAACCGTTGTTTCAGCCTTGGAAAAAGTCAAGAGAGAACTAAATCTAGGTTTAGAATGTTCTGTGGGCTTAGACATAAAATAGTCCCTCTGCCCAGTAAGAGGGGATTGTATAAGATTATAGGATCTTGCTTACCCATCTACGATTAGGATTTCGCTTCCTCTTAGCTTCCTACAGCTAACCCCACCTGTCCACCCTCCTTAAGCTTCTAAGACATTGGTGTGATAATATGGCAGTGAGCCTGGGGTCTACTCCTCACCCATCTTCCTGGGATGTTATAATGGTGTTCTCAGGAGCAAACCTGCCAGGACAACACAATAGATTTTCTAAGTGGTTTCCATTGAGTGACAGTGTTTCTAGGGTAGACCTGAAATTATGAGGAGGTGAAAAAAAACACCTAGAGCCAGGCGCGATGGTGCATACCTGTAATCTAGCACTTTGGAAGGCAGATGTGGGCAGATTGAACTCAGGAGTACAAGACCAGCCTGGGCAACATGGCAAAACCCGGTCTTGACAAAAAAAAGTTAGCCAGCATGGTGGCACACGTCTGTAATCCCCACTACTTGGGAGGCTGAGGCAGGAGGATCACTTGAGCCTGGGAGGCCAAGGCTGCAGTGAGCTGAGATCGTTCCACTGTACTCCAGCCTGGGCAACAGCAAGACCCTGTCTCAAAAAAAGAAAAAAAAATGCCCAGAGCCAAACCATAGAGCCCATGGCAGTGGGAGCCATGCCCATTGCCCTCAGTGCCCATTATTGCTGATGGAGTTGAACAAGGGAATAGAAAATGTCTGGTTCATAGCTTGCTGCACTCTGCCCTTTGTATAAAAGTGTGTGCATGTGTGTGTGTGTGTTGTAGGTTAATGGTGTGTATACTTTGCGTGTCTATGTTGATGGCATGTACTGTGAATAAACAGTTAATTGCATGAATGCCATGTGCTTATGTGTACATGTGTGTGAAAAGAATGTACTGCTGTGGGACAGAGTTTAAAGCAGCTATAAAGCAATTCATTCTTGCTTTCCTCTTCCTATTTCAGTTCCTTTAAGAACAAATACAGAAGTGTTCTATACTGTGGTACAGCCCCTGAAAAGGTTATGGATTTGGAGATCAAAGGGATACAGAGATTAGGTGAAGTACATCTCCCCTAAGAGATGCTCTAAAAACTGAAAATGTTATGTTGTTTTCTTTCCTTGGTCAAGCAAACCAAAATTAGAAAAAGAAAGATTATAGTGACATCTGCTAGGTGTCTTCCCCATGACTGTCCTGTTCCCAATTAGGAAAATCTTTTTCCTTCGTTTAGTATTCCCTTTAACTTTTAGTTTTAGTATGTAGGAATCGAATTGTTTAGATCAAGTTGTATGTGACTATAATTTGCATCAAATATATACATTTGTTTCTCCCCTCACTAGTCCAAGGCAAATCAGATTGCCTCTCTTTCCTTCCTTCCTTTCCTCCTTTTATTCTTCCTTCCTTCAAATGATGAAATATTTCAACCACACTGAACAGTACAGAGAATAATATCATGAACATCCATTGACTCACCACCTAGTTTATTAATTTTTTATATTTTGCTATTTTCGCTTCCGATAGTTTTTAAGAAATAAAATATTACAAACACACTGTGACTTCTGTGTCTAAGACGCTTAGTGTTACGAAGAAGTTAGCTTTTTTTCTTTTAAGAGATTGGGTCTCACTTTGCCACCCATGCTAGAGTGCAGTGGCACCATCATAGTTCACCATAGTCTCAAACTCCTGGGCTCAAGCCATCCTCCCACCTTAGCCTCCTGAGTAGCTGGGACCACAGGCATATACTATTATGCCCAGCTGATTTTTTTTTTTTTTTTTCTAGAGCTGGAGTCTCACTTTGTTGCACAGCCTTGTCTCATACTCCTTCCTGGTTTCAAGCAATCCTCCCACCTCAGCCTCCCAAAGTGTTGGAAATATAGGCATGAGCCAACATGCTGAGCCAGAACTTAGCTATTAATAATACATTTGAAGACAGTATTTGTTTATTAAAATGACTCTTGTTCCTTGCCATTTTGCAGTTTTACTACAGGGAACCTAGATCTGAATTTATTTATACTGCTTATTCTTCTTCCGGAATCTCAGTATTTATGGTTTTCATCAATTCTGAAAAACTCACAACCATTTTCTCTTATTGTTGCCTTTCCCCTATTTTCTCTGGGAACCCTGTTAGATATTCATTCTCTCTCTCTCTCTCTCTGTCTCTCTGTCTGTCTCTCTCTCTGTCTCTCTCTGTCTCTCTCTCTCTCCACATACATATAGATAGAGATATATAGATAGAGATATATGTAGACCTTCTCTTTCTATTCTTCATGTCTTTTAAATTTTGTCTCTTCCATATTTTCCATATCCTGGTCTTTCAGTGCTATATTCTGGGTTATTTCTTCAGGTCTTTTGCCCAGTTCATTACTTGTCTTTTTAGCCATGTCTGATTTGTTTAGAAACCTGTTTTTGCGTATAGAAACCATATATTTTATTTCTAAAATTTCCATTTGATTCTCTCTCAAACCTGCCCATTCTTTCATATGGTAGATTCTTATTTTAAAATTTCTTATTTTGTCTTTAATCATTTTAAACATATATCTGTAGTTTCTTTTAGCTGACTCTATTATCTGAAATTGCTGAGGACTAATTTCATGTCTAACTGTTTACTCTGTTTCATGGTAGATGTTTTGTCACATGTTTTATAATTGTGGGCTGTGAGCTTATCTTCAGTGGTACTTTATCTGTGAGAATCCTATGTAATCTAGGTTGAAGGTATTTCTTGACAGAGAAATTTGCCTTTGCTTCTGCCTGCTGGCCCAGGAGTATCCCTAGCTGAGGAATACTTTTATTTTGATCTCTTGGCTTGTGAATTTCTGGCCACACAGGTAGTATAAATTTCAAAACCCAAACTGCCTAAAAACAGGATCACGTTACAAAGTCTCAGTAACAGGATTTGTTGCTGTTTCTCTGAGCCATTGCTGGAATTTTGTTTTCCTGGTTCATCTTTTCTGTAGGAGTCTTAGTTCCAGCACTCCACTTTGCTTGAAACCCACCTTTTGTCCAAACATGGCCATTAAAACCGAAGTCCCAAGATTACTAGGACCAGCACACTGCTTGGATGGCCATAGTTTATGCTCTTACCATGCTAGTTTTTAGAACTCTCTTTGTTTTTGGACTCTGGGAAAATCTTATTTCTATTTTTTAGATATATTAATAGTAATAAGGCTTCTGTTTTATCCCAGAATTCTGAGTATCTTGTAGAAGGAGAGTTTTCAGAACTCTAGGCTACAACATTGCTACAAAGAGAAGCCTAAATTGGGTTTCTTCACAGGCAGTGATCACAGTCAGGGTCCTCAGGCTGCCTTTCATCTTATTCTCAGAGCATCGTGGGAGTTCCAAGACTAATGATACAAAAGCGGCCTCTAGAACTGAAAACAGTTCCTTAAGAAATAGGAAATACCCTATCTGAAAGAATGGCAAAATGGAATGAGGCACATCCCACTGTATACTTTCTTATTCAGCACACTTTGAATTTTCCACATGCCACGCAGTGGATATGCACTGGTATACCAGGGACACACCGACACAATAAGACAGTCCCTGGCCACAAAGAGCTTGGAATCTAGAAGAGTGCATAGTCCATACAGTCAGAATGAGAAGTCTCATGGTGATGTAGTGGAGGGAGCCCACCTAGCCTGAGGAGCCCAGGGAAGCTGTTTGAGAGGGTAAGGGAAGGAGCCGAGCTGAAGGATAAGGCAGTGCCGCTTGGTAAAGAGGCACCCAGGCAGAGGCAGCAGCTCATGAAGCAGCTAAAAGGAGCAGGGCGTATTTGTGCTGCTTCAAATAGTTCTATTTGGAAAGACCTGAGTACAAAGGAGAGTGGGAAAGGATGAGGTGGAGAGGTGGCAGGGTTGAGTTGTAAAAGGTCTCCTTTGCCACTTCGGGGAATTCACACTTCTGAGGGCAGTGGGGAGCCATGTAAGCAAGGGATACATTTGATCAGATTTATACTTTATAGAAAGATTAATATGGCTGCTGTATGAAGAATAAATTGGAGTTGACAAGACTGGAGTCAGGGAGAACAGTCCAGAGACTGTCGTATTGATCTGGGTGAGAGAGGGTGGCAGCCTGGACTACGGATTCTGAGAAGTGGGTTTAAGAGCTCATGGGAATTCAGATGACATAAAGATAGTTCATTTCCTTAAAAAAAAGTGGGGACGGGGAGAGATAACTAAGATGGTTATTTCATAGTTGAAACAAACAGATCATTCTGTCAGTCTGAGTGGTTTTCCACATTTTTTTTTTACTCTGACTCACGTAAAGGCTAAAACCTACTCCCACTAGAAAGAGTTCCTGTCATCAGTGATTCTCTGCAGATAGCACAGAAAGATGCCTATATAACTTACAAAAAAAAAAAAAATTGAAATCTCAGGTGATCCCTAAATGCCCTTCCATCCGGTATGCCTGCCTTCTAGGGAATCACTGATGTGTGTAACAGGCAAGCATTTGGAGCAGAAATCGATCCTTCATTTAAAGTAACTGACATTTGAAGTAACTCTTTTGCAACATAATGCTAGTTCAGATACTTGCCCTACCACCTGTGCCTTAGACACTAGCTTATTCCTGGTGGAAACACAGCCTTCACGTAATTATGCATCCTTCCCTGATAAAGTGACAAATCAGCCAGTATATGACGAATTTGGGTTGTGTAGACAAATATACCAGGTGCACCAGCCAAGACAGACACAGTTGGTTGTGAATCATCCACACCAGCTTTCAGTGCAGTTAGATTCACAGAACAATTGCTCAGTTCCTTCCTTCATTTTCACAGTGTAGACCTGGCTCAAGACCCAAGAGTGAAGCAGCAAGTGTGAAGAAGCAGAAACATTATAAATAACCCAGAGAATCCTTTTATAACAGCAACTGCCTACTGATTTTGTGGCCTAACAGCTCGAGCAAAAACGAATATAAATACAACATTGTGCAATGACTAATTACTCAAAATTTTGTGCATCAGCAGAAGTGGAACCTGTGGTTGGTGCTAATATTATGAAATGCCTTTGCTGTTTAATAATCTGGTAGCTCTATATTATTTAGCATGCATTTTTCTTGAAGAACAATGATTTTATTTCAAGTACCTCTCACTGAAATAAAAAAGCAGCTGTTAGAAGATGAACATTGGGCAGAAAATATTTTAGCAAATCTTTTGTAAGATACTAAGTCCTACTGGATTAATTGTTTTCTGTCTAGAATGGTGGAGTCACAAAAAAAAGGCGATTGCTGACCACAAAAGGCAAAAGGCCAACCTTTAGAACTCAGTGAATCACTAACAGACATTTTAGTTTTAATTGCCATTTACTCACCAATATATATACAAAGCTCTCATTAATATTGCCTGAAGAATGGGCCCTTTTTAATGCCATTTTTAGCTCGCTCTCAGGATTCCACTTCTCTTTTATTAATGTGGAATTCTTTAAATTGTAGAATAAATTAACCCACCGCAGACATTTTGGGCAGAATGGGGTTTTCAGCAAATTTTCAGCCTCCACAGGCCATTCTTCTCAGCAGCTTGCCAGCCAGCAGAGCGGTGAGGGCCATGGCTGGGAGCAGCACCTGCCCCTGAACTTGAAGAGAGGCTAGAGCAGCCCACTGGGCTCCTGGCCCAAGCACACTCTCAGGGTGACAGTGTCCTTCACATGTTCCTTAGGCTGGCCAAACAAGGGATATGCCAGTGGGTAAGCCACGTCACCATAAGGCTAGTGGGCACAGCCAGTTTCAGCCAAAGAACATTATGGTTGAGCTGCACTGATGTAGCCATATTGACTCACGGACAATTTTCACATTATTATAAGCAAAACAGAAAATATTCTTTTTTAATTATCAAGAAATGTGAAAAAACAAAGAGCTTCATCTTATCTCCAGTTCCCATTCCTGGGGTGAAGTGAGTGATAGGTAAGGATTAAAAATGGAAGAGTTTTCAGAGATGGCCGAAGATTACCTATAGGGTGAGGCTCAGGCTTGGGCCGAGGGTGGAATGAGGTATAGAAAAGGGAAAGGATCAGGCATGTCTGTTCTGTATATTATTTGGTAATACAAGACAATATATCGACATTTTTACATGGTCATTTTGATGCAAATGTTATCTCAAAACAGCTTCATCAAAATGCTCCACTTCAGTCCTGGTCTGACCAGCCAGCCCAGAGCCCATCACAAACTAACAAAGCTGAGAATGGACCCTGAGACACAGTCAGTCCGCAGATGGAGCCAGCCACTGGCCTCTGTCAATATGAACTAATGACTGACTTGGACCGGGAGCCATTTATCACCAATAGTGGGGCCACATCTGTCCGTGGCACCAAACTGTGAGGTAGGTTGAGCACCACAACCAAGCACCCAACCTGTGTGAAGGCTGAGATGACCGAGACACACTGTGTCAGGCAGGGGATTCCTTGTGTCTTTGACTCAATTTTAGATGGATTCCAAGTGATGTAGTTATTATGATTATCTGTACTCTTTTTTACAAATGGGTACTAAATACTTGTAGGGTACCAATAAAGGAGGAATGTGGCAGTTCTGGGATGAAGGTTAATAGAGTTTTTCTTGTTCTGTAGTAGTTGAAATGTAATCAGTGTATTGAAATTCAGAAGATTAGTGTCATTGGTAATACCACTTACAGTTGCTTTGGGCAGTGCAGTGCTGCCCTGAGCATATCTTAGCCCCACCTTACTTTGATTTTGCACTCAACCCCTTATTGATCCTTCTCTGTTCTCACCTATCTTAATGAAAGAAGGCTTTAGCCTCATAAACCTCATTCCAGATAGAAATACATAATTCAAGAGAAATACTGATGTCAAAGAAGAGAAGGCATACCAATTTGTGTCAGCATTTGCTGTAAATTAGAGAGGAGTACAAGGAGAGTTTAATGTAATGTAGAATTGGAATTAAAATAGAACCAATATTTAGGCAGTCCTCCGCCTCTTTTTTTCCCTGCTGTGACATGAAGGATTGACTTTCTCTCAGCTCAAGTACCTAATGTAGTTCATTTTTTTTCCTTTCTGCTGGGATTCCCCACACACACACAAAATACTGCATATTTATTTCTGGCATCCAAAATTAAATATTTTCACCTTTTCCATTCCAATCACAACCAAAAACTCAGGGTAGGAAGAGTGGGAGTTTCCCTCCTCATCACACCTTTGCAGCATAGAAAGGACCTCTGGTGGCCGGGTGCAGTGCCTCACTCCTGGAATCCCAGTACTTTGGGAGGCCAAGACAAGAGAATCGCTTGAGCCCAAGACAAGAGAATCAGCCTGTGCCACATAGAGAGACCCCATCTCTACAGAAATAATTTTTTATAGCCAGGCGAGATGGCAAGTGCCTGTAGTCCTAGCTACTCAGGAGGCTGAGTTGGGAGGATCGTTTGAGTCCAGGAAGGGCAAAGCTACAGTGAGCCGTGACTGCACCACTGCACTCCAGCCTGGGTGACAGAGCGAGATCCTGTCTCAAAAAAAGAAAAAAAAGACCTCTGCCATGCCAGTATAATGAGTTCAGCTGTTGTAAATATTAATCCCTCCTTAATACAGTACGAATGTGGGTGTTACCGCCATGGTTTCTTTTTTCCTAAGCTGGAGTATAAAAGGTTGATAGTGAACATCTCACAGTGTAAATTTGTACAAGATGTTCCTGTACACTTGTGAGAATTCTTTAGCACACATCCAAGAGTGTTCTTCCTTTTAAAGTGGTCACATTGGGAAGCTTCACATTCAGACCACATGTTGTTTTCAGAACCTTTTTGGAGCTCTTTATTTGAATTTTTGCTAGAGCTAATCTTGTTCTTTACAGTTGCCCATTGCTTTTGGCCAATGGTGGAGTTCCCTAGCTTGATCCCTCACCTTAATAATTAGACTTGGCTTTAAACAACTCACTCTTTCCAGAAATAAATTCCTTAGGATATGATTCTCAAAATATGGCCCTAATGCCAGCAGTATCAGCATCACCTGGGAAGTCATTAGAAACACAAATCCCAGGCCCCACCTTAGATTTAATGGATCAGAAACTCTGGGGATGGAGCCCGGCAGTCGGTGTTTTAACAAGCCCTGCAGGCGATTCCAGTGCATGCTTATGTTTCAGAACCACTGACTGAGATGAAATGTGCCTCCATTGAAGATATTCAAAGATATGCTACAGATTTTGAAGGTACTGAAGAGAAGTTTCAAAATATTTTTGAGCAAAGTTAGAATACATTTATGGCCTCCCCAGAGGACTGCTTTAATGGGGACTGGGCTTTAACCAAGGTGTTCAGTTCTATCACCTAGCCATTTGACCTTGAGCAAGTTCTTACACTTGGTTTCTCATGTGGAAAATCAAAGACCCACCCTACCTACCTCACAGGACTGCAATGAAATTCAAATTTAATCACATCTGCAAACATGGCCTGTAAACCAGAAAGTGCTGTGGAACAGTGAAAGTAATGTCACTCTGCAGGCAGAATTCTGCTAGCCTGCGCATTATGTCAGGGAAATGAGTGGGGCAAAGGCTTATATTTATCATTTCGCTGGCCAGATATTCCTTTTTGTCTATATAATGGCCTTATGGCTGTGTCTCAGATTCTGCCATTTCAGTCCAACAATTCATCTGGTATTAAGAGAGAAAAACCATTGCCTGATTAGTGGCTATAAAATGCGAGGAAAATATTAATATATCCATTTTCAGGTCGGTCCTGGTGGCTCACGCCTTTAATCCCAGCACTTTGGGAGGCCGAGGCTGGCAAATCGTTTGAGCCCAGAAGCTTGAGACCTGGCAACATGGCAAAACCCTGACTCTACAAAAAAAATACCAAAAAAATTAACCACCCACCTGTAGTCGCAGCTACTTGGGAGGCTGAGGTAAGAGGATCACTTGAGCCCAGGAGGTTAAGCCTACAGTGAGCTGAGATTGTGCCATTGCACTCCAGCCTGGGCAACAGAGTGAAACCCTGTCTCAAAAAAAAAAAAAAAAAGAAAAGAAAAATATATCCATTTTTTGGCTGGGTGTGGTGGCTCACGCCTGTAATCCCAGCACTTTGAGAGGCCAGTGTGAGTGGATTACTTGAGATCAGGAGTTTGAGACTAGCCTGGCCTGTATGGTGAAAACCCATCTCTACTAAAAATATAAAAATTTCCCAGGCATGGTGGTGCACGCTTGTAATCCCAGCTACTCAAGAGACTGAGGCAGGAGAATCGCTTGAACCCGGGAGGCGGAGGTTGCAGTGAGCTGAGATCGCGCCACTGCACTCCGGCCTGGGCGACAGAGTGAGACTCAGTCTCAAAAAAATGAAAATTAAAAAAAAAAAAGAAAAATATATCAATTTTCAAACTTGCTGTTCCCTACAAGGTCCCAGGAAAGCTCGGAAATGAGCCATCAGGGCTAACTACGTTGCATGGATACTGAAGCTCTCGTGCCTAGAACATGGCACACACCAACCGTGCAAGGGTCTTATCCTAAAACCATCATTTTATGCCTGTGCAGGGGTGTCTGGACCTTCAAAGAGGGAGCTCAGGGCTCATTGCCACACATTAATCACTGCAGAGAGACCGAAAAGAAAAGCCCTCAGGAAAATCAGATCTATGGAAACTGAGATTTACAGACCAAACCAGTTAATGCAAGTTTGTCCAACACAAATTTGTAAACTTTCTTAAAACATTATGAGAATTTTTCTGCGATTTTTTTAAACCTCATCAGCTATCGTTAGTGTATTTTGTGGCCCAAGACAATTCTTCTTCCTGTGTGGGCCAGGGAAGCCAAAAGATTAGACACCCCTGATGTATCTGTGTTCAAGAAGAATGCGGATGGATTTTTACCTTAGAGATTAGCCTTTGCAAACAACTTCATCATAGAAATTCTTTTTTTTTTTTTTTTTTTAAGACAAGGTCTCACTTTGTCACCCGGGCTAGAGTGCACAGCTCGCTGCAGCCTCGACTTCTTGGGCTTCAACAATCCTCCCACCTCAGAGTACCTGGGACCACAGGTGTGCACCACCACACCTGGCTAAAGTTTCACATTTTTTTGTAGAGACAAGGCTTTGCCATCTTCCCCAGGCTGTTCTCAAACTCCTGAGCTCAAGCAATCCGCCGGCCTTGGCCTCCCAAAGTGCTGAGATTACAAGCTTGAGCCACCGTGCCTGACCAGGAATTCTTTAACAGCAATCTTCTGGTGCATTTATAATTTAATTTGAAAACTTTACAAACTCTTTAATGAACACTTCTGGGCAGGAAGGAAGCTAAACCTCTTGCCTCAGTGCTTGTTGGGAATGAAGTTTCAGTAACACAGAACCACCTGGCCAACACCAACTTTACTTTTCACACAAAGTGTCAGCTAAAATCAAGATTAGGTGTGAGTATATTAATAATTGGTTAATTGTGGTTCCATTATTGGATAATTATGGAACAATAAGCTATTGGTTAATTATAGAATTAGAATATGAAATGATTTTGCTCAAAAATGTGTCCCCACTTAACAAATCTCTAGAGACAAAGTAGATAAGTGGTTCCTAGGCCTGGGGATGGTGGGGAGGAATGAGGAGTGACTGTTAATGAATATGAGGTTTGTTTCAAGGGAGATGAACAGTTCTAAAATTAGATTGTGGTGATGGTTGCTCAACTCTAACTATACTGAAGAACGTTGAATTGTATACTTTAAGTGGCTGTATTACATGTATATTAATTATACATATTTTTAAAACCCAATAGCTAATGAATTATAGAGCCAAGACAAAAAAAAAGTGCCTATTTAAACAACAGAAGCAAAAATAATATCAAAACTTTGCTGCATGCAGTTTTAGACTTGATTCATATGAAAGTGGTCATTTGAAATACCTTAAGCCGGAAAATACTTTTTTTTTTTTGAGAGTCTCGCTCTGTCACCCAGGCTGGAGTGCAGTGGCACAATCTCAGCTTACAACAACCTCCACCTCCCGGGTTCAAGTGATTCTCCTGCCTCAGCCACCCAAGTAGCTGGGATTACAGGTGCACACCACCACACCGGCTAATTTTTGTACTTTTTTTGTGTGTAGATGGGGTTTCGCCATGTCAGTCAGGCTGGTCTCAAACTCCTGACCTCAAGTGATCTACCCACCTTGGCTTCCCAAAGTGCTGGGATTACAGGCATGAGTCACTGCACCTGGCCCCTGCTCTGTCTTTTAATTGCAGAGTAATTAAAAAATGGATTATCTCAGACTAATAGATTTTTTTTTTTTTTTT
>NW_012101254.1:3976167-3977184 GCF_000951045.1 Mandrillus leucophaeus
TTTTTTTTTTTTTTTTTTTGAGACAGAGTCTTACTCTGTCACCCAGGATGGAGTGGCACAATCCAGCAGGGGCACAATCTTGTCTCACTGCGACTTCCACCCCCTGACTCAATCAATCCTCCCACCTCTGCCTCCCAAGTAGGCGGGACTATAAGTGCATGCCACCAAACCCAGCTAATTTTCCTATTTTCTGTAGAGACAGGGTCTCACCATGTTGCCCAGGCTTGTCTTGAACTCCTGGCCTCAACTGATCCTCCCGCCTCAGCCTCCCAAAGTGCTGGGATTACAGACTTGAGCCATCACACCTGGCTAATAATTGAAATTTAAATGTCAAAAATCAAGGTGGCTGGTAGTAGAAGGCAAAGTCACGAACATTTGCGACATAATGGTTTGTCATGTTCTCTACAGATTTCTTTAGGAAAAAAAATCAGTACTTACATAATAATGATAAGAAAACTGAACTCTTCACTGTCCTTCATGATGCTCATAAACTGACCTGGTTAGGGAAGGCTGCAAGGTTGAGGTTCAGGAAAGGATGTGATCTCATCTTTATGATAGAAATATGCACTGATAAGTTAGAAAAATTCAGATTTTGGCCGGGTACAGTGGCTCGTGCTTGTAATGCCAACACTTTGGGAGACCAAGGCAGGAGGATCACTTGAGGCCAGAAGTTTGAGACCAGCCTGGGCAACAAAGAGAGACTCCGTCTCTATAAAAACATTTTTTAAAGAGAAAAGAAAGAAAGAGAAAAATTCAGATTTGAGCTGTGGAACTGGGCTCTTGTGTAAGTGGCGTTGTGCCTAATGGTATGTTCACAAACAGACCACTCAGTCCTGTCTGCATAGGGAGAACCCTTCCACTTTCCCACCTTGGGAAAGATAGGCCATGCCATGCTGGTTTTCATCTTCTTGTTAAATTCTGCAGCCATAAAAAAGGATGAGTTTGTGTCCTTTGTAGGGACATGGATGCAGCTGGAAACCATCATTCTTAGCAAACTATCACAAGAACAGAAAACCA
>NW_012101254.1:3977674-3983645 GCF_000951045.1 Mandrillus leucophaeus
AATAAAAAATAAAAAAAAAATTCCTCACCCCAGGGGTTGAGCTTCCCCAGGACTCACTGGTGGCCATGGAGACTGTAGATGCAGGTAAACAGGAGAGGAACTGGCTGACAGAGGTAGGGATTTCTCGTTCAGTGGGAGGAAAGCAGGGAGTATTAGCATGCATTGAAGTTAGGGTGGCTGCTTAGGGCTTCTTAACTCACTAGAAGACCCTAACTGGGCCACTGGTAGTTCTTTGGAACAAGAGGTCCTGCTTCATTTTTTCCTCGAACTTTGTTTTTTTATCATCACCCCACTCCAAGGAAACTTTTGAGACTTCTTTTCCTAATCATCCTCCCTCTTCCCCATGAAATTTTTATACCACGTACACACACATACACACACACACACACACACACACACACACACACACATATATATATACCTTGACCTGCAGTGGGATTGCATTCAGACAAACCAACCGTAAACTGAAAATATAATTAATCGAAAATGCGTTTAATACAGCTAACCCACTGCTATACTTGAGATGTTGTCCCTGCCAAATCTCATGTTGGGTTGTAATCCCCACTGTTGGAGCTGGGGCCTGGTGGGAGGTGACTGGATCATGGGAGTGGATTTCTCATGAATGGTTTAGCACCATCCCCTTGCCACTGTCCTCAAAATAGTGAGTGAGTTCTCTTGAGATCTGGTTGTTTAAAAGTGTGGCGGTGGGGCACAGTGGCTCACGCCTGTAATCCCAACACTTTGGGAGGCAAGGGCAGGTGAATCGCCTGAGTTCAGGAGTTTAAGACCAGCATGGGCAACATAGCAAGACTCTTGTCTTTAAAAAAAAAAAAACAAAAATTAGCCAGGTAAGATGGCACACACCCAGCTACTCGGGAAACTGAGACAGGAGGCTGGCTTGTGCTCAGGAGGCTGAGGCTGCAGTGAGCCATGGGTGACAAGAGTGAGACCCTGTATCAAAAGCAGAAGTGCGTGGCATCTTCCCCGTCACTCTGTTTTGCTCCTGCTCTCCCCATGTACCATGCCTGCTCCTGCTTCACCCTCCACCATGAGTGAAAGCTCCCTGAGGCCTCCCCAGAAACCACGCAGATGCCAGCGCCATGCTTGTACAGCTGCAGAACCATGAGCCAGTTAAATCTCTTCTTTATAAATTAGCCAGCCTCAGGTATTTCTTTATAGCAATGCAAGAACTGCCTAACACAGCTACCAAACATTATATTACAGTTTGTACTGAATGTGTATCACTTTCATACTGTCATAAACTTGAAAAATTATAAATCGAACCATCATAAGTTGGGACCGTGTGTGTGTGTGTGTGTGTGTGTGTGTGTGTGTGTGTGTGTATACTGTGGCCCTTTGGAGAGCATTTGTGTAATATCTAAGATTTCTTTCACACACCACCAAGAATGGATTTTGACCCCTTTCGGGGAGATATAGCCCCAGTTGGGAATGCATGCCCTGGATGAAATGAAGGCTGTAGGCAGGGCCCTTCTGTTCGCTTTGAGTGAGTGGTGAGGTTGATCACATGGAGTAAGTAGATCACGTGGCCCTTTATCCATCATTAATCAGAATAGGCCCTGACCTCAGGTTCCAGGACTGCACTGCTAGAGGAATATCTTCCAAAATCACATTGTTCCTGCACCATCTGTTCAGCCTGCCTGCCCTGTCCTCCAGCCTCTGCTACATCTCCTCTCCATGGGTGGCAGCCCTCTGTGCAGTGGCTGGCTAGCTGTGGTTGACAATGGAATGCTCCATCAACTTGGCATTGCTGAGGATGTGCAGGCTGTCCCTGCCAGCAGTAACCCTGTTCCCATCCTGTCCTGCAGCCTCACCTGCCCCAGCTCTAGGCCTCTGCCAGAAGCCTCTCTTAGTGTTCTCCCTCTGCACCTCCTCCACAAATGAAAGCATGGGGAATGGAGACCCCAGCACACAATGGTGATCATGGCTGGAACTCTCTGGAGCCTGGCATCCCTCATAAACAAGGCCACAGGACACTGACCTTCACCTCTTCCTGCCTCCAAGTGCATTCCTGGCCGCCCTTATCCTTCTACTCTGAGCTGGAAACATAAAGCCAGTCACAGCGCAAACCCCTTGCCTCACAATCCTATGGATTGTGCCCTAGGATGTTGACCTGTGTTTCTTAGATGCCTTGTCTGGCCCCCTCTGACCTAGGTCATGGGCTTTCACTGCCAAAAACTTGAGCAACATAAGGGGCCACTGAGATAATACCATCTTTGTCTGCCTCACCTTTGTTGAACACCTGCTCTGTGCCAAGCACTGTGCTAAGCCTTTTCACATACATTACTTAATTCAGTCTTCACAATAGCCCTATGAGGCAAGTTCCCATTGTACAGATAAATAAACCCACGGAAAAGCTGAGTAACTTGCCAGAGGTCACACAGCTAGTAAGTGGTGAAATCAGGACTTAAACCCAGGTCTGTCTGAATTCCGAACCATTTACTGCATTGTCCCAGTTGAAAAAAATCACATTTTCCAGTTGTGCAAATAGAAATAAAAATGACACAAGACCTTTACTGCCAGTGAAAAGGCAATGAATTTACCATTCTTAAAAGATGACAGAGCTGGCCAGGAGTGGTGGCTTGCACCGGTAGTCCCAGCTACTCAGGAGGCTGAAGTGGGAGAACTGCTTGGGCCCAAGAGGTTGAGGCTGCAGTGAGCTGTGATTGTGCCACTGTAACCCAACCTGGGTGACAGAGCAAGAGCCTGTCTCAAAAAAAAAAAAAAAAAAAAAAAAAAAAAAAAAAAAAAAAGACACAGCTAACAAAAAGGCAGAAGCAGGACTTAAAACCAGGTTTGTTTGACACCCATATCTCCTGCCTGTCAGTGATTAACCCTTGGAGGACAAAAAATGACTTTTTCGTTCCCAGGCCCAGTCAGTTAGATACTCACGCCTCAGCCTCCTGCAGACAAGAACAAGGCAGAAGCCCCATTTTTAGAACTTGGAAGCAAGCACAGAGCAAGCCTGGCCCCTGGGCCAGCATAAGTATGAGCCGTCTCAGCAGCTGGCACAGCCCTCCTTGAAACACTCTCCCTTGAAGAAATTCTGACCTAAACCCAGTGTAGCCAGCAAGGCTGACCCTGTTGGTGGAATCTAGTGGCCCCGGTATGGTGGTAGGAGGTAGCAGAGACCCTGGTGGTTTACATTTGCCCTCTCTCCCTTTCCTAAATCCCTGACAATATTCTTTTTAAAGAAATAATGCATTGACTTATGATTTAGTCATGTTTCATCCCATTTGCTTTTCCCTGGCTTCTAAAACCACAAGCATGGCTGGGGAATTCATGTCCACAGTGTAGGCTCTGAATAGCTTTGTGTAGGGAGAGGTTTTGAAAAGAGAAGAAAGTGGCATCTACTTGTGAGATGGAATGCATGAAGACATCGGGGAGGAATGCAAGGGCTGTAACTGTTAGGGTCCCTCGGCAGTTTGGGTAGTGACTCATTCAGCGTGGGTACGGATTCCTAACAAGTGAAGCTTGGTAGTGACGTCATTCTTGCAAGATTGTCTGGGATCTGTTAGAGCTGCCTGACAAGGTCTTACCTTGGAGACTTTCATCACTGGGGGGTTTTTCCCAGCCACACTTCATACCCATCATTTCCTCCAGCTTGTCCCCTTTTCTATCAACTGGAATTTGGCAAACCAGAACTTTCACGCATCTGTTCCATTGTCATCCTCCTACAGGGCGTTCCTGGGACAGTGTGTGCTCCTCACCTCATCGCTCATTATCCATCCTCCTGACAGTTCTTGGTTCAGTCAGTGCCTACCTCAGCTATGGTCCAGGTCCTGCACTAGGTCTCAGGACACGGAAGTGATGAAGACAGGTGTCCTACCCTCGAGGGGAGGGCAGGGGGCAACCAGAGGGCCTGAGACTGGTGGTTTCAGGGACAGCACAGTGCTTTGAACATAGTGCTAGGCAATAAATATGTGATGACCAAGTTAATACCCAAGCTGCGTCTCCAAAAATGAGTATAGGAGTTAGCCTAGGGAAACGTCCACGCCGAGGTGTCTCTATGTACTGAGACCCATAACTGAATAGGAAGAAGTAAGTTCCTTAAGTGAATAGGAGGAAGTAAGAGATGAAACTGGAAAAGTGGGAACCTCATGTGCCATGTTAAGAAGTTGACGGCACGGAGGCCACATGGACAGATTTGCAGTAGTGTAGAGGATGGGCCGGAAGGGTCCAGACTGGAGGCAGGGAGACTGGCTAGGAAGTTAATGTGACCCTCTGAGGTGATGTGAACATTATTGGGGCAGTGGGGGTAGGGGTGGAGACGAGAGGACAGATTTGAGAAACGTTTAGGATTTAAACTCAGCAACTGGTGATTGATTAAGTATATGGAAAGGAGATACCCAGGAGAACCCCAAGTTTTCAGTGTGGAGGTGTCACAAGCTAAAAAGATAAGAAGAGGCCCATTTTAAGGCAGAGTTTTGAGTTCATTTCAGCCGTGTTGAGTTAGAGTTGCCTGCAAGAGACATGAGCCAGGTTGAGCCGGCTCACAGGTGGTTAGATACACAAATCCAAAGACAGACGAGAGTCTGGGCTAAAGATGTTGATTTAGGACCCATTATATTCATAGCAGCTGAAACTGTTTGGCTACATATACCCCAACTTCCTCTCTCGATCCATGTGTATTTATCTAGGACTTTGGCGTCTACATGACCATTTTTCTCTCTGCCCCAATGCTGTCATGATGTGGGATGACTTCAGTGCCATGAGGATGAACCGTTACCAAGTCTTATAGCTCCTAGATGCCCTCTACTCCGGTGACTCTTCACCTCCACTCCATTGCAGCCTCCCACTCCCATGACAACCTCCAGGACACGGCTAGTACCTCCTTGAAACCACTTCAGTTCTCCGGTAAAACCTCACATCCTCCTCTCCGAGCACCCCCTGGCTTTCACCTCTTCTACACCGTTCCCACTTGTCTTAGTTCCCTGCACTTTCTCCTTGCCTCTTGACCTCTCTTCTTTCCTGATCCAGGTCAGACTCTCTGGTTGTTCATCTGAAATATTCTTTCCTGAAACCTTTGATTCTTTTGTACCCCTGCTCCTCCCCCACACCTGCCCAGGACAACACTAGTTCGCCCAGGACAACACTAGTTCATGTTCTCTGCTCCAGCCCCAAGCACACAGAGGAAAATGGGCCCCCCATGCAGTGGATTCTCACTGGACCTTCACAGCCTTCCCTCCTCCATCCCTGTATTTCTTCATCACTACAGAAAACATAAGCCTTCCCATGGGGAAATGGGAAAATGTGGGCAGTCTCTTTCCCCCAAAATAGCTTCTCCATCTGCTCTGCTGCTGGATTCCTGCACAGATGACCTTGGTACAAATCTCAACTGCCATTTACCACCTTTTCTTTACACTGGGCAAGTGATTTAACCTCCTTAAATCCCATTTTCCTCAGTGTAAAATAAGGATGGCCCAGGGTTGCTCCTGGCATCTGTGACACTCTGTGCAAATTATTATAGAAGAAGCTGCCCATCTGGATAGGCACACAGCTCAGTGAGCTGGCCATGGCCCACAGCCCACTCTCAGCCCTCAGCTGGGCACCCTTGCGCAATGCCACTTTGCCTAACCATACACCACAGCCCCAAATAAGCCTACCTCCCCCAGGTTCTAATGAAAACAAAGGCCATAACATGCAAAGCACTCAGCAGAGAGCCTGACTCTGAGCAGAGCCTCAAAACAAAAGTTATGGAAGACCAGCAGACTCAGATTAACGTGGAGGTGTGCTCTGCTGGGGATGTCACACATTTTTCCCAGCTCCACAGCGTTTATTAAGAGAGCAGAGCCTTAAGAAGCAGGAGCGCGGTGGCTCACGCCTGTAATCCCAGCACTTTGGGAGGCCGAGACGGGTGGATCATGAGGTCAGGAGATCGAGACCATCCTGGCTAACACGGTGAAACCCCGTCTCTACTAAAAAATACAAAAAACTAGCCGGGCGAGGTGGT
>NW_012101254.1:3987925-3988618 GCF_000951045.1 Mandrillus leucophaeus
AGTGCAATGGTGCAGTCTCGGCTTATCACAACCTCCACCTCCCAGGTTCAAGCAATTCTCCTGCCTCAGCCTCCCAAACAGCTGGGATTACAGGCATGCGCCACCACGCCTAGCTAATTTTGTATTTAGTAGACATGGGGTTTCTCCACGTTGATCAGGCTGGTCTTGAACTCCCGACCTCAGGTGATCCACCAGCCTCGGCCTCCCAAAGTGCTGGGATTACAGGCATGAGCCACCATGCCACCACAACTTCTTTAATAAAATTTTTTATTTTTAAAAAGTAAAACAGAAAAGTTGCAGTAGTCCCATATACTCTTCACCTAGTTTCCCCAATGTTAGCATTTTGCCACATTTGTTTTATTGCTTTCTCTCAAAATACATTAATATCTTTTTTTCGATTTGAGAGTAAGTCACAAACATCATGATTCTACCTCTTAGTACTTCAGGATATGTCTCCTGAAAAAAAGGACATAACAAAAGTACAATATAATTATCAAATTCAAGAAGTTTTACATGGAGATAGTCTTATATGTACAGTCTAATAATGTCCCAATAGTGGTTTTTTATAATTTTTGGTTCAGGATCCAATCCAAGACTATGTATTGCTTTAGTCTCCTTGAATATGAAACAGGTTCGTAAACTATGTTGTCTTTCATGGCATTGATATTTTTCGAACAGCACAAGCTCATTGTT
>NW_012101254.1:3991473-3993132 GCF_000951045.1 Mandrillus leucophaeus
CCTCCACCTCCCAGGTTCAAGCAATTCTCCTGCCTCAGCCTCCCAAACAGCTGGGATTACAGGCATGCGCCACCACGCCCAGCTAATTTTGTATTTAGTAGACATGGGGTTTCTCCATGTTGGTCAGGCTGGTCTTGAACTTCCGACCTCAGGTGATCCACCAGCCTCGGCCTCCCAAAGTGCTGGGATTACAGGCATGAGCCACCATGCCTGGCCCCCACAACTTCAATAAATTTTTTTATTTTTAAAAAGTAAAACTTACAGAAAAGTTGCAGTAGTCCCATATACTCTTCACCTAGTGTCCCCGATATTAGCATTTTGCCACATTTGTTTTATTGCTTTCTCTCAAAATACATTAATATCTTTTTTTCGATTTGAGAGTAAGTCGTAAACATCACGATTCTACCTCTTAGTGCTTCAGGATATGTCTCCTGAAAAAAAAGACATAACAAAAGTACAATATAATTATCAAATTCAAGAAGTTTTACATGGAGATAATCTTATATGTACAGTCTAATAATGTCCCAATAGCGGTTTTTTATAATTTTTGGTTCAGGATCCAATCCAAGACTGTGTATTGCTTTAGTCTCCTTGAATATGAAACAGGTTCGTAAACTATGTTGTCTTTCATGGCATTGATATTTTTCGAACAGCACAAGCTCATTGTTTTGTAGAATGCATGTCAATTTAGGTCTGTCTTATGCATTTGAGGCAGGAATGCTACATCCGTGACCTCGTGTCCTTCTCCAGGCCCCACATCAGGGAGCAGTGGTGTCAGTTTGTCTTATTATCGGTGATGCTACTGTTGGCCACTTGGTTAAGGTGGTGCCTCCCAAGTTTCTCAAGTGTACAGTCACTCTTTTTGCCTGTGTAATTAATACATAATCTGTGGGGGGATTATTTATAACTTGTAAATATCCTACCTTCATCCTACCTTTACCCAGCAGTGTTAATGCCTCCACTGATGATTCCTCCCTGAATCAGACAGCACTATGATAGTTGCACAATAGTGACTTTTTAAAGGTTTTTACTAGCTGGCATTCTACTGTAAGGAAGAATTTTTCTTTCTCCAGTATTTATTAATTTATTTTATATCAGTATAGACTTGTGGATTCTTAATAACATTTAATGTCACTGTTAACAATTGATCTATTTTCAGAATCCTTTAAGTAAATTGCTTTTGCATTTTGTGGATGAGTCAACCTAATTGCAATCAGAGCTCTTTCTTGATGTGGACTTGACCATTTAATCTATACTCCACTCTACACCAAGGCAAACAGGAAGTAGAATGCTGAGCTTTTGTAGGAATTGTTAGGTTAAGCACATAGGTTGTTGAAGTGTTTCAAGTAACTTTGGCAAAATGAGGTACTCTGGGCCCGGGCACAGTGGCTCATGCCTATAATCCCAGCACTTTGGGAGGCCGAGGCGGGCGGATCATGAGGTCGGGAGATTGAGACCATCCTGGCTAACACGGTGAAACCCTGTCTCTACTAAAATTACAAAAAATTAGCCGGGCGTGGTGGCGGGTGCCTATAGTCCCAGCTACTCAAAAAGACAAAAAATTAGCCGGGCGTGGTGGCGGGTGCCTGTAGTCCCAGCTACTCGGGAGGCTGAGGCCAGAGAATGGCGTGAACACAGGAGGCGGAGGTTGCAGTGAGC
>NW_012101254.1:3994892-3996905 GCF_000951045.1 Mandrillus leucophaeus
CCCGCCTTTCAGATTCTCCCCTTGGGGTCATCTTACCAGCTACTCATGAGTGTCATCTCTCACCAGCCCTGCCAAGTCCTCAACCCTCCCCACCGGCACCCCTCCCACCCCCACTAGAAGGCTCAGGTATTCCATGGGGCCAATTTTCCTGTCCTTGCGCTTCCCTGATTCCCCAGCTTCCTCCATGGGCACCACTAGAACTCAGAACCCAGAAGTGTCAAGGACCTCAGGAAGGCAGGGGTTTCAGATGCCACACCCATTCTATAAGAGCAGCTCTTCCTTAAGAGGAAATCACTGTGAGAAGGCAAAGGGTAGTAGCCACATGGGTATTATATTGAAGGAAGATGAATTATGCCATCACCCCTTTTGGCACAAAAATAATTTTCAGTAAAAGGTTAAAACCATCATGTTGTATCAATGAGAACTATTTCATTATTCTAAGAATGATTGATTGGAAAGTACTTGACTTACAGGAAAATCACAGTGATACAATACAGCTCCTACTTTTAAAGCACTTTCCATTTAAAAAAAAAAAATCATACCAGTGTATAAAAATAGTTATACTGAAGATGTGAATCAACAGCCAAGTAATTTATTGGCACTTGAAAGCTTTGTGGTATAAATAGATTCAACAATGAGAATATCAAGTAACTCTGGGCCGTGGCAACCTAACCTTCATTTTCACTAACACAAAAGAAAGTCACATGTAGTTCAGCAAGGGCCGTCTGGTCACCTTAGAAGAGATCATGGGAAGAGAAGAACATGATAGAGCCAGGACCAATAAGTCAGGTCAGCTCAAAGCAAGGGACAAGGCAGCAGGAGAAACAGAGGGGACAGAGAAGTAGTACCTACCCTAAAGAGAGTTCAGATTGTCCCAGAGCAAAGTCTTGTACAAAAAACATTCAGCACAATGAACTCAGAGTCCTAAGAGAAACACAAAGGGATTACAGGATGTCAAAAGGAAGGGAGACTCTTCTCAGCTTGATTTCCTTCCTTTTTCCCTCCCTCCTTGCCTGCTTGCCCCAAACCTTCACTGGGTGGTGTAACGTGATGAGAGCAGGAATCGCTGGGTCTGGGTACAAAGTGCAGCTCTGCCATTTACCAGCTGTGTGACTCTGGACAAATGACTGGTTGTTTCTGAGACTCAGTTCCCTCAAGTGTCAGTAGGGGGTGGTCGGGGGGTCAGTGTGAAGATGAAATGAGGTCAGTGTTGTATGTGTGTGTATAAATACCCAGCTTTGCTGCCTCTTGATGCAGAGCAAACAGGAAAAGTTCACTCTCTTCCTTACCCTTCCACTCCTCTGTGAAGAGTACAAGGCCTTTTCTGCCCCTTTTATGTTTAAATTTCAAAGAGTTTTTCCATTGTTGGATGTAATGTAACTTTTCAGATCAGCCTTCTTGTCTTTGACCTGAAGGCCCCTGTCAGCCAGGAGGCTCCCTGCTTCTTTGTGGTTTGGGGCTCAGTAGTCCAACCGCTGCCCTCTTTGTGAAGAAAAACACAGAACCCCTGCATCTCACATCTGGTGAGAAGGCGGAGACTGGGGCATCTGAGAGACGGTCCATCAGCAAGTGTTAATTGAATGCCCAGTACTTTTAAGGGATTGTAAAACTCTAAGGAGTCAGCAGGGAAAGACATGGACAGGATTTCCGACCTCTCATGAGAGTTTAACACATGGAGATTGCCTCTGTCATGGTTCTTGGTTGAAAACAGAAGAAACCAGCAGTGGTCTTGGCACAGGGTGCTGGATACCATCACAACAGGGCTGTCACTAACATCCCAGGCCTCAGTTTTTTGGTTTTTGGCAATCACTGTCACAGTTAAAAAGTGTTCCTCCCAGGCTGGGCACAGTGGCTTACACCTGTAATCCCAGCACTTTGGGAGGCCAAGGCAGGCAGATCACCCAAGGTCAGGAGTTTGAGACCAGCCTGGCCAACATGTTGAAACCCTGTCTCTACTAAAAATACAAAAATTAGCCAGGCGTGGTGACACACACTTGTAATCCCAGCTACTTG
>NW_012101254.1:3998573-3999524 GCF_000951045.1 Mandrillus leucophaeus
CAGTTCTAGGACATCTGGATTGTTTCCAGTTTGGAGTGATTATAAATAATGCTGCTGTAAACATTCACATATAGGTCTTTATGTGGATATATGCTTTCATTTCTTTTGGATAAATAGCTAGGAATAGAATTGCTGGGTTTTATAAGTATATGTTTAACATTATTAGAAAGCTGCCAAACTATTTTCCAAAGTGTCTCTATCATTTTGCATTCCCACAAGCAATGAATAAGACTTTTCATATCTCCAGGACATTTACGCCAATTTTTGGTACTTTCAGCTTTAAATATTTTAGTCTTTGTACTAGGTATATAATACCATCTCATTGTGTTTTGAATTTGCATTTCCCTAGTGTCTGATTATATTGAGCATCTTTTCATATACTTATTTGGCATATGCATGATGAAGCTTCTTTGATGAAACTTCTGTTCAAATCTCTTGCCCATTTTTATTGGGTTGTTGGTCTTATTGGGTTGTATTATTGAGTTATAACAGTTCTTTGTCAGATACATGTTTTGCAAATATTTTATCCTAGTCCATGGCTTATCTTTTGATATTCTTTTGAAGGGCAAAGGCTTTAAATTTTGATAAATTTCAGTTTATCAGGTTTTTTAATCTTTGTGCTTTTGGTGTCCTAAGAAATCTGCCTAGCACAAGGTTACAGATTTTCTCCTGTCTTCTTCTAGAAGTTTGTTGTTTCAACTCTTACATTTAGGTTTGTGACCCATTTTGAGTTAATTGTTGTCTATGGTGTGAGGTAAGGGTTTGTGTTCTTGCGTATGGATATCCATTTGTTCCAGAACCATTTGTTTAAAAGACTGCCTTTTCCTCCATTGAATTACTGGGTACAGGTTGAGTTTCCCTAACCCAAAATCTGCAGTCCAAAATGCTTCAAAATCATGGGCCAGGTGCACCATAATCCCTGTAATCACACTTGTAATCCTAGCACTTCAG
>NW_012101254.1:4000324-4001177 GCF_000951045.1 Mandrillus leucophaeus
GTGGTGGCACACATCTATACTCCCAGTTACTTGGGAGGCTGAAATGTGAGGATTGCTTGAACCCAGGAGGCAGAGGTTACAGTGAGCCAAGATCATGCCACCACACTCCAGCCTGGGCAACAGAGTGAGACCCTGTCTCAAAAAATAAAAATAAAAATAAAAATAACTTCAAAATCTGAAATTTTTTCATTGCCAACCTGATCCTCAAAAGAAATGTTCATTGGAGTATATTGGATTTCAAATTTTTGGATAAGAGATGCTCAACCAATGAGTATAACACACACACACACACAAAGTGAAATCCAAAACATCTCTGATCCCATGTATTTCAGATAAGGGATACTCAACCTATTCCTTTGTTGGAAGTAAGTTGACCATATATTTGTCGGTCTGTATCTGGACTCTTCTATCAAGTTATCAAGTGACCTACATGTCTATCCTTATGTCAGTATCTCACTGTCTAATTACTATAGCTTATGGTAAGCCTGGTAACTTGGTTCTTTTTCAAAACTGTTTTGGCTATTCTAGAACGTTTCCATTTCCATGTACATTTTAAAATCAGTTTATTAATTTACAACAATTGCCAGCTGGGATTTTTATTGGAATTGCATTAATCTATAGATCAATTTGGGGAGAATTGATATCTTAAGAATATAGAGTTTTCCAATCCTTGAAACTCTCACCATTTATTTTTCTTTAACTTTCCATAGCAAGAGTAGATAGATCTTACACATATTCAGTTAAATTTAGCCTAAATACTTCATTTTTAAAATGCTGTTGCAAATGTTTTCATAACTTTGAGTTCTTGTTCATTGCTAATATAGAGAAATACAATTTTTTTTTTTTTTTTTTG
>NW_012101254.1:4001593-4001946 GCF_000951045.1 Mandrillus leucophaeus
GTGAGCCACCGCGCCTGGCCACAATTGGTTTTTTATAGTGACCTTGTGTCCTGTTACCTTGCTAAACCCACCATTTCTAGCAGCTTTTTGGCTGGACTTCCTAGGATTTTCTACATAGGTCACTATGTCATCTACAAAGAAAAGGTGTTTTACTTCTTCCTTTTCAATCTGTATGCCTTTTCTTTCTTTTTTTTCCCCTGTCCTTTTGCACTGGCTAGGCCATCCAGTACAGTGTTGAGTAGAAGTAGTGAGAACAGACATCTTTGATTTGTTCCCTGTATTAGGGAGGAAGCATTCAGTCTTTCTGGTTGAGCATGATGTTAGCTGTAGATTTTTCATAAATGCTCTTTATC
>NW_012101254.1:4007057-4016271 GCF_000951045.1 Mandrillus leucophaeus
GGCTAGTTTTTTGTATTTTTTAGTAGAGACGGGGTTTCACCGTGTTAGCCAGGATGGTCTCAATTTCCTGACCTCGTGATCCGCCCGTCTCGGCCTCCCAAAGTGCTGGGATTACAGGCTTGAGCCACCGCGCCCGGCCGGCTCTTCTATTTTCTTAAAGAATTTGTGTAGAATTAGGATTACTTCTTACTTAAATGTTTGCAAGGATTATCCAGCGAAGCCATCTAGTCTAGAGTTTTCTTTATTGGGAACCCCCCATTTTTAATATAGGAAGGACTTATCTTTTATTCTCTAGCAACACAGTGTGTAGGCCAGGCACAGCGTCTCGTACCTGTAATCCCAGCACTTTGGGAGGCCAAGGCGGGAGGATCCCTTGAGCTCAGGAGTTTGAGACCAGCCTGCCTATTTATGGGAAGACCCTGCCTATTTATTTATTTGTTTATTTGGACAGGATCTCACTCTTTCGCCCAGGCTGGAGTGCAGTGACATGATCACAGCTCACTGCAGGCTCGACATCCCTGAGTTCAGGTGATCCTCCTGCCTCAGGCTACCAGGTAGCTAGGACTACAGGCACACACCTCAATGCCCAGCTGATTTTTATGTTTTTTGTAGAGACAGGGCTTCGCAACGTTGCCCAGGCTGGTCTTGCTCCCCATGTGCTGGGATTACAGATGTGAGCCACTGTGCCTGGCCAACCTCATCTCTACAAAAAATAAAAAGATTAGCTGGGTATAGTGGTGCACACCTGTGGTCCCAGCTACTCAGGAGGTTGAGGTGGAAGGATTGCTTGAGCCTGGGAGGTCAAGGCATCAGTGAGCTATGATTATGCTACTGCACTCCATCCTGAGTGACAGAGCGAGACCGTGTCTCAAAAGAAAGAAAGAAAAAAGCAATATGTAATGTAGCCCCGAGAATGAAGGGTAATCAAATTGTGAGAATTGTTGCTGCCTAAATAATGCTTCCAGCACACACAGTTCCACCAAGCCCTGTGTTTCCCTGGCCTTGACTGTAGTGGAAAAGAATTTTAGTGATTTTAAGAGTGTTTTCAGGTGTGGGTATAATATTTTTTAAACTTTCTTTTTTTTTTTTTTGAGAGAGAGTCTCACTCTGTTGCCCAGGCTGGAGTGCAGTGGCACGGTCTTGGCTCACTGCAACCTCCACCTCCTTGGTTCAAGCAGTTCTCTGCCTCAGTCTCCTGAGTAGCTGGGATTACAGGCACACCCACCACCACGCCCGGCTAATTTTTTGTATTTTTAGTAGAGACAGGGTTCACCATCTTGGCCAGGCTAGTCTTGAACTCCTGACCCCGTGATCCACCCACCTCGGCCTCCCAAAGTGCTGGGATTACAGGCATGAGCCACAGAGCCCAGCCATATTTTTAAAACTTTCTAAAAAACCTTGTCTGCAGCCAGAAATACCCCGGTAGCTATCAGAGGGGTAGGTAGACCTGATTTCTGTCGGCAATGCCAGAATATCTCCTTTCTGCCTCCTGCCTCCACTCTGGTCAGGGTGCAAGGTAGGCAGGCACAGAGGCATGGCTAACCTATTCATCCTTTTGTTAGCTTAAACTCTTTTGGAAAAATATTATAAACTTATAATAAATCAAACAATATAGAAGTATATAAAGAAAAGATCACTGTCCCTGTACCTGGCACATAAGAAAACCAAATATTCACAATTTGACACATATCCTTCATTCTATATTCTCTATATTCTTTTTAAAAAATACACATGTGCTGGGCCAGGCGCAGTGGCTCATGCCTATAATCCCAGGATTTTGGGAGGCCGAGGCGGGCAGATTACCTGAGGTCGGGAGTTTAAGACCAGCCTGACGCCGGGCGCGGTGGCTCACGCCTGTAATCCTAGCACTTTGGGAGGCCGAGGCGGGCAGATCAGGAGGTCAGGAAATCGAGACCATCCTGGCTAACACGGTGAAACCCTGTCTCTACTAAAACTACAAAAAGCCGGGCGTGGTGGCGGCGCCTGTAGTCCCAGCTACTTGGGAGGCTGAGGCAGGAGAATGGCGTGAACCTGGGAGGCGGAGCTTGCAGTGAGCCGAGATCGCGTCACTGCACTCCAGCCTGGGCGACAGAGCGAGACTCCGTCTCAAAAAAAAAACGACCAGCCTGACCCACATGGAGAAACCCTGTCTCTACTAAAAACATAAAATTAGCCAGGCGTGATGTGCCTGTAGTCCCAGCTACTCGGAAGGCTGAGGCAGGAGAATCGCTTGAACCTGGGAGGCAGAGGTTGCTGTGAGCCGAGATCGTGCCATTGCACTCCAGCCTGGGCAACAAGAGCAAAACCCCGTCTCAAAAAAAAAAACAAAAAAACAAAACAAAACAAAAAACCCACATATGCTCATACAGATAGGTATTTGTCTTTTTTTCATTCTTTTATTTCTTTTCCCCCGAATGGGATCATGGACGCAGAAACCTCCTTTTTTGACTTAACTAATGGACATTTCTCCAAGTATGTGCTTATATTGCTAGACTTTTCTCATTAATAGCTGAATACTTTTCCATAATAAGAATGTGCCGGTTTATTCATCCTATTTGGTAGATGTTTTGCCTTTGAAAATAATGCAGCAATAAGCATCTTTGTACCTATATTCCTATATTACAGGAGCTTTTCCTTCTGTAGGAGATTCCCAGGAGCAGGATTGAAATTGTTGAATCAAAGAGCATTAGGCATATTCTGTCTTTTTTGTTGTTGTTGTTGTTGTTGGTTTGAAATGGAGTCTCGCTCGCTCTGTCACCCAGGCTGGAGTGTAGTGGCGCGATCGCGGCTCACTGCAACCCCCACCTCCCGGGTTTAAGCAATTTTCTGCCTCAGCTTCCTGAGTGGCTGGGATTACAGGCACGTGCTACCATGCCCGGCTAATTTTTGTATTTTTAGTGGAGACAGGGTTTCACCATCTTGGCCAGGCTGGTCTTGAACTCCAGACCTCGTGATCCGCCCACCTCAGCCTCCCAAAGTGCTGGGATTACAGGCGTGAGCCACCGCACCCAGCTAAGCATTATACATTTTCTAGTCATTGACCATCTTTTCATATGTTTATTACTGACCATATATATTTCCTTTTCTGAAATTGCAGGTCTATATCTTTATTCACTTTTATCCTACATTTGCCTTTTTCCTAGCAATTTGAAGATATTCTTTGAATAATGAGGATATGTTACATGTATTGCAAGGATTTTCACCAAATCTGTACTTTTTCAGTTGGCTTTATTTATAGTGTCTTTGGACATATTTTTAAAATATGTTTATAAAATTAAAAACCTGTTAGTTTTTTCATTATGTCTTTTTGTGTTTACTGACTTATGTTTTCCCTGTCTGGGGTTATACAAAAATATTCATCAAAATTTTCATCTTATTATTGTACTGTTTTGTTTTTTACATTCAAGACTTTAGCTGGAATTTAATTTTGTATATAATGTAAGGAGGAGTCAAGACTTGGCATCTGGGAGTTTGCCATAGCTCTTCATATCTTGTGGCATTTTCCATGTTTTCGTAATAACCCTCCAGTCAGCTCACCCTCCAGTTCCTCAGGTTTCAGACCTTCCTCATGTCAGCTGCTGTGCTGTAAACTACGAGTGGGAAGGAACCATGTCTGTCTCTTTCTCCATTGCATCCTTCAGGAAAGACCAGTAAAGGTTGCAAAGCACCTAGCATAGGGCCTAACACATTTTAGGCACTCAGACAACATTCATGGGGGGAATGAAAGTTGCATTCACAGCTGTATTACCATCACCCCTTGGCGAATTTAATATTGATGGCTTTGTCTGTGAAAACAAGGGGAAATGTCATTCTCCTTAAAGCCACTCATGGTTTCATGAGCTCACTCTGGTCCTTTCTCCTCCTGTGTCTTTATTCTTTGAGGTCTGCCTTCTCTTTATAAATCTGGCTCGTTCTATAAGGGCTCCCTTCTTGGGGGGGCTTTCTTCAAACCCCTTCTTAAAATCTAACAGCACTTACGAATTCTGCCATGCTATTTAGCATTTAATCCACAATGGATTTTAGTCCTTTTCTAGCACCCATCACTGTGCTGGGCACATAGCCCATCAAATACATCAACTGTGACTGGAACAATCTTGCATGCCAAGGTTCTTTAAAAAGCCTGAGGTATAGCCTCAAGATTTGTTATGAAAGCCTGGTCTAAGGAACCAGCAAACTGGAAAGAGGTAGAAAACGACCCTGAGAGCTGTTGAATACAAGAATGGTTTTTCAAGTGAGACTGTGTAGTCACATTTAAATTGTCCTGAACACAATTGTTAGCCAAACATGACAAGGTATTGCTCTGTCCAAAGGCACACGTCCATAGACTTTCTCAGGATGTTTTGTGTCTCCATGGCCTTCACCAGCTTGGATCTTTGGAGCTTCAGAGAAAATGGAAAGAAATTGATGTGCCCCTATATTTGGTTTAGAAATAATATCAAATGGCTCTCAGCTCTTTCTGCATGCATTTTTAATGAAGAAATGGCTAATTCTAGGGCTAGGGCAGGGACTATACAAGATGACCCTGGAGCATCTTGGGGGATTTTGTTTGTTTTGTTTTTGTAGAGGCAAGGCTTTGCCATGTTGCCCAGTCTGGTCTCAAACTCCTGGGCTCAAGCCATGTGCCTACCTCAGCCTCCCAAAGTGCTGGGATTACAGGTGTGAGCCACCACACCCGGCCCCCTGGGGCATCTTGTAATGCCAGAAAGTACTCAAAACCAAAAGGATGGGCGTATGTCAAAGGGACACGGAAGCCAACTGGAAAAGCTCCCAATGGCCAAAGCTGGAACATTTTGAACAACAAAATAATATGGCATTGAATTATAGCCCAAAGAATAAAACAAATAACGATGAGTTCATACTGATACAAATGACTGAATAAATAAATGGAAGAGACCAATCTCCCATACAGAAGAATTCCAAATAATTTATGTAGAAACTCCACCCTTAAGGAGATAGAACATAGAAACTCCACCCTTAAGAAGATAGAGCATAACTTCAGGGAATAATTCCCCAACCTTTAAGAGTGGAATACACTTAATGACTTGCTTTCCAACATGAAAAAAAAAATTAAAATACAAGAAAAAAAACCAAAGAGTGCAACATGAAAAAAGGGAGCAAAGTAACTTTACAGTGGATAAACTTGGCAAAGACTACCTTAGCCAGGTGATCAAGGTTAACACCATCAGTGAGAAGTCATGTTGATCGTATGTACCCTTCAGATGATGTGATGAAAATGACATTTCACCTCTGTGGTCTTCCTCCCAAAAACCATAACCACAGCCTGTGAGAAAAACGGACATATCTCAATTAAGATACGTGCTACAAAATACGTGACCAGTCCTCCTCGAAACTATCAAAGTCATCAACAACAGCCAGGTGCAGTAGCTCACACCTGTAATCCCAGCATTTGGGAGGCTGAGGCAGGAGGATTGCTTGAGGCCAGCAGTTCAAGACCAGGCTAGTCAACATAGTGAGACCCTGTCTTTTTTTTTTTTTTTTTTAATTAAAATTTTTAAAACCTAGCCAGGTGTTGCACATGCCTGTAGTTCCGGCTATTTGGGAGGCTGAAGCAGGAGGATTGCCAGTGCCCAGCAGGAGTTCACTCAGGAGTTGAGCCCAGGCTGCAGTGAGCTATGATTGTGCCACTGCACTTCAGCCTGGGCAACAGAGTAAGACCATGTCTCTTAAAAAAAAAAAATCACCAAAAACAAAGAATGTCTAAGAAACTATCACAGCCTACAGGAGTCTATGCAAATATGACAATTAAATGTAATATGGCATGCTGGATGGGATCCTGGAACAGAAAAAGGACATTAAGCAAAACTAGTAAAAGCTGAAAAAAAGTATGAAGTTCAGTTAATAATATATTATTTCTTTAGTGGTGATAAATGTACCACAGTAAGATGTTAACAGAACTGGGTATGAGTACATGGAAACTCTGTATCATCCTTGTACCTTTTCTGTAAATCTAAAACTAAAATTAAGTTTACTTAAATATTTTTAAAATACGCAGTTTGGGCAACAGATTGACTACATGCTTGTCTTCAAAAGTGTGCTTTTAATTACAGGGTGCTGGTGACAGCTTTGTGGGAGCTTTGGCCTTCTACCTGGCTTACTATCCAAATTTGTCCTTGGAAGACATGCTCAAGAGATCCAATTTCATTGCAGCAGTCAGCGTCCAGGCTGCAGGAACACAGTCATCTTACCCTTACAAAAAAGACCTTCCGCTTACTCTGTTTTGATTGCTATTAGTCCCAAAATAAATATACCTGGGAATAAAATGTACTTGGGGGTGGCTGCTCCTGGCTAACACTTATTAGAAAATGTCCTCGTCCCCTTTCTTTGCAAATATTAGTTCTTCTACAAAAAGTCATCCTCAAGCTTCATTTGTAACGATGATTCTTTTGCTTTCCATGCATTTGCACAAACCAACCAGAACTAAAGATTCCACAACCAAGATCTGTACAAACATTACTACTCTTCAGGGACAAGTAAACTCAATTGTCAACAGATTGTTAATGCCCCATGTGCACCATGCGGCAGAGGTTGTGGACAACAGTCTCTAGAGCCAGAGCAGACTCTTCTTAAGGGGGAAAGGGCACTTTCTAAGAGGGGCAGCTGATACTCAACTTTAGCTTAGTGTTGTCAAAACCTCTGGTTTTGTAAGGGAAGGCAGAAGTTTGGATATTTATTGAAACCCTTCAATGTTTATGTATCAGCAACTAATTTTTTTTTTTTTTTAATGTAAACACCACAGGGGCATGGTGGCTCACGTGGTGGGTGTAATCCCACCACTTTGGGAAGCCGAGTCGGAAGAATTGCTTGAGCCCAGGAGTTTGAGACCAGCCTGGGCAACATGGAAAAACCTCATCTCTACTAAAAATACAAAAAATTAGCCAGGCGTGGTGACACACACCTGTAGTCCCAGCTATTCAGGAGGCTGAGGTGGGAGGATAACATGAGCCTAGGAGTTTGAGGCTGCAGTGAGTCATGATCACGCCACTATACTCCAGTCTGCGTGACAAAGCAGACCCTGTATCAAAAAAAAGAAGTAACCACCACCTATGGGCCACATTCAACCCATGGACTGAATAAGTAAGTCATTTGTTAAACCAGGTAAGTTCCTTTTTTAAAAGCAATTCATGCATGTCACAGACCCTTTACGTCAGCTTAGCTAGGAGCAGGTGATTTTTCTTATAACTCAATACTATGTACAGTTTCAGCCTAAAAAGAGCCAAGATCTCACCTATTATTGCTCTGAACCAGAGCTTTATCAAAAGATGCCATAAAATAGCTGATTGACCATGAGGCTGCAGGCCCCTAAGACTCATCAACTATCTGCCTCTAATTCCTCTAAACCACCAGAGAGCTGCTCTTACATTTCCCTCGGAGCCAGGTTTGGGCCATGGAGAAGGAACTTCTTATTTTGTAGTCAGGGTGGGCACGGTATCATTCTCCCACACAAATGCTTTAAATGGGGTAGGATGTGAACCAGCAGGGCTTAAAATGAGCAGATCCTCTTCAACCAGGAACTTGACAAAGGAGAAAACTGGACAACTTTGAAAACTTGTGGGAAACAAAAGCCCAAGTAAGAAAGTGTATGGCTCTGGGCAGCACAGAGGTCCCTATCTGAACATTAGGGATTGCTCCCAGAATTCCATGCTAGTTAGCTGTGTGGTACCACCATGCCTCAGAAGTCTTAGCAGTGGCTTTATGGAAATACACTATAGCTTCTTTTATTTTAAAAGGAAAGAAAAATCTAGGGAATAAAGGAATCCAAAGCTGTCCCACAAAATCCTAGATACTGCTTTGGTGACCTGGGTTTGAAAATATAGGCCAGTGGCATTTTTCCTAATTAAGCGCAAATCAGAAATAGAAGTTCTCTTGATTTGTGTTACAAGGCTCCTTCTTTTGTCATTCCTGGTCCCCTTGCCATCTTTGTTATTACATGGGAGTTTCTTCAAGATCACTCTGGAATGTTACTCTGCCTTTTCTCTTGAGTACAGAGGGAGCAGGCTGGAAACTCTTACATAAGTGTTGTTATGGAAACATTTATTACATGAAACAATGGTTATTTTTTAGTAATGTGGTTGATTTTTAAAACCTCAAATAGTGTGGAAAAACATCACTAAGACACAATAGCATAGGCTATTTTAATATTTTTTATTAAGGGCTATAAAAATACCCAGAAAGATAAATAAATGTGATGCAATGATATCTGTCCTAATATGAAGAACTTTCTTTCACTGCATTGTTTTCCTTCACAATGGCCTTCAAATCACAGGAGGCAGTGATTCCATGCCATTTCCTCTTCTTTTATTACACACTACAGGATTTCTGAATCAGTATCCCCGCCCTCAGTCTTCTCTTTATAAATCAAAGTCACTTTCAATCCACCAGTTAAAGGGAGCGTATTTTTTTATCTTCCACGAAGAGGACTCTTTGTTTCACTATGGAGGGAGAAAAAAAAGAATTGTAGCAGAAAATTATTATAAAGTATCATCGACATTTTTATAAAAAATATGTATCAGACCATAAGCCCTCTTCTTTCTCTTATTTTACTATTTCTTGATATGAGGATGGAGCTGATTTGCAAACTCAGTTCCTCCATCCCAGGAGCCAGGGCAGACTGGAGAAAATGGCTATAGGGCCACTAGCTAATCAGCAACATCCTTGGTATCCCACAAGTCATTATTTAAACCAATGTAGAAATATTCACATTAAGAAAGAAAACTAGGGACAAAAATGGAAAACAATGTTTTCGCCCAATTAATGTCCACTCTTGCAGGAGGTAAGCAAGGACAGACTGGGAGCTGGACTCCAGAAAAAGAGCAGCAAGAACCAAGTGGACCACACTGTCTGGAAGAGTAATAGACACTAAACCTCTACTTCCCAGAGATGGGTTCATACACCCAAATATGGAGTTTTTAGTTTGGTACTATAATTAACATCATAACCAAAATCTCATTATTATAAATATCACAGAGTACAGTTCTCTGAAACAAAGTGCTACCTGCCTGGATGAAACACTGAAGGCTAGCCGGGCACGATGGCTCACGCCTGTAATCCCAGCACTTTGGAAGGCCAAGGTGGGCGGATCACCTGAGGTTGGGAGTTCAAGACCAGCCTGACCAACATGGAGAAACCTTGTCTCTACTAAAACTACAAAATTAGCCAGGCATGACACATGCCTGTAATCCCAGCTATTCGGGAG
>NW_012101254.1:4018646-4019900 GCF_000951045.1 Mandrillus leucophaeus
AAAAAAAAAAAAAAATAGGGACTTGGAGTGAGAAAGGCTGGGTTCCAACTCTGGCTCCACCATTTATCAGCTATGAGTCCCTGGGAAAATTTCTCAAAATACTCTACCCTGCTTTCTTCCCTGTGGAAGAGATAACTATCTCCCTCACAAGGTTGTTGCCGGACACACAGTGCACATTCAACACGTGTTAAGTGAGTTGAAATGACACACTGCTACCCACAATTGTAAACATGAATTTTCTGTCAAAATATTTAATGCTTAATGCATAGAAGAATGAATCTGTCAAGTTCTCTCCCTACATCTAACCAAAACCGATTCTGCTTCAATTAAAGTATATATTGTCTTGTTTAGTCATCCAAGGAATTAAAACTGACAAGTGTTCATTCTCTTTATGATAAACCTTCAATACATTTACGAAAGTTTAATAAGCTTATGCCTCAGCATTTAATCCTTCCTCTTCGAAAATTAGCATCTAGTTTTATACATGGAAAAGGAGTTCGAAAGGACAGGCATATGCAGCTGCTTCTTGCCACAGACTGTATTATGAAATGCTCAAATAGTTGGGAATTTTTTCACATTTCCTTACCTATTTCCTTCATAAAGCAGACGAATTAATCATTTTCCTCAATCTTAACAATTTACTAATCACAGTAAAACATGCTAGGAGAACTGCCAAGCTATTTGGTACCCTGGGCAATGGGGCAGGCCCCGAGGCAAACATCACGAACACCTGCAGGGCATTCAGCAGGTGGGCAGAAAGCCAGGAAGTCTGCTATCCCAGAACATTCTCTTCTTCAGAAAAGACAAAGCTGTGCTGTCAAAGCTAAGGACATTCCTTTTGAGAAAAGTTCTAAGCATCTGTTTGAAATTTGTATGTGAATCTTTTCTCCCACTTCGATCAGAACTGTTTATGGTTGTATCCTTTCCCAATCTCAAAACTTAAAATCAAACTGACAAATATTAAGTTCCTAATACCTCCATACTAAGGATGAAAAGCCCAATACATACATTTTTAATACTTAAAATATCACAGAAGGTTATTCAATCAATATTTATTAGTGTTGTGCAAGTTTCTAAAAATAAACTCAGAGTTAAATATATATACTCTGGTTTCTCTTCGGCTCGTATAAATCTTTCACCTTTTACTAAGAGAGAGAAATAGGCCGGGCACGGTGGCTCAAGCCTGTAATCCCAGCACTTTGGGAGGCCAAGACGGGCGGATCACAAGGTCAGGAGATCGAGACCATCCTAGCT
>NW_012101254.1:4023515-4024848 GCF_000951045.1 Mandrillus leucophaeus
AAAAAAAAAAAAAAAAAACTCCTCAATTGATGGGCAGCTGAATTTAAGAACTATTAACCTGTCAACAGATTTTTATCTATAATATTAATACACTGTACATAAGGGATCTTTTTAACATACTTCAAACCACGTGAAATGTAAATAGGATTGATCCTCCTAAAACTCCAAGGATGACTACAATGCATTAATGCATTACAAGATGGTAGTAAAGAACCAAAACAGTTTCTCATCAATGTTATTAATTACAAGAACTATTTCCCCCATGGTTTTCTACAGGGAACTAAAAACTTGGTTTAAAAAAAGGCGGGGGGTAGGAGAGCTGTCTCACTGAAAAGCAATCTGGAGACAATTTAAATGACCCTGACTAGGAGTAACTGATTAAGGTTAGTAGAGCAAGGCTATATGGAGTAGGATTCTTTCATTCATTCACTGCACCTATTCCTTTAACACAAAGAATAAATATTTAAGACCACAGAACTGTGCGAGGCAATGTAGAGTTAACAAAAGTGTAAGAAGACTCCCTGATTTAATAATACATCAGTACATCATGAGGTGCCCACACAAATGTTCAGTAAACCCCAGAGGACCCTAAAGGTCAGAAGGGACAGGAATGGTGACAGAAGGCCCCATGGAAAGTGTCAAGTTTGGTCCCTGAAGACAGATCAGCATTTGGATTAAATGAACTACGAATGGGCATCTGGTTAGATGATGGTAGGAGTCTCACAGTGGGGATCCATGGCCTGACCACAGGGATAGGTTTTGATTTAAAAAAAAAAAAAAAAAAAAAGTTTTAGAAAGATTAGTTTGGCTCCATGTAAGAGACAGAACAGGGACTTGGCCAGGAATGGTGGCTCATGCCCGTAATCCCAGCACTTGGGAGACTGAGGTAGGAGGATCACTTGAGGACAGGAGTTCCAGACCAGCCTGGGCAACATAGAAAGACACTGTCTCTTAAAAAAAAAAACAAAAAAAAAAACTGTGTTTAAATTAGAAGGGCCAAGCACAATGGCTCAGGCCTTTGGGATTACAATCAGGCCTCTAATCCCAATCCTTTGGACAGCGAAGGTGGGCAGACTGCCTGAGCTCAGGAGTTCGAGACCAGCCTGGACAACACAGTGAGACCCCATCTCTATTTTTTAAAAAAATTAAAGAACAGGGGCTGTTGGGCGCGGTGGGTCACGCCTGTAATCCCAGCACTTTGGGAGGCCAAGGCGGGCGGATCACAAGGTCAGGAGATTAAGACCATCCTGGCTAACATGGTGAAACCCCATCTCTACTAAAAATACAAAAAAATTAGCCGGGCGCAGTGGCGGGCGCCTGTAGTCCCAGCTAC
>NW_012101254.1:4026613-4050762 GCF_000951045.1 Mandrillus leucophaeus
GAGACTCTGTCTCAAAAAAAAAAAAAAAACAATTATAAAGAGCACAAAAATGAAATGAACAACCAGAGCTCTAAAAGTAGAAACATGTTTGCTATTTTTGCATAAATCTGCACATAAAATCCAGAAACAGGATAGGCGTCCACCAACAGCATCAGGTGCTGACTCTATTTTTGTTTGTGAGCAGATAATCTGGCCTTGGGAACATTTGTCTCTTCTAGATAAATACTTCCATCTAATGAGACCATTTAAAGTTACCATATAGTACAGCATTTTAGTGGATGGCACAAAATGGAAAAATCAAATTTCCTACCCCCACTGCACTAATATATAGAAATCATATTCATGTAACTTATATCAGGACCCAAAAAGTAGCCACTGTTCAACAGATGATGCCAGGACACCATACCGTCCCCTTCTCAAGACACTTGTCTGTTTCCAGAACACTACCACCTATTCTCTTTACATAGCTGGTTTCTCACCTTCAGGTCTCAGTTATCTATCTCCTCCTGGAGAGACCTTCCCTGATTTAGCCATCTAATGTGACTTTCCCTACCACTCCCCACCTTAATCCTACACCTCAGCATCCTGATTGTTTCTCTCATAGCACTTATAATTTGTCATTTTTTCTCCCCCTGTCAGACTAGACTAAGTGCCAAGAATACAGGGACTTAACTTGTCTTGTGTCCTGGTGCATCCCAGCACCTGGGATGTTAAACAGCATCATAATAATCATTCAATACCTATTTACTAAATGAATGCTAGTATCAGAGGCTAAAAAAAACTCCCAGAGATGTTCAGATGTTCAGCCTACAAAGGGGGCAACAGGCCTTGGAAGCATTAACCTCCCCAGATCTTACCAACTGGATCATAATGCAAAAGAGTCAGTTTTTCCTTCAGTCGGTTTCTCTTGGTGTTGAAGCAGAAACCTGTCCCAGCTTGGCTCACCATTCTCACCAAAATGTTTCTAAGATTAAAAAGTATGCTGTTACGTGTGAGCTGACGAAATAAACTAAAATCAGTCATGGGGGGATGGCACATTTTGAGAACTCTGTAGGGTAATATTAGTTGTGGGATATCACTTGGCCCTAAGAAGGTTCAGCTGTAAGACAGCCTAAGTTTTCCATGAAACAATTTCAATAGTTTCAAATCTCTAGGATTTGCTCCACTACACAGAGTTACTTCACAATGACCTAACCAAAACAATAAGAACAATCAAGCCACATGGTGGGACTAGCCTCAGACATCCAACCCTCACGAGCAGCAGAAGTCAGGAAAGGGAAAATATCAAAGTACTGGTAACCACAGCTGGCTAGTGAGGAAATGGTAAAGATAGCTGTCTCAGAACAGCCCTCTCTTCAGGGCATAAATGATTATCATCAGGAAGGGCCAAAAGAAAGGGACTGACACTTTTAGGTTGCTAATGTGCAAAACCTTGTGCCCCTTCATATTTCATTTAAGTTACAGTCATCCAAAGCAGAAAGTCCATGTTTGCCTCACCAGATCTTTTAATACCTGTACTGTTATTTTTTCATGTGTCTTGTCTCCTCATGTAGACCATGTTATTTCTCATGTAATTCCAGAACAACCTGGAAGCATCTAAGACTATATTACACATCACTGCATTGCTTTCAACATTCAGCACAGTGCCTCATAAGGGGCATACAGTATTTATTTCTAATTAAGATAGACAATAATTATCCATTCAACACAGATTCAACAAATCTTAAGCACTTACTCTGTGGAAGGCACTCTGGGAAATACAAAGCTCTGTAAGTCTATGTCTATGTCCTCTAGGAGCTAACAGTACTCCTAGCAGTACTCCTAGTGAGCTGGTACATGAGGTCGATCAGGCAAGACATATATGAAATACATCACAAGGGTAGAAAAAGTCAGAATATACCTCTACAGAAACCAAAGGCAAGGGATTCCTATACATCCTGGGGGTAGGGAATTCTGACATACATAACTGGACTGTGGGGAAAGCTACGTGAATAACTAAAAGATACTGAGAGGGAAAGCGCTAACATACATGTTTATCATTAACTTTAATCCAAACGACTAGCTTTAAGGATTTTCAATGTCTTGAGTTGCAAGGAAAGGCTGCTTTAGAACTTCCCTGTTTTTACCACAAAATCTTCAGTTATTGTCTACAACATTTATTTTGAAATACAAGTTTGGTAGTTCTAGTCTCTCTGGTACAGCATGGAATCTTTAATCTTGGCTATTTTTGAAATGCTTATACCATGAATGCAAGTGATTATAAAACTCATTAAAACAGACTCTATGATTTAATCAAAGCAGAGTTTGTTCTTCTGGATTCCTGTAGTGAGCTCCAGACAAATGGCCCCTGGTCCTCAATTTGAGGAAATGGAAATGTGGTGGTAGTCCAAATACAGCACAGCCCAATGGTTTGTTTAGAAACAGACAGTGAGCTCACAAATCCTGGGACTAGAAAAGCAGCAAAGGCTCCTTTAAGTATTTCAGTGCTCACGGAAGTAGCTCAGTTGGGCAGGAGGGAAAATATTTTGTGAAAGAGTTCATAGAGAAAAAATTATCAACTAAGTAATCCACAGACCAACTCTTAGGAAGTCGAGGCCCAATGCTTAATTTCATATAAGGATGTACTGGGAGCAACGAGACTTAACAAATCTAACATAAACAAGTGACGTTTAAAAAAGGAAAAATCTTTACTTACTTTGACTTGCTCTTGGCAACTTTTTTGTAGACAGGAAAGGTTGGAAAAGAAAATAAAAATATAAATGTATCTTTCTTATGCAAAGTTCAGTTATATGTCAGTTCATTATATGTCAGTAATAACCAAAAATATTTAACTTATGAAATACGCCATGAGGTGTCACTCAAGTAACTATTCCCTATATATTAGGGAACCCCTTAGGATTTTATAGAAGGTAGGTTAAAAGAGCCAATCAGACCAACACAATTCTAGATTTAATATTTTGCACAATTTCATGTCTGTTGGACTGGCTACCTTTTAAATCTTTCTAAAGTAAGTAATGCCTGCTCCACTTTTTCCCTCTTCTAAAGTGCAAGTATTTGCACTGCAGCAAGCTTCTTGTTTGACAAGTTAATCTTTGCAAATAGTAACAACCATCACATGTGGTGAAAATCAGACACTAAATCTTACTGGGAATTCAGCCAGGTGTAAGGAAGAGCATTGACTCGGGAGCCCGAGGACTTCTTTCACTGCCCTGCCGTTACTACTCGGGCAATTCATTGCCCCTCTCGGGAGCGGTTTCCTTATTTTTAGAGTTCGAAATGGGTGGGCTACAAATTCTGAGGTCCTTCAGAATCTTCGGATGTCCTTCGGACATGCAGTGATTCTCCTAACACGGGCTGGAGAAAAACGCCCCAGAGCCAGACTCAACAGTCCGCGAGGACGGCAACTGAATCCAGACACCACAGACCCCTTCTCAGGCACCCACACGTCCGCGCAGGGAGGCGCGCCGCGGGGCATGCCGGGCGCTGTGGTCCTGAAGGCCTGGAAAAGTCCGCAGTTGCAGCTTCCCGGCCTGTTCGCACATCCTTCCCCGCATCATTCCGGGGCCCTGCCTGTCACGGGCCCCCAACCCTCACCGTAACCCCTGCCGGCGCCTCCATCCCCACTTACAGAAGACGACGGAGAGGAACATGGTGACCACCCCTGGACAGTCTCCGTCACTGGTCAAAAGGCCCCCAACAAACAACAACTGCTTCCGGGGCACGGGCCAGTTCCGGAAGAGGACATCCGGCCGTCGCCGAGGCCACGCCCCCCGCCTGGAACCTGCCCCCAATCGTCTGACTCGTTCCTCCGTTCCTTACAGCGAGTGTGTTTTGCTCTTTTCGTAGTGGAGGTTGGAATCTTCTTCCTTATGGAAAGGGATTTACAGCTCAGGGTTCGCGCCCCGGCCTTGACTCCTATTTCTGGGTCAAGTGCTTTCAGCGTTAGGTGCTTTTCATATTTGTTTGACGAAATAATTGCAACCACCTGCATTAGACCCACAAGAACAACTGTGTATTGGACCTCGGCCGCTCCAGCCTATGAGCCCCTCGCATATTTTCTTAAAATGTTGCCTCCCCCAACCCAACTCCCTCTCCGCCTGGTTAAGCCTTACTCTCACTACTCTCAGTCCCTTCGGCGTTAGGAAGCCCACCTTTCCTTAATTATCTGTTGAATCTCTAGGAGGGCAGGACCCTTCGCATCTCAAACTTCTGTATCCAAACACCTAGCACAGTTCCTGACATAGAGGCCAAATAACAGATTGAGAGCATTCACATCACTTGCCTAATATCACATAACTACCAGGTGGCAGAGTCAAAATTTAAACCTAGATTTTATCTGACTCCAAAGACTCCTGCCTTTCCCAGTAGACATTGGGACTTACCAGTTTGCAGTCATTAATTTCTCATGGCTCTGTAAGGAAGCTGGGCTCCTCCAACACCAAGGACTTCGTCAGTAACCTCATTTCCCAACTAATAATCAGGACTTTTGAATTTTTTTCCTAATCTGTGATTTGTATCTACATATTCCTACAGATGTGAAATAAGATTTAATTTCATGACTCACACCTGTAATCCCAGCCCTTCGGGAGGCTGAAGCAGGCAGATCACTTGAGGTCAGGAGATTGAGGCCAGTCTGGCCAACATAGCGGAATCTCGTCTCTACTAAAAATACAAAAATTAGCTGAACCCGGGAGGCGGAGGTTGCAGTGAGCCGAGATAGCACCACTGCACTCCAGCCTGGGCGACAAAGCGAGACTCCATCTGAAAAAAAAAAAAAGGTAATAAAACTGTTTTAAAGAAAATTCAGCTCTCTGTGCCATCACAAAGAAGATGAGGAGGAAAAAAAGTCAGCTCTCCATACAATTCAATTTTTAAAATTAAGATCGTCCTTTTCCTTAGTACCTATAATACTTTTTTTCCTTCTATTCATTCTTGATATTTACCTTCCCATAACCTGACTCCAGCAACTGAGTACCTTCCACGTGCCCAAATCCTTCCTTACCTTGCATTGGCAAAAAAGAGCTTCCGATGTTCAAGAGGATACGGTTTCTTATATGAGAAATTCCTTTAGAGGATTTATAAGAAAAGAACACAAGACTGGAAGCCAAGGAACATGATTTCGAGTCCTTCTTCTGTCCCTTAGAAAGTAATTTTAACTTTAGTCCAGCCAAATAGCAGTTCTTAAACTCCATGCCCCCGCCCTCACCTCTATTCACCTTACTCTTCTTTATGTTTCCCTACAGCACTTATTGCCGTTTAGTATTACTTCTGTACTTGTTGATTTCCCTATTGTCTTTGTCTACCAGAATGGTGAGCAACAGTGAAACCCTGTCTCTAAAAAAAAATTTTTAATTAAAAAAAAGAACTTCAGCTTATTCCCTTCCTGCTGTATCCCTGATTCCTAGAACAATTCCTGCTACATCTATTAAATACCTGTTGAATGAATGAATCTGAGGTGAGAGGCACCATACAAGTGTTAAGTCATTAATATTTATGTTTAAATGGCAAAAAAAAAAAATCTTAACTTTAAGTATTGTCAATAGTTTCAGAATCCAGGAGAATGTATAAGCTTGCTTTTGAAAAGAGCCAGGTACAGTGGGTCACTCCTGTAATCCCAGTATTCTGGGAAGCCGAGGAGGGTAGATCACCTGAGGTCAGGAGTTTGAGACCAGCCTGACCAAATGGCGAAACTCCGTCTCTACTAAAAAATAACAAAATTAGCCAGATGTGGTGGTGGGCACCTGTAATTCCAGCTACTCGGGACGCTGAGACAGGAGAATCACTTGAACCCTGGAGCAGAGGTCGCAGCACTGAACCCCAGCCTGGACAACAGAGGGAGTCTCCGTCTCGAGAGGGGATACAGGAGAGGAAGAAAAGAGATAGTATATGAACTGTTTCTTGAAATTCTTGAAGGAGTAGGGTGGAGGCAGTGACTCTCTAGCCTCAGGAGTTCATGTTGCATCCACCTGTTATTTACACCTAATATAGCTGGCAGTTGATAAGTGTTAATTAAAATGTTTATTATTATAATACAGATGTAATTCATGATTTGGGGCTTTTTTCCTTGAATTTACATAATGAGCCCTCTGTGCCTTATTAGAGGAAAGTGCATAACAATTAGAGCATCCTGGCAGCCCAAATGGAAAAAGTGTAGTCCTTACAGAAGGGGCACCGTCTTTGGGAGGTGGGGGTGGTACAGGGAGGAGAAGATCCAGCTGTTTAACCTAAATTCTCAGCCCAGAGAAGCAGATAGAGGAAGAGAACATCTACTCTGGGTCAGGGCTCTATACACAGCATCTGTATTGGGTTGGTAGACACCGTATTCCCAGCACTTAGTGATGGAATTCAAACCTAAGAATCTAGAAGCTGTACCCCTCCTCCTCTGCTGTGCTGGCAGGCCCCTGACTGCCCATCGTCCAGTTCATTGTCACACCTACATCCTGCCTGACTTGTGACTGGAAAGTACAGCCACCGTTCTTGTCTACGGAGTCAGTGATCCTGGCTCCCTGACCTGCCCCAGGGGCCTGGGAACACGGGTAGTGGCAGGAGGAAGATGCTACAGGAGACAGCTGGGGCTTCCTGAAAAGTTGGTACCTTTACAAGCTCAGACACCACCAGGCAGATGGGACATCTTCGAAATCAGGCCGTCTGCTTCAATGGCTTAGCATTATAGCAAAGACTACCTGAGGGAGCAAGATGAGCGAAGCTGGGGCCACTAACTGGGTTCAATCTGTGTGTAGTGGGTGTCCTCCAGTTGGCATTCAATGGTCTCTATCATCTCACCCTCCTAATCCAGTCCTATCTCATTTCACTGAGGCTGCTGGGTGCCAATCTCTTTAGGGACGAAGCCTTTCCTGACCCTGCATTCCGCATTCCACCCCTCATCTCCCCTCCACAGATTCCTCTCAGAGCATCCATTAAGCTTCCCTGCACTCATTGGATCACAGGTCTGCCTCCTACTCTGGGACTTAAGTCCCTCAAAGACCAGGCCTTCTGAATCTCCCCTACTCCCCCAAGCAGGAGCACCTAACAGAAGGTTGCTATCCCACTCACATTTTCGACAAATACAGACTGAACCTTCTCTACTAAGGGACTCTGCCTTGAGTTATTCTCTGTCCCTTCAGTCCCACTTCCCCTCCCAGGTCCACCTGAGACAGGCAGAGTGGAAGCAACTGGGGGAAGGCACCTAAAAAAAAGGCATCTAAAAAATGCACAATGAGCATCCTCTTGGGGCTAGAATGTGGGATGAAGTAAGGAGGTGAGTTAGAAAGGATGACTGAGGCTAGGCAATGAAAGAACCACAGTGTTATAGCTGGGAGTCAGGCTTAGTTCTGTGGGCAGCGGGAAGGCTCAAGAGTTAAGTAATCAGATTTCTGCAGTGGCAGCATCTAAAATCAGCCATTTTCCCACTTAGTTGGGAGAGTGGCAGTGACTTTCCCATCCCACCCAAAGGCCCCCAAAGGTCCCCTTGAGAACTAGACACTTTTCTTGCTCTGCATGTTCATGCCTATTTATTTAGTTAACACATGTATTTGGTGTTTCCTTAACAACTGGCAAGTTCTTCCTTATTGTCACTGAGCCTTTTTTGAAGAAGAGAGGAGGAGGGTGTTGTATACCTCTTTGAGAATCGGCTGAGAGGTATGGCTTAGCTTTTCCAGAAGAAAATGCACTTATGCCCATCCACAGACAACTTTACCTGCACTTTCTGGGGGGCCTCAACGTTGGCTGTACAATCGGATCACCTAGGGAATTTTATCAACTTCTTTTTTTGAGACAGAGTCTTACTGTGTCACTCGGGCAGGAGTACAGTGGCGCATCTCAGCTCACTGTAATCTCCGCCTCCTGAGTTCAAGTGATTCTTCTGCCTCAGCCTCCTGAGTAGTTGGGATTACAGGTACATGCCACTATGCCTAGCTAATTTTTTTTTTTTTTTTTTTGGTAATTTTAGTAGAGATGGGGTTTCACCATGTTGGCCAGGCTAGTCTCAAACTCCTGACTTCAAGTGATCTGCCTGCCTTGGCCTCCCAAAGTGCTGGGATTACAGGCATGCATCACCATACCCGGCTCATTTTGTAGAGATGGGGGTTTTGCCATGTTGGGCACGCTAGTCTCAAACTCCTGACCTCTAGTGATCCACCTGCCTCAGCCTCCCAAAGTGCTAGGATTACAGGCATAGGCCAGGCTGCACCCGGCCATAAACTCTTTATGCCTGTTTCTCACCCCCAGTGTTTCTAATTTAATTTATCTGGGTGCAGGCCAGGTGCAGCAGTTCATGCCTCTAATCTCAGCACTTTGGGAGGCTGAGGTGGGAAGATCTCTAGAGGTCAGGTGTTCAAGACCAGCCTGGGCAACATAGTGAGCCCCCGCCCCTATTTTTGTTTAAAAAAAAAAAAATCAGAATAATTTATCTGAGTGTAGTCTGGACTTTGAGTTTTCTAAACTCCTCAGGATATTCTAACGTATGCCAAGATTGTAAAATACTGGGATTCATGGACAGGTTAAACCCCCTGTCAAACGCTCTTCAGTTCCAGGTGTGCTCAACTCACTCCACTTGGTGAGCAGCACCTATCTGGGTAGGAAGGGGAGAGGACAAAGTGGCCAGTTTGAAAGAATGAGGAAGTCTTGAAGTTGTAAGCCAAGATAGGAGGTGTTCACATACATTCCAGAAAGCTGTAGAACCCACAAAAAGAAGAGGTTCTGAATAGAAGACCCAAAGCAGGAAACTTAATTGCCTTCCTGAAAGATGAATGCAAGTCCAGCAGACAATACCCTTCCCACCCACATACCTCACCTGCCCCAAGAAGAGACGCAAACAGCATCAAAAGGCTGACAGCATTGGGCTTTGGGGGAGAGTCAACCAGTTAAACATGTGGCTTGATTGGTCAGTGACAGGGGTAGGGAGAGGATGGCATTTGTGGGAGTCCAGCACCTGTGAGGGTGTGGCGCTTTAGAGGTAATGGGCAGCAACTGTCGGCTGGAGGAGGGAAAAAGGTTTGTGTCTTGGTCAGGGAGAGGCATTCCTGCGGTGGGTGAGAGGGGGGCTGCAAGGCCTTGCAGAGAGGAACTGCGCATGCGCCGGAGGCAGCCGCGTATTGCCAGGCACGTGACACTGGGCAAGCCCCGCCTCAGTTTCTGATCTGGGACTTGTGTTGTAACTTCGGAGGCGCCCACAATCTCAGGTGATGATCGTCAGATCATTCCTAAGTCTTTTTCCTTTGCGATGTCACAGGAATCTGGGAGGATTTTAGTCCTCCTAAAACTCTGATATTTTCAAACATGATACCCGTGAGAATCACCTGGGGTGCCCACGGCCAGATAACATGATTCAGTGGGTGGAGAATGGGGGGCGGCTAGGGGCACTTTGTAACGCTCACCGGTGCTCCTGATGTTCCGTGTGCCTTGAGAGTCATTGTTCTAGATCACTGTTTCTCAGCACCTGGGGATCGAGTTGAAGGGCAGACTCTGAGCCAGTGGTCTGAAGTGAGGCCTGAGATTCTGCACCTCTAACAAGCTCTTTGATGCTGCCAGCTGTACATCCTGACTACTAAAGTGTCATCCAGACCAGGCGCGGTGACTCACGCCTGTAATCACAGCACTTCGGGAGGTCGAGGCAGGCAGATCACTTGAGGTCAGGAATTGAAGACCAGCCTGGCCAACACAGTGAAACCCCGTCTCTACTAAAAATACAGAAATTAGCCAGACGTGGTGGCATGCGCCCGTACTCTCAGCTACTCGGGAGGCTAAGGCAGGAGAATCGCTTGAACCCAGAGCCCGAGGCTGCAGGAAGCCAAGATTGCACCACTGCACTCCAGGCTCTGCGACAGAGCCAGATTCCGTCCCCAAAATAAAATAAAGTGCAATCCAGGCAGCATCCCTAGCAGCAACGCAATATTATTTGGGAGCTTGTTAGGAATGTTGAATTTCAGGTCCCACCCCAGACCTACTGAATGAGAATCTTCTTTTTTTTTTTTTTTTTTTTTTTTTTTCCAGACAGGGTCTCACTCTGTCACCCAAGCTGCAGTGCAGTAGTGCAGTCTTGGTTCACTGCAGCCTTGAACTCCTGTGCTCAAGCAATCCTCCTGTCTCAGCCTCCTGAGTGCCTGGGACCACAGGCATTTGCCACCATGTCCAGCTAATTTTTGTATTTTTTGTAGAGATGGGCTTTTGCTATACTGCCCAGGCTGGTCTCCAACTCCTGGGGGCTCAAGCAATCCTCCCACCTTGGCCTCCCAAAGTGCTGGAATTACACGCGTGAGTCACTGTCCCCAGCCAGAATCTGCATTTTAACAAGATCCCCAGATGATTTGTATTCACATTAAAGTTTGAGAAACATCGTTATGGAAGAAGTGACTTATGATTGGAGAACCAAGACTGAAACTTGGCAATGAGAGAACAAGATTCAGTTCCCTAAAATAGAGTAGAATTTAAAGAAGGGCAGACATTTTTTTTTTTTTCCTTGAGACGGAGTCTTGCTTTGTCACCAGGCTGAAGTACAGTGGTGCAATCTCAGCTCACTGCAACCTCCACCTCCTGGGTTCAAGCGATTCCCCTGCCTCAGCCTCCCGAGTAGCTGGGACTACAGATGCCCGCCACCACACCCAGCTAATTTTGTTTTCTTTTTTTCTTTTTCTTTCTTTTCACTCTTGTTGCCCAGGCTGGAGTGCAATGGTGCCATCTTGGCTCACCACAACCTTCGCCTCCCAGGTTCAAGCAATTCTCCTGTCTCAGCCTCCCAAGTAGCTGAGATTACAGGCATACACCACCACACCCGGCTAATTTTGTATTTTTAGTAGAGACGGGGCTTCACCATGTTGGTCAAGCTGTTCTCAAACTCTGCACCTCAGGTGATCCGCCTGCCTCAGCCTCCTGAAGTGCTGGGATTACAGGCATGAGACTTCGCACCTGGCAATTTTTTGTATTTTAGTAGAGACGGGATTTCAACATGTTGGTCAAGATGGTCTCGATCTCCTGACCTCATGATCCACCCGCCTCGGCCTCCCAAAGTGCTGGGATTACAGGCATGAGCCACTGCGCCCGGCCGGGCAGACATTTTTATCTCTTTTAGTTAGTGCTCTACTTGTAGGCCTAGTACAGTGTCTGACATATAATAGATGCTCAATAAATATTTCTCAAATGAATGGACGAAGTAAGAGTCCAGTTTCTAGAGCCAGAGCATGAGGCCAGCCTGGGGCTGGCCACTACCATGACTTGATGCTAACTACTAGGGCAAAGGTCTTTTTAGCCCCCCTGTCCAAGACAAGATTGGTCCTGATGCTGGCACACAACAGAACTCATGGCCATGTGAGGCAGCAGTGTGTTAAGTTGTCTCATGTGTGAATATTAAAAGGCTGTATAGAAATGTAGCCAAGAAGATACACTGGCCTCTCAGGAAGGTCTTCTAAGGACCAGGGGCTCAGCCAACCAGTGGGGAGGCGGGCGCCCAGAGAAGCCCCAGGCCCAGAAATAACTCATGTGGTCTATAAGAGTGATCCCATGAGCTGCCTCAAACATGGCTTATAGTGGGTAGAATTTAATTCATCCAGCATCCATTCTAGTACTCCATTCTTCCCTCCATTCAAAATAGATGTCAGTAAGCCCTATCCCAGGGTCAAAGGCAACCAGTGTGTGTCTTGTGGGTTCAGTCCAAATTCCATGTGCTATAAGCAGGTTGGGCAAATGTTAGATACTACAAAGAACAAACAACGTTTGTTATTAACTAGCCTTAGAGGAATGGATCAATCACTCATATCTGAAGTGATTATTATTCCTAAGTCTCAGGGGTGCCAGTCTAGGAAAAAAAAAAAAAAAAATCTGTTCATTTTTCCTATATGTAGCTTAGCCAGACTTTCTGAGTAGCCCTGAGAGTTGAAGTTAGAATTTCAGCCAAAATATACCCATTTTCATCATCCCCTAGGAACAAATTGGGCTGAAGATTTCTGACATTCTTCACATTGCCAGGCCCTCTTTCCTAATAATTATTTTAAATGCACTGTGAACATGACAGAGTGCTTCTTAAGGCAGTGTTGTTTTTCTCATCAGGCAATTTCATTTGCTTGATTCCCACAGTGAACTGAATGAATAGTAATTGTGCATTCCCAAGGATTCATCTACTTCTGCCTTGGGCTGGATCCCATGTTTAAGGAAAAATGACCACATTCGGAGCCACACCAGCCATGGCAAAGTTCCCAAGAATTATTTCAGAGGAGTAATAATTTTCGATTACTCTTTCCTCTGCACTGATCCTGATCCTCAACCTCATTTTTTCTTTTTTTTTTTTTTTTGAGAAGGAGTCTCTGTCACCCAGCCTGTTCCTCTGTCACCCAGGCTGGAGTGCAATGGCACGATCTTGGCTCACTGCAACCTCCACCTCCCGAGTTCAAGCAATTCTTCTGCCTCAACCTCCTGAGTAGCTAGGACTACAGGGGTGTGCCACCACGACTGGCTAATTTTTTGTATTTTTAATAGAGACAGGGTTTCACCATGCTGGCCAGGCTGGTCTCGAACTCCTGACCTCAAGCAATCCACCCACCTCAGCCTCCCAAAGTGCTGGGATTACAGGCTGAGTCACCGCGCCTGGCGCCTCCACCTCATTTCTAACTGTCCCAGAGAGACTGTCCTAGAGAGGGATGAGCCTGTGAGTGCCTCTGCAGCTTTTCCAGGGGCTTTGAAAGATGGTTCCTGCCCAGTGTGCAGTTCCCCCGAAGATGTCAGCTGCATGTGAATAGGGAACAAGAATCTGACATTGTACTCCCTGGGGGATAAGTGATTTAAACTCCTTGTACTCAATGTTCCTGCTATAGAGAGTATAAATGTCCTCTAGCACCTCTGTTGGCTTGTGGAAGGGAATGGCTAATTAACTTTCTTGGTTGCTTTGGAATGGCACTCAATGGCAACAATAATCATGCACGTTCTTAGTTTTTTTGTTGTTGTTTGTTCGTTTGTTTGTTTGAGACAGAGTTTCACTCTTGTTGCCCAAGCTGGAGTGCAATGGTGTGATCTGGTCTCACTGCAACCTCCACCTCCCGGGTTCGAGAGATTCTCCTGCCTCAATCTCCCCAGTAACTGGAATTACAGGTGTCCATCACCACGCCTGGCTAAATTTTTTTATTTTTAGGAGAGACAGAGTTTCACCATGTTGGTTAGGCTGGTCTCAAACCCCTGACCTCAGGAGATCCACCCACCTCGGCCTCCCAGGGTGCTGGGATTACAAGCATGAGCCACCACACCCGGCCACGTTCTTAGTCTTTTAAGGCCATTTTCAAATGGATCTGTGTCTCTTTTTGTTGACCTAGAGAGACAGCAAGTTGTCATGTTCACAAGAATGACCTAACTTGAGCTTCTGTGGTTTGGGATCCTGCCTGCCTGCATTTCACCCTGTTTTGCCTCCAAGGCAGGAGCCAGGTCTCATAGCCAGGAGATTGTGGTTAGTTTCCTGGCCTCCAATCTGAGGTGGGGACACACCTGCACCCCTGAGGGAGGGAGAGTCTGTGGAGGGTCCATGAGGCCAGGGCTGAGTCACTCAGCAGGAGACATGTCAAAAGGCATTAGAACATCAGCTTGGCATTTAAGGAGCAAGAACCCACACAAAAATTCCTCTGATTGTTAACAATCTAGTCCATTTTCAAACTAAATCCAAGAAAGAAATTAAAGTTTGGTGTCCCCTGACACTGGAACTTGTTCTTCATGCAAAATCAGGCCCAAAAGAAACTTTAGCTTCACTCACATGTCCAGTGGAGGTGAAGCCCCCCATCTGATAAGACTGCACCCCACAGGCCTCTGCTTCCTACACTTCACAGTCCTGTTCTAAGAACATGAGAATTCAGAAAACCCCACTGTAAGTCATCATCTTAGGGGTTTCTACCCAAATCCCTTTCCTCCATCAGGAAATTATTTGAAATGTAAGTTGAATAAGCCTGAGCCTTCTTCCTCCCTTAAGAAGGTTCATCTTTTGTGGTGTCCTATTCAAAAGAAACTAAGTTGAACTCCAAATGCCCTAAAAACAATGTAAGTCTTTACTAAGCGTCTTGGACAGGTGGCCATTTTTCTTACCCGAAGTCCACGCAGCAACTGCACCCAGCCCATTATCCATCCAGAAAGTAGCTTTATGCCCTGTCTTAGGTAAATTAATTAGCCTGTTAGATTTCTCTCATCATTTCATCCTAGCCATTACTTTTTTTTTTTTTTTTTTTTTTTTGAGACATAGTCTTGCTCTGTTGCCCAGGCTGGAGTGCAGTGGTGCAATCTCAGGCTCACTGCAATCTCCACCTCCCAAGTTCAAACAATTCTCCTGCCTAGCCTCCCAAGTAGCTGGGATTACAGGTGTGTGCCACCATATCTGACTAATTTTTGTATTTTTAGTAGAGACAAGGTTTCATCATGTTGGCCAGGCTGGTCTCGAAGTCCCGACCTCAAGTGATCCACCCACCTCGGCCTCCCAAAGTTCTGGGATAACAGGCGTAAGCCACCACACCTGGCCCTAGCTATTACTTTAATTCAGCCACAAGAAACGGGGAGCCAAGAAGTTCAAAATCCTCCCATCAGAAGGCTGGAAAGAGAAGAAAGGCTGTGTCTACTTAGGCTTCAGGGTCTGGGTCTTTGTCACAGTTTTGTGAGGGCTTCTATCCCAGAAATAAGAACAGGGAATTGAAAACAAAAGGATGCCTATAGGTCTATGAGTGCCAAGGAACCATCTCCATTTTCAAGATGGCAGCCTCCTGAACAATCTGGGTCCCAGCATGGCTCCCTGATCCTCCCAGCATGGCTCCCTGCAGGTGAAAGGTCAGCAGTGCTATCCTTAGGGTGACACCCTTCATAGGGTCCTGGGACAGCTTTACCCAAACAGGAATAATCACACCGATCTGCATATATGTGTCTCTTTGTGAAGCAAGAGATTTTGAAGCATTCAGATGGTTTTAACACAATATGGCATGCAGCTAGAAAAGGAAATCTGGGTTTTCATCAAGTATGATATTCATCCCAGTGATCCATTTGAAATGAAGGAGGCAAAGTCTTTCAAAAGATGTCTTCCATGATTTGGAATAATTGGGTCCAGTTTAATTTGGTGCATGGCGAAGTTAAAGAGCTACATGATTGCTTCAAGTGTGTTTTGCAGTTCCCAGAGCCACTAATTAGCTCTATGACTTAAAGGTTAATGAGATAAAACATCTATAAATCAAGTTGATGGCTAATGCAAGAAGAATGCCCCCAACTCCCGCTCTACCACACCAACACTATAATCTCATTCTTTCAGGCTGTCCATTTGATTCAATTTGATTATGCATGAATATATACAAACAAGTGTGTAATTAGAAGATTCATACTTAAATTATAAACCACCTTGCCTAGGCTTCTTTCTAAATGTGGTTATTCAATACCAATAAGAAAATAATCATTCATTATTAACAGAATTAATCATATCAGAATTAACCGACTGGGTGAAAGGTTTAGAGGTGTGCCTTCCCACAAAGCAAAAATCCATATGTTGCATTCAAAATGTATGTTCCTTAAAACAAATTTCAGAAAATAAAATTATGGGCTGGGCACAGTGGCTCACACCTGTAACCTCAGCACTTTGGGAGGACAAGGTGGGCGGATCACTTGAGGTCAGGAGTTTAAGACCAGCCTGGCCAACATGGTGAAACCCCATCTCTACTAAAAATACAAAAACTAGCCGGGCATGGTGGCACATGCCTTTAATCCCAGCTGCTTGAGAGGCTGTGGCAGGAGAATTGCTTGAACCCAGGAGGTAGAGGTTGCAGTGAGCCAAGATGGCACCACTGCACTCCAGGCTGGGCAACAGAGCAAGACTCTATCTCAAAATAAATTTAAAAAGAGAAAATTATGGTGGTTTTTTTGTTTGTTTGTTTGTTTGAGACAAGGTCCCACTCTGCTGTCCAGGCTGGAGTGCAGTGGTGCCATCTTGGCTCACTGCAGCCTTGAACTCCTGGGCTCAAGCAATCCTCCTATCTCAGCCTCCCAAGGAGCTGGGACTGCAGGCATGTGCCACCACACCCAGCTAACTTTAAAAAATTTTTTTTGTAGAGACAGGCCCTAACTATGTTGCCTAGACTGGTCTTGAACTCCTGGGCTCAAGTGACCCTCCTAGCTTGGCCTCCCAAAGTGTTAAAATTACAGGCGTAAGCCACACTGCGCCCAGCCATAGGTCTTATTTACTGAAATTACGGGGGAATTTGGGGTTTAGAGAACATTCTAGCAAACCTTTTGTATTTTTAAGGATTCTATCCCCCTAAATTCTGTATTTGTGTATGTGAAGTTTTCAGCTGGTTATGAGCACAGGCTCCAAATCAGGCAAACCAGCTCAATACCATGGCTCCATCACTTACTATCTCTGTGTCCTTGGACAAGTTGTTTTTGTTTTGTTTTGTTCTGTTCTGTTCTGTTTTGTTTTGAGATGGAGTCTCGCTCTGTCGCCAGGCTAGAGTGCAGTGGCACAATCCCGGCTCACTGCAAACTCTGCCTCCCTGGTTCAAGCAATTCTCCTGCCTCAGCCTCCCAAGTAGCTGGGATTATAGGTGTGCGCCACCACACCTGGCTAATTTTTGTATTTTTAGTAGAGATGGGGTTTCCCCATGTTGGCCAGGCTGGTCTCCATCTCTTGACCTCGTGATCTGCCTGCCTCGGTATCCCAAAGTGCTGGGATTATAGGCATGAGCTACAGCGCCCTGCCTGGACAAGTTATTTAAACCTCTGTGCCTCAGAGAATCACTTGGGCCAGGGAGGCAGAGGTTGCAGAGAGCTGAGATCGTGCCACTGCACTCCAGCCTGGGCAATGCAGCAAGACTCTGTTTCAAAAAAAAAAAAAAAACCCTCTGTGCCTCAGCATCTCTATCTATAAAATTGGGATAATAATAGATTCAGTCTCATAGGGTTCTTGTGAGGATGAAATATGATAATTCATTTAAGTCACCTAGTACAGGGCCTGACACATGATAAGTGTTCAGTAAATTATGATGATTATAACTGATGTGGGGGTCTAAATATACTTGGATTTTCCTTATAAAGCCTTTTGAGTGAATATACAGTGTCGAAGTATGGATTTAGTATGACAAAGTTCTTTGCAACTTATGATGAAGGTACAGTTGTTCATTATTAAGCTAGTTTGAGTGTAATATTTAGCAAATTTCCTTTTGTCAAGGACTTGATGTGCCTTCTCTTTTCCCCCTTATAGAATCTTTTTTTTTTTTTTTTTTTGACTGGGTCTCACTCTGTTGTCCAGGCTGGAGTGCAGTAGTGCAATGATGGCTCACTGCAGCTTCAATCTCCCTATCTCCCTGGGCTCAGATGATCCTCTCACCTCAGCCTCCCAAGTAACTGGGACTATAGGCATGAAACACCACACCCAGCTGTTGTTGTGTGTGTGGTTTTTTTTTTTTTTTTGGAGAGATAGGGTCTTACTATGTTGTCCAGGCTGGTCTCCAACTCCTAGCGTCAAGTGATCTGCCCACCTCGGCCTCCCAAACTGCTGGGATTACAGGAGTGAACCACTGCACCTGTCCCAGAATCTTTTTTTTTTTTTTTTTTTAACTTAGAAGATTAAAAGAATTGTTGTGTTCTAGGCATCCAAATCCCTGGGAGATGGGAAAGTAGCCTAGAGTCCCATTTCTATTTGATGGATGGAGCCCTGAATAGAAATGGCATTCCCCAGAATAGAATGGCATATTTTGAGGCTTTGGCCCTACAGAGGAAGTTTCCAGATCTTCTGACACTCTCTGATCCTTCTGGCTGGATCCATTTCCTCCTGGAAGAGCACACAAAAAGTATGGTCTGGTGGGAGCAGAGTCTCAGAACAACCTACTCCTGGGTGCCCTCACTGCACGCGTTCCAGCAGCCAAGGACATCTTCTTTTGTCTTTGGCTGCAGGTTAAAGAGCAACACAAGTGGATAGTTGTGGGTAAATTCTAACACAAAGTATCAGCCGCTGGCTCTGGTGCTCTGAGAAAGAACCCCATTTAAATTATTAGGAGAGAGTCAAGGAGAGAAGAGGAAGCTGAAACCCTGCAAAGAGCAGGGCCTGCAGCTGCAGCCCAAGTTGGCCCAGCTCTGTTGACCTTGGCTTTGCCTTTGAGGAACACACGCTTGTGTCTGCCTATTTCATCAGCTGTCCCCCATCTGCCCTTTCCTTTCCCACCCTGGGAAGTGGTGAGGAGGGTTAAGTGACAGCCTGTGAGGCAACCACTCAAGCACAGGGGGAGTCTGAGGGAGGTTCTCACTCTTTCTAGCCAGGACCCACCCAACAGGCTCTCCTCAAATCCAAGTCGATGAAGGAAAAGTACTCATCTGCCCCAGGGTCTTCCCCACTGTCCTAATTCTACATGGACTCTATTCTATATCCTCACGGCCATGTGTGGGGTGATGTGCAGCACCTCTGAACCTGTTTTGGCCAGGGTGACCCCCAGAATCTCAGAATTTTAGAGGTGGAAGATCTCAGAGGGCATCTAAAGCAACATTCCCATTTTACAGATGATAAAACTGAGGCCCAGAGAAGTAAAATGACCTGTGGAAGGGCCCACAACTAGATTGCATCAGTATGCTGAGACTACAGCCCATGTCTCCTCACTCCTGCACAACAGAGAGCTAAAGGACCAGCATGTTCAGATGTGGCCACTCTGTGAGTAGAAGACAGCACCAGAGATGAGTGCTCAGTGTCTGTGAAGTCATAGGGGCTTGGCAGTGGGAGGCTTAGGAGACTCTAAGGAGTTGAAATACATTTTGAATATATGCAGAAGAATTTTTCGATCCAAGTCCTGGAGGAAAGCAGGCCAGTTTCAGGCTGAGATGGGACAGGCGCTGACTGTGGGGAGGGGGAGAGGCCCATTCTGGAGCAGTCCAGGAATCCTAATCCACACCTGGGTGGTGCCCAGGCTTCCAAGCCCCCTGGGATCCTGGGAAGTTCCAAGACTGCTGAGGTAGGTCAGCAGATTGCCAGGCCCACTTTGGGGTGCTCAGAATGGGTCAAGAAAGCAGCCATCAGCAGAAGGTGTTGACATGGGACTCCAGGGTACTAGGTTGAGACAATGTGTATTGATTTAACAGGCATAGAAACCGTAACTGCACACAACTTTACACACATATTCTTTTTTTTTTTTTTTGAGACGGAGTCTTGCTCTGTCACAGGCTGGAGTGCAGTGGTGCGATCTTGGCTCACTGAAACCTCCACCTCCCGGGTTCACGCCATTCTCCTGCCTCAGCCTCCTGAGTAGCTGGGACTACAGGCTCCCGCCACCTCGCCCGGCTAATTTTTTGTATTTTTAGTAGAGACGGGGTTTCATCGTGTTCGTCAGGATGGTCTCGATCTCCTGACCTCGCGATCCGCCCGTCTCGGCCTCCCAAAGTGCTGGGATTACAGGCGTGAGCCACCGCGCCCGGCCTCTGCACACATGTTCTTATTAACATGTTGTTCCACTGATCATCTAAGGGGTGGCCAGCTTCCCTGGGTCACTTGCAGCTAAGAAATGCAGCCTCAGTGACCTTCAACTGAGGAGGAGTCGACATTGGCTTCCAGTCTTCCCAGAGCCCTTGTTTAAGAACCACCTTCTTTGGTTTTTCACCCCAGGGTTGCTGGGGACACCTGATGTCCTACATTTTTAGGCTTTTCCTGGCTTCTGAAAACCTTGTCCTGAAAGTCTCTCTGAGAGCAATACAGATTGAACAGACACTCGGGTTGTTTGACATGTGTGGTTTTGCCAAAGGCAACATGTTCTTTGACCAACTTCTGAAACTCCCCAGTTCTCCTAGTCCCTCTGGACTTGAGTATCAGCCATGTTCTTATGTTGATACCAAGCGCCTGGGTAATAACAATTCTTCTAACCACCTTTCTGATTCAGGGCTCTACTTTGACAACACAATTGCTTTTTTGGGATTTTTGTAAACATCTCAAAAGGGCAAGAAACATTCTTCCTTCCTTTTAGCCCAATGTAGACCCGAGGTTTTTCAGCTGTCAGCTGAATGCTGGGCCCCACCAGTGCCTTGTAGGTACAGTCCCATCCACTGTGGGGTGGGCTCCAGGGAGGGCCCTTGGGTCCATGTGAAGACATTAGGGGGGGCCATGTGAAACCAGTGTCTGAGGGGCTCCCCATGAGGCCACCAAGCCCCTGTCAAACCTAGTAAGTCACCCTGACACCTGCCCCACCTTCCTCAGAAGAACAGTGAATAAACAAGAGCCTGTGAATTGGCAACCCCAGGTGGGGGAACAGGGAAAGTGCTCAGGCTCACGGAGGTGACCGAGAGGGGCTGGTAGAGTCACAGCGGGGAAGCAGGGGAAGGAGATGGGTCAATGAGAGAGCTCATGTGGGGGAGCCTCCAGACAGTGGAGGAGGGTCCAAACCAACATTTTCTATTCTTTGCCCAGTAAAGTTTCCTGAGTGAACTCAGATGTTTGCTTGCTCTCATCTCACCTTCTGCCCCTGAGGAAGAAGGTGGGGGATAGCTGGTCCAAGGATTTGGACTTTGGGGCTCTCCATTTCTAAGTAAGGAAAAAGTCAAAATGAGCCATCATACTCTGTCTTCATTTCATCCTTGGCACAGACAACATATTATTCCAAAGGAGAGCTGATAACAGAATTTAAAGGGAAATTAGAGATGAGAACATTTAGTCATCATCCTCATTTTGCAGATAAGAAAACTGAGGCCCAGGGAGGTTAAACATTAAATAATGTGCTCCAAATCACCCAACCAATAATTGCAGAACTTGCAGGACTAGAATTTGCCACCTAATTCCCAGTTCATGCATTTTCTTGCCTTCTGCCGTGCCTGACAGGTTCCCAGCGGTGAAAGTTGGCCTTGGAGCGCCCTCCCATGGCTGTGGACAGCTACTGGAGCAGCTGTGGCACAGGCCACAGAGCCCTTAAACAAGGGCTCTGTCTCAAACTTGAGGACAGAATGACCTGCAGGGTTGGTTAAAACAGATTGCTGGGCCCCACGCTTGGAGTTTTGGATTTTCTAACAAGTCCTCAGGGGATGCTGACCTACTGATTCCAAGACCACTTACTGAGACTCTCAGATGTAGATAAAAGATTTTGCAGCCAGAATACCTGGTTTCAGGTCCCAGCTCCGCCATCCAAGTGCTGATACCTTGAACATGGTACTTAATCTCTTGGCATCTCGATCTCTTTATTTTATGATGGTAACAATAACAACCACCCATAGGGTTAATGTGTAAAATAAATAAATCAGATGTAAAATACCTGAGACGTGACATACTGATGCTGTGTGAATACACAGACTCACAAATATGTGACCTTTGTCTGGAGAGATGCCACTGGAGGCTACGGAATGTCCACAGTGACAAAAGCATTTTCTTAATGCTACTCAAAAATACAACAAATCCAGAAGAAATTGTGTTTATCCTGCCACAAATATTGGCTGAGGAATTACCAGGGCCTGGCACTGTGCTGTATACCACATTTGCAAAGGTGAATGACAGTCCCTGCCCTGGAGCAACTACTAGAAGGAAGATAAATATGCAAATTGTAATAATTACCCTAATCCAAAATGAGCCGGGGAAGGAACCCTGTGCCTAGAGCACAGAGCATCCAACCCTGTCTGGGAAGTCAAGCAAGGCTTTGAAAAAGAACCTGACTTTTGAGTAGGGTCTTGAAGGATGAATAGGAGTTCTTTAAGAAGAGAAGTGGTAGGGGGCACTCCAGGCAAAGGAAACAGCATATGCAAAGTTGTCACAAAAGCATGAAAATGCATAACATGTTCAAGGAAATCGCACATGGTTCTACGTAACTGGAGCTCAGTGGGTCTGGGAAGAGGATTAGCAAAAAAGGCTAAGAAGTTTGGGCCTGATTGTGATCTGGTGGGGAAGCCATTGGAAGACACCCGACGAGGATTCCTTGGAAAGAATTCTTAATGAGTCCCCAAAGGCGAAGATTTCCAAGCCAAGGGCTTCACCACATACCCTCAGTGGCCCCAATGCCTGACAGCCTCCCCTGCCAGGAAGCCTAGCCCGGAAACGCCTCCCAAAACGGGTAGTGGCGCTGGGGAAGAAGCTTCCCTGGAAGGCACAAGCAGTAAACGGGCAACCTCTTACCTCTTACCTTCATCAGATACTGGCGGGAAGCACCCTCCTGGCAGGTTTCTTCATCCCCCTCTCCTTCTGTGGGTGTGGAGTCACTGGGAGAACAAAGGGATGTTATCTGTAGCTAATAAGTTATGGGAGGGGGAGAGAGCTGTAGGCGCCTGTGGGGGTGGGGAAATGAGTCCTGAGCAGCTCTGATGCAATCCAGGAAGAGACAGGTGGAAGCCTGCACCTGGGGAGCAAACCCCCTGCCTCTCCAAAGTACATAGAGATTTGAAGCTGGAAGAGGCACCTCCAAGACTTGCCCGTGATCCCACAGCTAGCTGACGCCTGGCCCCCTCTCCCCACATCTGACTCCAAGATAAAAGGTCTCAGTCTTGGAAAAACTGGCGGTTGCTGTGTTCATTGACCTCACTCCCTCTTCCTGAGTCTCTCCTGCAGCCTTCCTTTCCCAGCCCAGTCCCTGACCCTCTTTCAGACAGCCTTTGGTTTCCAAACAGGCATAGAATGTGGTGTGCAAAAAATGGCCTCCGCTATTTTTGAAAAAAGCAATGGCAAGAAAAAAAGAGCAAACTGCTATTCTGAGCTACATGGGCTTGGGGTTTTGATTCCAATTTCTTTGTCTCCGGTGGAGGTGGAAGCAACTTGCTCTTGTGGGAATAATCCCTTTTGTTTTTAGGAAAAGATTTTAATAGGTCTTTGGGTTATGCAAGGATAAAACGTGAACCTTTTCTGGAAAGGAGACAGTGCAATGCAGGACAATGTGAGGCCACAGGCTCCTCTTAATCACTGTAAAAGGTGGCTTTCTTTGAGAAAGAATGGCATCTCTGCAGGAGTTATGGGGAGTTTTGTTAAAGCTGTCCTTGGGGAATTTAAGAGAGGGGCCTGGGCTGGGCATGGTGGCTCACACCTGTAATCCCAACACTTTGGGAGGCCGAGGCGGGCCGATCGCTTGAGGTCAGGAGTTCAAGACCAGCCTGGCCAATATGGTGAAACTCTCTCTGTACTAAAAATACAAAAAATTAGCTGGGTGTGGTGGCAGGAGCTTGTAATCTTAGCTACTTGGGAGACTGAGGCAGAAGAATCGCTTTAACCCAGGAGGAAGAGGTGGCAGTGAGCTGAGAATGGCTCCACTGCACTCCAGCCTGGGTAACAGAGTAAGACTTCATCTCAAAAAAAAAAAAAAGAGAGAGAGGGCTCTGTTTCTGCAGTGGGCACCAGCAGGACTGAGCTGGTAACTGGCAGGGAGGACACCCAGGATATGTATGAATTCTCAAGAGTCCTTGCAAACAAGGGGAGAGGAAATCCAAGCAGGGCTGAGCTGTGCTTTTCCCATTTGGTGACTGAAGGGACTGATTGTGAAGGCAGGTGACAGGAGGCTGGGTGGGGATTGTGTCCTATTCCTGTCTCTGGCAGAGCTACCAAGGGCATCCATGCCAGTTCAACAACCCACTGAGCTCTTCCTAAAAGGACTACAAAGTCAGGTCAAACAGGCACGGCCACCCCTGGTTCCCCTGCCACAGCTGGCCTGGAGTCAGAGCCCCTCCTGAGAACAGAGCCCCACCCATCTTTCCACCCTCTGTGCTGTGAGGAGGCCTGAGGTCTAATGGGGCGCCAGTGTAACCTCTTAGCTCCTAAATGTTTTACTTTGAAATGTCTCTTTTTGCTAAATACCTGACTTTGAAAAGGTAAAATGCTTTCTTTTGAAAAAGTTGTTATAGGAAACCGGATTAAGGAGTTGGGTTTAAAACTGGAACCAAGGGAAGGAATAATTGGGCATCTGGGGCTTAAAGCCCATTATATTAATGTAAAAATTACATGAATCTATTATTTATATAATAATATATTAACATAAACATATATTATGGTACATATTTATATTATTATATAATGTATTATTTTAAAAAATTTTTTTCGAGACTGAGTTTTGCTCTTCTTGCCCAGGTTGGAGTGTAATGGTGCCACCTTCGTTCACTGCAACCTCCACCTCCAGGGTTCAAGTGATCCGCCCTCCTCGGCCTCCCAAGTAGCTGGGATTACAGGCATGCACCACCATGCCTGGCTAATTTTGTATTTTTAGTAGAGATGGGGTTTCACTACGTTGGTC
>NW_012101254.1:4052302-4057663 GCF_000951045.1 Mandrillus leucophaeus
TTCCTTTGCGATCCCTCACTGAACCCTTCCTTTGCGATCCCTCACTGAATCTTTCCTTTGCAACCCCTCGGCAGAATCGGGTGCTCTCTTCTTAGACCCACTCGTTGTGGGCAGGAGTATCCCTGCACTACTCATCTTTACCTTCACCTTGGCACTCAGCACCACAGCTGGCTCAGAGGAGACTCACCATCAACCCCTGTGGAATGAGTCCTCCTTTTTCAGAGAAATCAAGCTGTGCCTTAGTCTACTCAGGCAGCCCTGAACTTCCACACGGTGTATGTTTCCATTTATAAATCATTGTTTGAAACTTGGAGCAAATTTCTCCGAAAGAAAGTCATAGATGATCATTATAATTAAGTTCTAGAACTGAACCCATAGATTGAACCCATAACGTAGTTTATAGGGACTAAGTGTGTACTTTTTTGTGTTGTTACACATAGTGAATGAAACCATGCATGTGGAAATTCTTGACTAATGCAAGTAATTATTATAATAATTAATTACAAACCTTATTATGAATATTATCGCCATCCTTTCCCCATCGTCCTTCTTGTTTTGTCTGGTTTTTTTTTTTGGCTTTCTCCTCTTTTCCACCAAGTCTCCCTTACATCTGGGTTTACTAGAATGTGATGGACTGGTGAGGAGCCCACGTGCTAATTATAGCAGTGTTCCCTTGGGCAATGTGGTGCGTGGTGATGTGAGAACACACCATTTAAGGGATACTTCCTTGAAGCCAAAGTGACTTCTGAGAACTTTGTCCACAGTGAAGAAGAATGTGGAGAACACACTCTCCCACCAAAGGCAAGCCCTGTCTTTTACCCTGCCTAGGCAACCACTTAGGGCAGAGATATCTGTAGAAGAGGATTCCGTCACCCAGGGAATACCTGGGATGCCTGCATCTCTTGTCAGAGGACCTCCAGAAGGACAACTGAAGGGAGGCCAGAGAAAAAGAACCAGAGAACCCGGAGCCTGGCCAGGACATCAACATGAGAACTGAGGTTTTAGTTTGGCAAAGTGAAAGCCGGGAATAGATCAAGACTTGTAAGGAGAGGGTGACATAAAGATTTTTATGAAATCTTGGATGCTTGAAATACATGTTTAGGGAACATTTAAAATAAATTCCTACTTTAGAGAGTAGAATGGTGGTTACTAGAGGCTGGGAAGGCAAGGAAGAAGGAGAAACAAAGGGTACGAAGTTTAAGTTAGACAAGAGAAAAAGTTTTCCAGGTCTGTTCAATAGCATGATGACCATAGTTAATAATCATGTAGTGTACATTTTGAATCGCTAAAAGAATTGATTGTAAATGTTCTCACTACAAAAAATAAGTTTGTGAGGTGATGAATGTGTTAGTCAGCTTGATATAATCATTCCACACGTGTGGGTATGTGTACAGTACTTGTATATACATGTATTGTACTATATATATACACACACACATGCACACACACATTGTACTTGAGGGGTACAATGTGATATATATATATACACACACACACATATATAAACATATGTATAAACTATATATATAAATCACATTGTACCCCTTAAGTATATATGATTATTTGTCAATTTAAAAATAAAAATGTAAATTAAAAAATAAATTCTGTTTTAAAAGTGGGTGGCTCACAACACGTGATGTCAGAGATACTGGAGATAACAAATTGACTATACATCTTAATCTCCTTTTTCTCCAAAGACCCACAAAAGTTTTTAAAGCATAAACCCGTGAGAATTCTGAGAATGGGAGTGAGGACCTCAGTGGACAGAAGAACTTAGCAAATTTGGAGATGATAAAAAGTGGCTGCCATGGGGCAACTGACTTGAAAGGGCCCGAGGATGGCACTGATGATGAGGACTGAGCAGATGCTCCCAGAGAGCCCTGAGAGCTGGGAACTTGGAGGCAGCAGGTTCTGCAGGAAGTGAGTTTGAAGCATAGGCTAAACCCTAGGGAAGCAGTTGAAAGACTTATATGAAGAAATTACAACTCCAGATCCCCTTCCAATCCCAAATAGTCAGGCAACTACATCCCTGCACTTGATTGCAGGGTTTTTTCTCTAGAGAAATAGAACCACAGCACCCCCAAGTTTGGGGATCCCAGCAACAGTACAGCAGGTGTCTGGCTGAGACCGGAGGATTATGTTTAAGTCTACATGTTAATAGTGGACCCCAATGCCAGGCTCCTTCCCTTACCCCATTCCCAGAAAAGGACTATCGGGTATATGTTCCCTGGCTAGAAGACTGGAGGATTCTTCACTGGAAAAAAATTGTTAGCCCCAGAGAAAAGTCCCCTTAAGATGGACTTTATGTATATGTGTACACATTGGGTTTTATTGTAACAAAGCAACTTGTGTACTGTTAAGTTTGAAACTGAGCATCATCTTTCTTTTCCAGTGAAACACAAATAAAATTTAAAAATAAATAGGAAAGAATTTACAATAGAGAATGTCAATTACAAATAAGATCCTACAGGCTCTGCTGAATCTCCCATTGAGTGACAGGGCCCAAGTCATCATTGGGGGATAATTTATTTTAAAAGTGTCGGCTTTGACTACAAGGATGTCTGTCAAACATCACAATTAAACATGCCAAAGGAGAATCCATGCTTTCAAAATGCTCCCCCACCCAAACATCTCACACCTACCCTTCACTGACCTTAAGGATATACTTTTATGGTCTCCCAATGAAATAGCCTGAGATTGAGACCTGCCAGTCAAATATTTGCCCATAAAACAGAGTTGCCAATTGTTGAGATGCCTCACTATTACATATGACTGGATAGCCCAGGATCACCAGAAATTTGCAAAAAGTATCCCACATGAAAGAGAGAGACCAAAACAAACAAACGGGAAAAAAAAAGAACTCAAAGGAAATAGAGGTGATGTAAAAAGAAACTTAAAAAAAAAATTATGTGTATTTTTAACTGATAGTCCCAGAGATTTAAAAGAAGATACATATCCATGAAAAAGGGCAGGATGATGTGAAGTAGAAATAATCAGAGGATGATAAAGAGCTCTTACAAATTAAAAATGTGGTCACTGCTGGGTGCAGTGGCTCATACCTGTAATCCCAGCACTTTGGCAGGCTAAGGCAGGAGGATCACTTCAGCCCAGGAGTTTGAGGCTACAGTGAGCTATGAGCATGCCACTGCACTCCACCCTAGGTGACAGAGTGAGACTCTGTCTCTAAAAGAAGGGGAAAAAAGTGGTTAAAAGAGTAGGAAAATAAAGTTGAAGAAACCTCCCAGAAAGTAGAATAAAACAAATGAAAGCTAGGAGAAGAAAACAGTGTTAAAAGAATATTCAAAAAGTTTCAAAAGTTTTATTCAGCTTTGAAACAGAGAAAACAAAGGATAGAATGAATAGATGATTGATTGATAGATAGATGGATAGATGATAGATAGATAGATAGATAGATAGATAGATAGATAGATAGATAGATAAATTTTCCCAGAAGTGAAGGACATAAATCTCTAAATTGAAAGTGTCCACTAAATGTGTCCATTAGAATGGGGGAAAATTCCAAGGCAATAATTTTAAATTTCAGAATTCCAGGAAAATGGGAATAAGCTAATAACCTCTAGCGAGAAAATCATGTCACGTATGAAGGAGTACAACAGCAGTGCAGGAGGAGAGTAGTGTTGGGCACCCAAAGTTCTGAGTGAAAATTATTTTTATCCTGGCATTCTATACTTAGCCAAATAAAGGATAACTGTGGAATAAAGACATTTCCAGATATGTAAGAACTCAAAATTTTTACCTCCTACACACCTTTTCTTAGGAAGATAGTGAAGGATATGATTCAGTGAAATGAAAGACGAAGCCAAGAACAAGGAACAAAGGGATTCGGAAAACAGAGAAGCAATGCAAAGGAGAAGACTGATGATAAGAAGTCCTAAGATGACACCTGAGCCCCAGGTGTAAAGCGTAATACGTCCAAATTGTAGCAAGATGACAGGGCAAAGAAGGGAGATCTCTGGCAGTAGAAGAAGGGATAGTGACCAATTATTTCATACACTTGGACATTCAGAAAAAAAGCATTGCTAGATGTTTAACAGATATACATAGAACATTTGGAAAATATTAGCAATAGGTATTTTTTAAAACTAAGCCAAAGAAAAACTATGGCAACTCTTAACTGCAGGAAAAACACAAAGCTGGAGGGAATGTCATTATGCAATACCATGTTCAGTAGAGCCATAATAATATAAACATTGACTACTGACTTAATTTTTTAAAAATCATACTACATTTACATAAGGGAGGGAAAATGTAAGAAAACTAAAACCTTAATTATCATACAAGAAATCAATAGATGATGTCTGTCAAGCTTGTGCCTACAAGACAAGGCAAGGCCAAGACCTGACTGATTCAATCAACAAAGATACAATGAACCACTTTGGATTTAGATAGTTTATTATTTATATAGAGACAGAAAAAATAAGAAGCCAAAAGTGCTAGCCCCCTGTGATCCTTTTCTCACACATCAAAAAGGATGACACAAAAGGGGCCAATGACCAAAATGTGAGTTGTTGGATACCTATTGCTGAGGAATCAATCTTAGACTGCGGCTAAGTAGTTATCTTCTTCAGCTCTATTCTGAGGTATGGGGGCTTTAGTGATTGTATTCTTTTTGGGTTTTTTCCTTTTTTTCTTTTATCTTTAGTGATCTGAAAAATCGAAGTGAGAAAGTCTTCTAGATCATAGCCAGAAAGATAAAAGAGACAAGATTTTTTAAATGTGTCAAGATTCCTATAATAAGAATTCTGGGAGAGAGTGGACTGGATGACAAAAAGTTTTTTTTTTTTTTTTTTTTTTTTGAGACAGAGTCTTGCTCTGGAGTGCAGTGACATGATCTCGACTCACTGCAACCTCCACCTCCTGGGTTCAAGCGATTCTCCTGCCTCAGCCTCCCGAGTAGTTGAGATTACAGGCACACGCCACCACACCCAGCTAATTTTTGTATTTTTAGTAGAGACAGGGTTTTACCATGTTGGCCAGGATGGTCTCGATCTCTTGACCTCATGATCCACCCACTTCGGGCAGGCATGAGCCACCGCGTCCAGCCAAAAAGTCATTTTCTTTTCTTTTCTTTTTTTTGAGATGGAATCTCACTCCGTCGCCCAGGCTGGAGTGCAATGGTGCGATTTCGGCTCATGGCAACCTCCGCCTCCTGGGTTCAAGCAATTCTCCTGCCTCAGCCTCCTGAGTAGCTGGGATTACAGGCGCCAGCCACCACACCTGACTAATTTTTTTTATTTTTAGTAGATACAGGGTTTCACCATCTTGGCCAGGCTGGTCTTGAACTCCTGACCTCGTGATCCACCCACCTCGGCCTCCCAAAGTGCTGGCATTACAGGCATG
>NW_012101254.1:4057742-4067951 GCF_000951045.1 Mandrillus leucophaeus
CTCTCTCACCCAGGCTGGAGGGCAGTGGCACCACCTTGGCTCACTGTAAGCTACGCCTTCCCGGTTCAAGTGATTCTCCTGCCTCAACCTCCCGAGTAGCTGGGACTACAGGCATTTGCCACCATGCCTGGCTAATTTCTGTATTTTTAGTAGAGATGGGGTTTCACCATGTTGGCCGGGCTGGTCTTGAACTCCTGACCTCAGGTGATTCACCTGCCTTGGCCTCCCAAAGTGCTGGGATTATAGGCTTGAGCCACCACCCCTGGCCCAAAAAGTCATTTTCTCAAAGAGATCATGATTGAAAATTTTCCAGAAATGAGGAAATATAAAAACATTATTGTGAAACTAGAGAACATCAAAAATAAATGGGGCAGGGAGGGAGGATTAAGAGAAGCTATTAACGGGCATAAGTACACAGTTTGGTAGAAGAAATAAGACCTAGTGTTAGATCAGAAGGGTAACTATAGTTGATGATAATCTGTTGCACACCTCAAAATAGCTAGGAGAGGCCAGGCGCAGTGGCTCACGCCTGTCATCCCAGCACGTGGGAGATGGGTGGATCACCTGAGGTCAGGAGTTCAAGACCAGCCTACTAGTCAACATGGTGAAACCCCATGTCTACCAAACAACACAAACAATGACCGGGCACAGTGGCTCACGCCTGTAATCCCAGCACTTTGGGAGGTCAAGGCAGGTGGATCACAAGGTCAGGAGATCGAGACCATCCTGGCTAACACAGTGAAACCCCGTCTCTACTAAAAAATACAAAAAAAATTAGCCGGGCGCAGTGACGGGCACCTGTAGTCCCAGCTACTCGGGAGGCTGAGGCAGGAGAATGGCATGAACCCGGGAGGCAGAGCTTGCAGTGAGCTGAGATCACGCTACTGCACTCCAGCCTGGGCGACAGAGTAAGACTCCGTCTCAAAAAAACAAATAAACAAACAAATAAACCACAAAATTCGCTGAGCATGGTCGTATGCATCTGTAGTCCCAGCTACTAAGCAAGCTGAGGCATGAGAATTGCTCAGACCTGGGAGGTGGAGGTTGCAGTGAGCTGAGATTGCACCGCTGCACTCCAGCCTAGGAGACAAAGTGAGACTCTGTCTCAAAAACAAACAAATAAACAAAATAGCCAGGAGAGAATAATTCAAATGTTTCTAAAATGAAGAACTGATAAACACGTAAGCTGACTGATGCTCCAAGTACACTCATCTGATATTTACAAACTATGAGTGTATTATCACATGTACCCCGAAACTATGTATATCTATTACACATCAATTAAAAATTGTTTTGAAAAAGAATAAATTAAAAATTTTCAAAGCCAAGAAAGAAAAAGAACAGATGACCTAAAGTGGGGAGGGGACAAGGCAGAAAGCCACATACCTCCTCAGAACCCAGAAGGCAATAAATAACTGTCTTATGACAGCCTCCCAGGGGAGCTAAGAGGTGGATGGAAAATGGTTTCTTAGCAGCTTTTTACAAGTCTCCCGTACTGTCTTGTGTTCTGAGAGGACTGCAGGCATTCTGCCAAGACTCGTATTCGTTGTGGTTCAAGCCTTTGCCTTGGTGTCCTATTTGGATATATGCAAGGTCACCAGGTGCCATGGCAGAGCTGTGTCCCTACAGTATCAAGAAATAATAGTATAAGCATATCACTTAAAAATAAGGAGATGTTGGGAATGGTGGCTCTTGCTTGTAATCCCAGCACTTTGGGAGGCCCAGTTGGGTGGATTGCTTGAGCCCAGGAGTTTGAGACCAGCCTTGGCAACACAGCTAAACCCTATCCCTCAAAAAAAAAAGTCAGGAATGGTGGCATGTGCTTGTGGTCCCATCTAATGAAGAGGCTGAGGTGAGAGGACTGCTTGAGTTGAGCCTGGAAGGTGGATGCTGCAGTGAGCCGAGATCATGCCACTGCACTCCAGCCCTGGCGACAGAGCAAGACCGTGTCTCAAAAAATAAAGAAAAACAACAACAACAACAAATAAATTATCAGGGGAAAAACCAGCTAGAAGATTTGAAGTAATAATCTCTTGGGAGGGAGACTGCAGGGAGGGAGTGAGGGGTAGATGGACATTCGCATTCACTGCATATCTTGGCTACTGTGAATAATGCTGCAATCAATTATTATTCTATTCATGCTTAATTATCCCATTTTTGGCCTCTTCAAGTCAATGTTGCTCCTCTTTTGACAAGACTCTCTCTGGCAACTTCCTTCTATCTGAGTTGAGAAATTTGTATCCTCTAACACACAGGTTAGGATAATGTACAAGACACACATGGAAAATTTTTCCCAAGGAGACTTGGTCCTTTTAATGGAACATGGTAGTTAGAAATCACAATCTGGGGTCCAGAGGTGCTCATTATTATTGGATTGATTATTGTTTCTAGGCCTTCTCAGTTGACTCTGCTAGGAAGTAGATTATTTTAAATTAATCATAAGTCCATACTTAACAATAGTTCCTATTCAGGCTAGGAGCAGTGGCTCACACCTGTAATACCAGCACTTTGGGAGGCCGAGGCAGGTGGATCACTAGGTCAGGAGTTCGAGACCATCCTGGCCAATATGGTGAAACTCCATCTCCACTAAAAATACAAAAATCAGCCAGGCGTAGTGGTGGGAGCCTATAGTCTCAGCTACTTGGGAGGCTGAGGCAGGAGAATCGCTTGAACCCGGGAGACAGAGGTTGCAGTGAACCAAGATCATGCCACAGGACTCCAGCCTGGGCGACAGAGTGAGACTGTATCTCAAAAAAAAAAAAAAAAAAAAATGTTTCTATTCAAATTTAGAATTTTTGTTTAACATATTTGATTTTTATGTTTGTGTCTCTGTTCTAGTATACTGAAAATCTTGGATCCTAATGTTAACACAGTTGCTTATTTGCTTCATCCTACCTATGTATAATGTATAATAGTTTCAGAATAATAGTATCAATTATATTACTAACAATATGATTACCAGAGAGAGTTTATTTTCGCAGAGTGTTCGGCTATTGTTGCCTACATAGAGTATATCTCTCAGTAGTCACACTGTTAAATGCTATATTTTAGAGTCTCTTGAAATAATTCTGTGAGCTTTGCCACCAAACTGATACATAGTTGTTATCATTTGTCTTGTTTTAAGAAGTGCTTTCTCCATTTTAATTTTGTTTTATAACTATGTATAATATTTACATTCCAAAATCAAATCTAGCAAGTTGTCTATTCAGAGAAGCCATGCTTCTATTCCTGACCCGTCTACCCAGTCTCTCCCTCTCCCAAAGGGAATATTTTTATTTATTTTTACTTTATTTTATTTTTATGAGGATTTTTTCTTTTTCTGTTTCACAAGACTTTATTTGACATATAATTGACAAATAAAAATTGTATGTATATAAGGTATACAGTGTGATGATCTGATACATGTATACATTATGAAATGATTACCACAATCAAATTAACACGTTACCTCATATCACTGTCATTTTTGTGTGTGTGACAAAAACATTTAAGATCTACTATCTTAGCAAATTTCAAATATATAATGCAATGATATTAACTATAGTCACCATGTTGTACATTAGCTCTCCAGAACTTTTTCATCTTAAAACTGAAAGTTTGCACCCTTTGACAAACATCTATCCCTTTCTACCCCATTTTATTAATTTACTTTTGATGCAATGACTTATTTTTCTGCCTTTTTTTTTTCTTTTTTCATTTTTTGAGACAGAGTCTCACTCTGTTGCCCAAGCTGGAGTGCAGTGGCGCGATCTTGGCTCACTGCAAGCTCCACCTCCCGGGTTCATGCCATTCTCCTGCCTCAGTCTCCAAATAGCTGGGACTACAGGCGCTCACCACCACGACCGGCTAATTTTTTTTGTATTTTTAGTAGAGACAGGGTTTCACTGTATTAGCCAGGATGGTCTCAATCTCCTGACCTCGTGATCCGCCTGCTTTGGCCTCCCAAAGTGCTCGGATGCAGTGAGCCACCGCACCCAGCCATATTTTTCTGTATTTTAATATATAAGCAAACACACGCACACACGGATAAATACTTCTCTTTCTTAAACTGTAGCAAACGATACGTATTTTCTCCTTCCTACTTTTCCGTCTTCACAATATATCCTGGAAATCACTCCATAACAGCACCTAAAGATGGCCCTCATTATTTTTCACAACTACATAGTACTCTATTGTGAGGATATACCATAATTGATTCAACTAGTCCCCTAGTGATGGGCAGAATAAAATAGAATTTGAGGTAAAAAGCTTTACAAGGGTCAAAGAGGGATGGGCATTCCATACTGATAAAATCAACAATTCATTAAGAAGATACAATAATAATTCAATATAGTTAACAACACAGCCTTGAAATAGATGAAGCAGATCAGAGAGAGGCCTGCTGGCCTCGGGCCTTTTCTTTCTCCCTCTAGACTGAGTTCCTGAAAGGCCAGGATTGCAGCAGTTTTTTACTCCTGCCTCCCTAGGGCCTACCACATGCCTGGCATGGAGAGAGCCCCAATAAATGTCAGTTAAATAATGCATAGGTGCCAGAGATCAGAATGTTACAAGCTTTATGTTACTGGGAAAGAACAGAAGCCCAAAGATGGTCAAGAAGCAAGTGAGTATCAGATGGAGATAGGCTCCCTTTCAGCCAGGACTCTGACCTCATGGACCCGTAATGAGCTGTCAAAAGCAAATAAAACTGACCATGTTCCTCACACATAAAAAGCAAGTGATCCCTGGGAGTTCGCTAAGGAAAACAGTACGAATGGGGGGCTGCTTGGAGTTCTTCATTCGAGGCGTCGGTCAGACCAGAGCTGGCGGCCAGAGCATGTGGGGTGGTGGGAGATAACTGTGCCACTGGCTCCTCCCTCCTGGGCTTCCACCTGATACGCCACACTCCGCTTGTGTTCAGGTGACCCTGCTAAGGGGTTTATGCTTTCCATTCCTCTCCATGTTGCCCTGCAGAGTGAAAGCTGGCTTTTGGTGCAGAATGCTCCATCATGGGATGGGGAGCAGGGAGGGAAAAAAAAAGAGGGTGCTGGGGAGAGAAAGGACAGTGCAGAAGGGCAGGGGGATAACAGATGAGGCTAAATTAATTTTGGAAACCATTAAATCTTTGAAAAGAGAGCGTGTTTTCAGCAGGGACAGTGAATCACTGTGATTTGCAGAAACAGGCACAAAGCAATTAGCCATCTGGATGCTGTGGCTTCCAGCCCCCCAGCGGAAACTTGAAGCAAGCGGAAGGCTGGTCATTACACAGCCCAGGCCCAGTACTCCAGGCCCCACAGATAACTCTGTGCCTCCAGCCGGCTGGGAGCCCAGAGGTCTAGGACAAAGGGCAACTTGGCAAGAGATACAAAAAAATAGGCAGGAAAGGCAACACCAGCCACAGGGGGCCGGTACAACTTCCTTCTTCCTACAAGCTTCCTTCAGAATTCATCATGACTAAGTGAATAGTTCACTCACTTGATAAGCATTTATTAATCACCTACTATCTCCCAGGCCTTGTGCTGTACATAAATGATGTCATTTCATCCTCACAACATGTATGTGAGGAGTTCTGCACATTGCACAATCCCAAGAGGACCCATCACGTGGCATTCAATGTGAATAGCACTCCCAGGAGTTAGAAAGCAGAGTAGCTTTGCCTGAAAATACCTTAAAAAGAGAGTATTACCTTGTTTTTTCATCAATGAGGAAATCAAAACAGAAAAAGAGGACGGGAATTTGCTCAAGGTAAGTTTGCAAATTGCTCCTCTGTACAGCTCTAAAGTTGTATGAACCAAAGGAATACACAAGAGTGTGAAAGAGTTTTATAAACTGTAGAGTACCATATACAGCTGAACTATTCTTAGAAGGCAGTTACCTTAGCTTCCTCCTTCCTCCAACCCCCTGTGACCATAAGGTGCTGCCCTTTGATTTTCATTTCTAGAAATTGCTAGAAATGTTGGACAAGCCTGATCAGGAAAAGAGTTAGCAAACCTTTCCGGGGGAGAAGGCACAACTGAGCAGAAAGAGCTTTGCTCAAGGAAGGCTGACTGTAATGTACTGTGATTTATGCACTAAGAAAGTCTTGGTACTAGTCTCCATCAATTGCCCCCATGTGGGGCAAGAAAGCCACATGGAGCAAAACACTGGCAGAGGGAGCCCACTTCCAGCAAAGAGAGAGAAGCAAAGAAGAAAGAGCATCCCCTAATTGACTAGAGGCCAACACCCCCACACAGAGGTGCCCATGTCCTTTCGCCTGCCTGAGTTTACTGTGGGACCATGACCAACCCACCCTGCTCCTCACTTCGGTGGCGCCACTCCAGAGCCCCAGCCAAGAGCTGTGTAGCCCAGCTCAGCACTCTGTGGTGGCCTAGAAGGCCCCAGACTACCATGGCCAATGGCTTTCCATTTGCTGTCTACATCTGCCGTCCACCCAGCTGCTGCTGAAGACACCACATCTCCTACAAGGAAACAGCACAGGAGAGTGAAGAGAGCATCAACCAGGGAGCAGATACCTGGGGGAGAATCCCAGCCCTACCTCTCCCTGGCTACGACCTTGGGCGGCTGACCTCTCACCTTGCTTTCTTCCTGTACAAAATGGAATCAGCTGCCGCCTCACAGGGTGTGGTGAGGATTGAGTGAGCTCACACGTGCCCTTGGGGAAGAGGCAAGTAATGGAGCTAGTGTAGAAAGTTTAAACAATAAGAAGGGGTGGGTGTGGCCACTGCCAGCTCCAGGGAAGGCTCCTGATTCAGCCCTGGCTGCCACAGGAATGCAAGCTCGGTGTTGGCAGATCTTTTTATTTGTCAAGAAAAATCAGATATCTGGATTTTTATGTGAACTTTTCCAATTTTCAAAAGCCTGTGAGGACAGAACAAAGCATGTCTGCAGATTGTCAGGGTGCAGACTCGGATGACTACGACGTTCCTGCAACGCTCTTGGCCTGGTCCCTGCCTCCTCTCCCCATTCTACCTCTTCCTGGCTAGCTCCCTAAGGCCTTGCCTTTCCCTCTGGTGTCTCTCACCCTCATTGTAAAGTGGGCAGAGGCCAGCTCAGCCCTGGAGTGGCCAGAATTCAAGGCCCTGGGGCTGAGGGAGAGCAGGTCGGCTGGCATTATGAGGATAGGTGTTCTCAGCAGAAGCGGGGTAGGTACAGGACTGTTACCTGGAAGCCCTACCGAGCCTCTTCCCCGACAGGGATGGGGAAAGGTGAGGAGCAGGCAGATACCTGCAGCCACAAAATGAATGAATGAACGAACAACGAACAGCCCAACCACCGATGCCTCAGGTGGAACTTGGCAGCTGTGCGGTAGGATGGGAGATTCTCTGGGGCTCTTCTCAATAATGTTGAGGGAGCACCCAGAAAAGTCCTCCTGCAAAAATTGGTGGAGCCTTTGGGAGTCACAGCCCAGCAAACCGGCTCAGGGCCAGGGCCCAGTGAAGCCGGCTGCCTCCCAGCACCCAATCTCCATCTTGGGCCTTGGATTAGAATCAGCCACCCCCTCTCCGCGCCTTCCCGAGAGCCCCGCCGGGGCTGCCGGAAGCGGGGGTGCAGGGCGCGGGCACGGGGGTGGGCCCTTGCATCAAGGCCCTTCCCAGAAGGGGCAGCGCCTTCCCAGCACCGGCCTGCTGGTCTCCCCCGCGCCCGCCCTTCCCGGATATCCCGGCGACGCGCGCTGCAGCCTTTCCCGGGCGGCTCGGGTCGGCGAGGTCCGGGAGCCCTCGGTGCCGCGATGGGAAGTGCCTGCCCACGGCCCCGGCCTCGGGACACACTCCAGCGCCCTCCACGCCCCTGAGCTGTTCCTGGGAAAGGGTGTGGACGAAGCCCCCGCACAACCCCTTTCTTTCTCTTGGCACTTCCCAGTAAACCCTCCAGGTGTCCGGGTGGGGCACTTTCAACGGCCGGGCCCCGCCCTGGGTCCGGGTCTGCGGCCCGCACCTTCGCTGCAGAGCGCGGTGCAATCGCGGTGGGGTTGGAAGGGGTCAGGGCTCCTGCCGAGCCAAGTCTCCTCCTCTGCCTGGGCCTCAGTGCCCACCACATGGACAAGCCTTGAAACTCATCCATCCAAACATCAGATAAACCTAAACTGAGGGACATTTCACAAAACTACAGAAAGATGAAGGGCTGAGGAACTGCACCAGACGGAAGCAAAGGAAAGAGACGGAACAACTAGATGCAGTGCGTGATCCCAGCTTGTATCTTGGTGGGGGGAAAATTGCTGTTAAGAACATAATTGGTAAAATTTGCATGTGGATTATATAACAGTAATATTGTATCAATGTTAAATTTCCTGAATTGGATCACTGAAACGTGGTTATGAAAAAGAATGTCCTTGGTTTGGCTTCTCTGAGGTATTTAGGGATAAAGGGACATGTCTGCAACTTCACCTCAAAATGGTTCAGAAATAAAATATAAGTACATTATTATTCCCAAACAATTAAGCATATGGTTATTGTATGGCCCAGAAATTCCACTCCTAGGTATATGTCCCAGAGAAATGAAACATATGTCCACACAAAAACTTGTACGGGAATGTTCTTAGCAGCATTATTCATAATAGGCAAAATACAGAAACAACCCAATGTCCATCAAGTGATGAATGGATAGCCACAATGTGATACTTCCCTATATTGGACTGTAATAAAGCCATAAAAACGAATGAAGGGCTGATACGTGCTACAATGGACGAATCTTGAAAACATGATGCTAAGTGAAAAAAGTGAGTCACTAAAGACTACAGATTATATGACTCTGTTTATATGCAATGTCCAGAATAGACATTGTAGTCTATTCTGCCTGTATAGAGACTACATGTTATAGTCTCTATAAAGATGGAGAGTAGGTTAGTGGTTGCTTAGGGCTGAGGTGAATTGGGTTTAGGGAGGTGATAGCTAAAACAGGTACAGGGTTTTGTGTTTTGATTTGTTTTTCTGTTTTTGGGATAGGGTGTCACTCTGTCAGGCTGGAATGCGGTGGTACAATCATAGCTCACTGCAGCCTCAACCTCCTGGGATCCTCCTGTCTCAGCCTCCCCAGGAGATGGGAACAAAGGCACATGCTACCACACCTGGCTAATTTATTTTTTATAAAGATAGGGTCTTGCCTTGTTGCCCAGGCTGGTCTCGAACTCCTGGGCTCAAACAGTTCCCCCCACCTTGACCTCCCAAAGTGCTGGGATGATTACAGGTATAAGCCACCACCACGCCTGGCCCAGAGTTTCTTTTTTAGGTGATGAAAATATTCTAAAATTGGCTGTGTGGTAATGGTTGCATATATGGTATATGACTTGTATCTCAACGAAGCTGTTATAATAATATGTATTTATGTAGACAGACAAAAAAAGAAAGTGGTTGATAAAGCAAATGTGGCAAAATGTTAATGACTACTGAAACTGGGGGAAGGATATTCAGAAATTAATTGTAGTATTCTTGTATCTGTCCTGAGTGATATGGTTTGTCCCCACCCAAATCTCATCTTGAATTGTAGTTCCCATAATCCCCACATATCATGGGAGAGACCCCGTGGGAGGCAATTTAATCATGGGGGCGGTTACCCTCATGCTGTTCTCATGATAGTGAGTGAGTTCTCACGAGATCTGATGGTTTTATAAGGGGCTTTTCCCCCTTTTGGTTGGCACTTCTCTCGCTGTGAAGAAGGACGTGTTTGCTTCCCCTTCCGCCATGATTATAAGTTTCCTGAGGCCTCCCCAGCCATGCTGAACTGTGAGTCAATTAAACCTCTTTCCTTTATAAATTTCCTGCTCTCAGGTATGTCTTCATTAGAAGCATGAGAATGGACTAATACACTGAGATTGAAATTACTTCAAAGTTTTAAAAGTTTATTATTTTATTATTATTATTATTATTTTGAGATGGAATCTCACTCCATTGCCCAGGCTGGAGTACAGTGGCAAGATCTCAGCTCACTGCCACCTCCCGCTCCCTGGTTCAAGTGATTCTCCTGCCTTAGCCTCCTGAATATCTGGGATTACAGGCATGCACCAGGATGCCCGGCTACCTTTTTTTTTTTTTTTTTTTTTGAGACTAAGTCTCACTCTTGTCCCCCAGGCTGGAGTGCAATGGCACGATCTCGGCTCACAGCAACCTCTGCCTTCCAGGTTCAAGCGATTCTCCTGCCTCAGACTCCCGGGTAGCTGGGATTACAGGCGTCTGCCACCATGCCCAGCTAATTTTTGTATTTTTAGTAGAGACGGGGTTTCACCATGTTGGCCAGGCT
>NW_012101254.1:4070791-4073788 GCF_000951045.1 Mandrillus leucophaeus
ACACACACACACACACACACACACACAAAATTGTATATCTATAGTAGTCTCAACCCCAAAAAATAAAACATGTAGAAATACATATACACAAACATAATGTTTTGATGTTTGCGCTATATTAAGACCATTCTGTTTCTCCCCTTCTGTTATAAAGGAAATGTGCTCAGATGAGAGGGATTCTGAGAACTCAATAGCAGAGGAGGCACAGGGCCTGAGGGCATCTGTGTGGCAGGGGAGGCCCCCCAGGGAGGACAACTGCATGGTCCAAGACCCAGAGGCCCCCAGGCAGGTACAGGCCTGGCTAAAGGAAGCTCATTAGGAAGGCCAAGCTTGGGAAAAACAGTTTCAGCTGCTCATGCCCTTTGAGGTAGGACCTCAGCCCATTGGAAGGAGTAGGGGGATGGGGTGGGTACACGACCTAGCAGAATCCATTCTCTTGGAGACGGCTGGCAAGGGCTGGGGCCAGGCCTGGAGTTCCTGACTAAGCCTGCTCTGCCTGGAGAACTGAGGCAGACCAGCTTTCCCCCAGGCAGAGGCCAGTACAGGGGAGGCAGATGAGAGATGGTAGGGATTCCCAGTTAGTCTCCCCAGGCCTCACCTCAGCAGGCTAGATAACTAGTCAGGGAAGTCAAGCATGGGGGAAATGCCTTCTCTCATTTCTCAAGGGAGAACTGGAAGCTGTTTCCCCCTTTGCACTTTTCAGTCTGGCTTCCAGCCTCATCTGTTTTCTGGAACCATCCTCTTTCCAGAGCCCCAGAGGCCTCCATCCAATAGAAGTAGTGTTAACATTGCCAGTGCCCCCTTCCTGGAACCCTCTGCATCCTTGGCCTTTCTGGCCTCAAGTTCCCCATTGTTCTTCCCCTCAGGTCACCCCTTCCTCCTTTACTGTGCCCTTTACAAGCCCTTCCTTCCCTGCTGTGGGAACCCCCAGTGCTCAGGCCTTGGGATTCTGCTCTTCCTTCTCTACGGTGGGCTCCCTTAGAAAAGTTAGCTCTCTCCAGGTTTCGACTGATGCTTCCACATCAATGACATAATGGACAGTAGAAAGACATGGTCACTACTGGATAGGGGATAGATTTTTAAAAAAATAATATCCTCCATTTTGGGAGGCCATAGGCAGATCACCTGAGTTCAGGAGTTCAAGAACAGCCTGGACAACATGGCGAAACCCCATCTCTACTAAATATACAAAATTTAGCCAGGCATGGTGACACATTCCTCCCAGCTACTCAGGAGGCTGAGGCAGGAGAATCGCTTGAATCCAGGAGGCGGAGGCTGCAGTGAGCTATGGCGGCACCATTGCACTCTAGCCTGGGCAATAGAGCAAGACTCTGTCTCAAAATAATAATAATGATAATAATAATAGTAATAATATTCTCACTTTGCAGAGAGGAAAGGATTCAGATGAGTTAGGACACCCACCTGAGGCAACCGCCCTTTTTACTACCTTCTCTTCCGTCATGGCCCCATCTCCCACAGCGACCTGTGAGGCTGTAACACCACAGAAGGAAGCCTCGCTTAATCAAGAGTGGCGGGGCCAACTCCTCCTGCCCAACCCCATGCCACGGCCAGATCATTGTCAAGCTGTCCCAGGCATGTGTCATGGCCACTCCCTGACCTGACTTGAACATCGGCCTTGGGAGGAATGTAGAGCTGTCAGTCTGACTTCCTCTTCCTTTCTCCCCTCTGTCCCTGCTGAGAGCATTAAGGGAGGAGTCATAGTTCTCTTTGTTTCCAGAATAAGTATTAAAATAATAATAGGCAGCTAGGTGCAGTGGCTCACGCCTGTAGTCCTAGCACTTTGGGAGGCCGAGGCAAACAGAGACCTGAGGTCAGGAGTTCCAGACCATCCTGGCCAACATGGCAAAACCCTGTCTCTACTAAAAATACAAAAATTAGCCGGGCATGGTGGCGCATACCTGTAATCCCAGCTACTCAGGAGGCTGAGGCAGGAGAATCACTTGAACACAGGAGGCAGAGGCAGCAGTGAGCTGAGAGTGCACCATTGCACTCCAGCCTGGGTGACAGAGCAAGATTCCAACTCAAAAAAATGTCATAGGCTATAATAGTGCTGTTGCCATTTGACCAGTGTCTATTACACTGAACATCTACTATATACCCAGAACTTTCCTGGCTTCTAGGGATATGGCAATGAGCAGAAAATTTTCTTTTTTTTTTTTTTTCTTTGAGACAGAATCTCACTCTGCACCTAGGCTGGAGTGCAGTGGTGCAATCTCAGCTCACTGCAACCTCTACCTCCTGGGTTCAAGTGATTTTCGTGCCTCAGCCACCCAAGTAGCTGGGATTACAGCCATGCTTCACCACACACAGCTAATTTTTTTTGTATTTTTTAGTAGAGATGGGGTTCGCCATGTTGGTTAGGCTGGTCTCGAACTCCTGGCCTTAAGTGATCCACCCACCTCAGCCTCCCAAAGTGCTTGGATTACAAGCATGAGCCATCGCACCTGGCACAGAACAAATTTTTATCCTATATATTGTAATAGAACTGTATTGAAGGAAATATTTCAGTCTTGGATGACACATACTTAAACCCATGAAGATGATAAGGCCCAAACATTTTCACTATCGAGGAGACCTACTGTTTTGTCTGCCCAGAACAGCACCTCCCTTCTTTGGGGGGAACTGCTGCTTCACCAATTCAGCTGTAATTATGGAAGGAGCTGCCAATTATTGTGTATTGCTGCAGTGTTCACAGGAATGAGCGTGGAACCCAGGTTGGGCCAGTCACCGAACCCTAGGAGCCTCCTGGCCTCAGTGATTGGTCTAGGAAGAGTCATATGATGTGGGTTGAACAAATCAGAATGCTTCCATAGCTTTTGCCTTTAAAATTTTTAAAATTAATTTTAAGTACATAAATTATACAGAATATGTTATCATTGAAAAAGTTCAAACCTGATCATCTCCCTAAATCTCAACACCTAATCTTAGCTTCACCAGAGACAACTTTTTCTATGCTTTTTTTTTTTTTTTTTTTGA
>NW_012101254.1:4073913-4079153 GCF_000951045.1 Mandrillus leucophaeus
TCTGCCACCATGCCCAGCTAATTTTTGTATTTTTAGTAGAGACGGGGTTTCACCATGTTGGCCAGGCTGGTCTTGAACTCCTGACCTCGGGTGATCCGCCCACCTCGGCCTCCCGAAGTGCTGGGATTACAGGTGTAAGCCTCCGCGCCTGGCCTAAAAGTTGATTTTTTAAAAACAGAGAAATTTACCTATCTACCCACCTTCCATCTACAGGCTGGTCATGGAAAGGTTGCAGTACAGGTTCAGGAGCATGACAATCTGGACTCCAAGCTCAACTCCATTGTTTTCTCAATTGCATTACCTTGAGTTAGTTACCTGACTGCCCTGGGTCTCAGTTTCCTTGTCTGTAAAATGGTAATGACACCAATAGTACCTACGACAGAGAGCTTACAAAGGATTAGAGATAGTACACATGAAGCTGTTAACTTTTCTCATGTGGTAAGTGCTTAATAAATGTTAGCTATTATTGTTCATTTGAAACAATTTTAAGGCTGGGAGCAGTGGCTCATGCCCACTGCTTTGAGTGCTTTGAGAGACTGAAACAGGAGGATCACTGGAGGCCAGGAGTTCAAGACTGGCCTGGGCAACAAAGTGAGACCCGCCCCCATCTCTACAAAAAAATTGAAAAATTATCCAGGCATGGTGGCATGTGCCTTTAGCCTCAGCTACATAGGAGGATCTCTTGAACCCAGGGGTTTGAAGTTACAGTGAGTGAGCTATGATCATATGACTGCACTCCAGTCTGGGTGACACAGTGAGACCCTGTTTAAAAATACACACATACACAAACACAAACAATTTTAAAGTAATTTGTCATTTCCTTTTGTTATTACAAAAGTAATACTTTTTTATTTATTTATTTATTTTGAGACAGAGTCTCGCTCTGTCGCCAGGCTGGAGTGCAATGGCGTGATCTCAGCTCACTGCAACCGCCTCCCGGGTTCAAGTGATTCTCCTGCCTCAGCCTCCCGAGTAGCTGAGACTACAGGCACCACCACCACACCCAGCTAATTTTTATATTTTTAGTAGAGATGGGGTTTCACCAGGTTGACCAGGATGGTCTTGATCTCCTGACCTTGTGATCTGCCTACCTTGGCTTCCCAAAGTGCTGGGATTATAGGCATAAGCCACTGCGCCTGGCCCTACAAAAGTAATACATGTTCATTATGGAAATTTTGGAAAATGCAGATATACAAACAAGGAAATAAAAATCACTATGCCCCCAAATTCTGTGAAAATTGCTGTTAACACTTTGGCATGTATCCTTCTGGGCTGTGATATATTTACAGTATATGTAATACAATGTTTAGCATATTGTACATATTATTTTATAACTTGCTTTGTGCACTATACATGACAGACATTTACTATTTACCACATGCCAGGTGCTCAACTTAGTGCTAAGGGTTCTGACACGAATAGGACAGTCACCTAGCTCTTGGGAGCGAGTGAAATCTAGAAGTAGGAGAGACTTATTAGCCAATAATTACAGGGGACAATTTGATAGAACGTACTTTGATGAAAAGAAGGGTTTGCTCAGTTCAGCTTGAGATGTTGAAATGGCTTTTCAGAGGTTCTCAGTGGGTAAAGAGACATTTCAGACAGAGAAATGGGGAAGTCCTACTTGGGCAGAGGAAACGCTGTGCAGACCAGCTGGGGCATGTTTATGGCCTGTTTCAGTAACTGGATCATAGCAGGAGGCAGGATGGAATAGCAGCATGGCTGGGACCAGATCCTAAGGGGCCTTCAATGGCATGCCAATGTTTCTGAGTACTGCGCAGTCTTCAAGGGTTAGAACAGATCGCCAACCTTCCAGTGCTTCCTCTCATAACACAGTATTTAGATTCCCAGACGTTGGAGCTAGATCGGCTGAGTTCAAACCCTTGTCTGTGCAACTACCAGCTGTGTGACCTTGGGCAAGTTACTTAACCTCTCTGAACCTTGATTCCTCCTGCAAACGATGGGAAAAATAATAGAACCAATCTCTCTGGGTTGCTGTAAAGATTAAATTAATTCACAGTGCATATAACATGCTTACAGCAATGTCTGGCACACAGTAAGCACTAAGTGTTTGTTGTCCTCTACCATCACCTCAACTCTCTCTTCTAGCAGCTGAATCTTCTGTAATTTAACCCCAAGGATGTCTACGAGCAAGGTTTACCTAGAGCCCTGGTTTGCAGGAGCAGGTTGTCAGAGCTGGAGCTGGGGAGCTTCCAGCCAAACCCTGAGACGTGGGGAGGGGTCAAGAAAGGAGCTTCCTTACCAACCACTTCTGGGGAGACCCTAACTAACATCTCGTCCCTCCTCCCCACTGTCAGGAAGGCATCCCCAGGGCTGGGACCGGGCACATACAGTGGCCTTCTCTCTTGAGGAGAAAGCTGTGATGGAAACCCTTTTCTCTAGGGAGGAAATGGGCAGGAATGATATTTGTGTCCCCACCAGTATGCAAATCATCTTGTGAGACAAATGATTTTGCAGGAAAACACATCCTATTTCCTCTAGAACATTTCCCTTGATGTCTTAGGGGAACGGGTTGGGATGGTCAGAGTCAGAGCAAGTGTCCAGAAAGCTCCTGACCACTGGCCCCTGTCCCAGAGAAGCCAGGGGGTGGTAGAGAAGGGACTAGGCTTGGCAGCCCTAGGTTTGGCAGCTGAAAAGGAAACTGGCCCCAGGCACACAAGCTCCCTCGCCAGGTTTTCCCAGATGACAAGGGTGCAGGGAGGCCTAGTGGAGCAGCATCTGGGGAGCCAGGGGTCCTGGCTTCTAGGGCTAGCTCAGCCCCTCACAGGGAGGCCTGGTGGAACAGTGTCTGGGGAGCCAGGGGTCCTGGCTTCTAGGACTAGCTCAGCCCCTCACCCACAGCATGACCTTTGACAAGTCATTTCCCTCTGTAGGCCTGAGTTTCCTTATCTGTAATATGAGAGGGTTAAATGAAATCAAGTGTTTATAACTTGGGGTACATAGATCCTTAAATCATCAATGGGCTTCAAGGGATTGCTGCCACCCCTCAAGTGTATGCAAATATACAACTGTGCATGTGTATATTTTTCTGCAGAGGTGTGCAAAGCTGTCATCAGTTCACAGAGGGATCTATTATCCAGACAAAAGTTTAGGTGGTCTCTGGGCTCCTTTGAGCTGGATGCTGGGCAGATGGAAGTTTCTCAAGGCCAAGGATATGCCTTTAACACCAGCAAGGCATGGTATCTGGCACACTGTAGAGGCTCAATGTTTGTTGAATGAATGAATGAATGACACTCATCAAATGCTGGGTCATGAGCACAGCAAAGGGCGGAGATGGATATTGGCGCAGGGTCTCAGCTTTGGGAGTAAAGTGGGCCAGCGAGAAGGCTAGTAAGGGGTCAGGGTTGGGGGAGAACAGGAGAGGTATCAGAATGTATCCTGAATCTGCTCAGTCCAGGGTCTGTCTGGCTTGGGTTTCTAGTCACTACCAGGCGTGCACACCTCTCATTCCCCTTTGTTCCTTATGGAAGACTCAGCCAAGCCAAACCCAGCCCCAGGTTCAGCAACTAAATCAGTTTGTTTGCAGCAATTAAAATTCTCAAGCTTCTCCAACCAGAAAATCCATCAAACTTGAAGAATGTAGCCTGGTCTCCAGGGGTCACTGGAACTGGTATGGAAGTGAAAGTAAAAGCAGGAGTCAGCCTGTCTGCCTGCCAAAGATACCTACAGCCCTAATAGCTCCCTATACCCTTCATTCGGACGCTGCCCCCACTTGGACTTTTGGCTGAACTCTGTCACCCTCTAGTACCTTTGAGCTTTTCCTGTCCACTCATACCTTCTGTTGGCCTACAAATATGCACTGGTTTCTACACTGGTCTCTCTTGTCCTTAAAATGCCTTCACCAGTTTTTTTATGATCTGGGAAAATGCTTGTGATTTGATGATTAGGATACACACATACACACACACACACACACACACACACACAAAATTGTATATCTATAGTAGTCTCAACCCCAAAAAATAAAACATGTAGAAATACATATACACAAACATAATGTTTTGATGTTTGCGCTATATTAAGACCATTCTGTTTCTCCCCTTCTGTTATAAAGGAAATGTGCTCAGATGAGAGGGATTCTGAGAACTCAATAGCAGAGGAGGCACAGGGCCTGAGGGCATCTGTGTGGCAGGGGAGGCCCCCCAGGGAGGACAACTGCATGGTCCAAGACCCAGAGGCCCCCAGGCAGGTACAGGCCTGGCTAAAGGAAGCTCATTAGGAAGGCCAAGCTTGGGAAAAACAGTTTCAGCTGCTCATGCCCTTTGAGGTAGGACCTCAGCCCATTGGAAGGAGTAGGGGGATGGGGTGGGTACACGACCTAGCAGAATCCATTCTCTTGGAGACGGCTGGCAAGGGCTGGGGCCAGGCCTGGAGTTCCTGACTAAGCCTGCTCTGCCTGGAGAACTGAGGCAGACCAGCTTTCCCCCAGGCAGAGGCCAGTACAGGGGAGGCAGATGAGAGATGGTAGGGATTCCCAGTTAGTCTCCCCAGGCCTCACCTCAGCAGGCTAGATAACTAGTCAGGGAAGTCAAGCATGGGGGAAATGCCTTCTCTCATTTCTCAAGGGAGAACTGGAAGCTGTTTCCCCCTTTGCACTTTTCAGTCTGGCTTCCAGCCTCATCTGTTTTCTGGAACCATCCTCTTTCCAGAGCCCCAGAGGCCTCCATCCAATAGAAGTAGTGTTAACATTGCCAGTGCCCCCTTCCTGGAACCCTCTGCATCCTTGGCCTTTCTGGCCTCAAGTTCCCCATTGTTCTTCCCCTCAGGTCACCCCTTCCTCCTTTACTGTGCCCTTTACAAGCCCTTCCTTCCCTGCTGTGGGAACCCCCAGTGCTCAGGCCTTGGGATTCTGCTCTTCCTTCTCTACGGTGGGCTCCCTTAGAAAAGTTAGCTCTCTCCAGGTTTCGACTGATGCTTCCACATCAATGACATAATGGACAGTAGAAAGACATGGTCACTACTGGATAGGGGATAGATTTTTAAAAAAATAATATCCTCCATTTTGGGAGGCCATAGGCAGATCACCTGAGTTCAGGAGTTCAAGAACAGCCTGGACAACATGGCGAAACCCCATCTCTACTAAATATACAAAATTTAGCCAGGCATGGTGACACATTCCTCCCAGCTACTCAGGAGGCTGAGGCAGGAGAATCGCTTGAATCCAGGAGGCGGAGGCTGCAGTGAGCTATGGCGGCACCATTGCACTCTAGCCTGGGCAA
>NW_012101254.1:4081243-4088113 GCF_000951045.1 Mandrillus leucophaeus
CCCGGCTAATTTTTGTATTTTTAGTAGAGACGGGGTTTCACCATGTTGGCCAGGCTGGTCTTGAACTCCTGACCTCATGATCCACCCACCTTGGCCTCCCAAAGTGCTGAGATTACAGGCGTGAGCCACCATGCCCGGGCTTTCCATGCATTTTCATACATTTAGAAATATGTTATAAGCATATATAAATATATATTATTACTTCAAGGTTTTGTTTTGGTTTTGCTTTATGCTTGAGTGATACTGTAATGTACCTATATACTACAAATTACATTTTTCATTTACCAAGATGTTTTAGGGGTTTATGTCAGTACATACTTCATTCTTTTTAATAGTTTCCAGATTTTCAGAGTATAAAATATACCATGGTTTAAAGATGGACACTTAGGGTATTCCTAATTTTGCATGACAAATAATTCTTCAAATAACACCCTGGCCTATGTTTCCTTGTGCATATATATGAGAGTTACTGGTCTGGATTTTGAGACATGGCATCATGAGATCCACGGTAACCACATTTCAAATTATAATAGATATTACCAAATTTCCCTCCAAAGAGACGGACAATTTATGTTCCCTGCAATAGTGTATCACAGCATCAGGGTCTCCGTTTTCCATTCCTTCGTCAGTCCTGGAGAAGAACCAAGTGTAACATTTTTGAACTGTGACGACTGCACACTGGTATGCTGCTGTTTGCTGTCCTCTAGCCGGAGCTGGTATGGAAGACTGCTTTCCTCTCTGGCCAAGGGGCTGTGAGGATGGGTGCAGAGCCTCGCAGCCTTGAGAGCTGGTGGAAAAACCAACATCCAGAGGGGAGGGGAAGTCCCAAGGATGTCCACTTCTTGAAGCCAGTTGTTGTATCCCCGTCTCCACAGTAGTTTATGTAAGCCAACACCTTCGCCTTTGGGGCTCAAGCTAATTAGAATTTTGTTTCTGTTACTTTCAGCCGAAAGACTGAACTCATGATTAAAATGTATAAATGACCATTGTTTCTCTCATTCCTGGCCCTGAGATCACAAAGTTTACGCTGATGATTCTTTCTTACTGTTCTATTTCTCCTCTCCTCCCCGTTCCTTACTTTCCTCATGCCCACATTCCTCTCCCCAGGCACCTGTGGGGTCCTTTTCAGAGAGGGCAGAGGAGAGCAGGAAACAAAGCCCCCAGGGACAGGAGACGACGGGAAGGCCATGGGCCTGATTCCCCTGTGGAATCTTTCCAGAGTGAACACATGCACTCTCAGTTTCTGTGCCTCGGCCTTAGGCCAATGTCTCTGTTTCAACAGAAAAAGAAAAAAAGAGAGAAAAAGGAAAAGAGCAAAAAAAGCAAAATCTAAAAGACACAGTGGAAGAATCTGCCCTCCCTTTTTGTTTTGAATTATCATACCCCCCAGCACTGAGGGAAAACTCATTTTGTTAAAAATCGACATAGCAGTTGCAGCTTCTCAAACACAGACACAACATAAACACATAAACACAGGCTGTCAGTGTTCTTTTGATGGTATGTGTTTATTGTTTTATTTTATTAATAAAAGAGTGAGAACAGTGTGCTAAATTATACCCAATCCAAAATAAAAGGAGAGCAGTTCAATATTTACTCCCATAACGACGCCAGGCCCCCCATTTGTAGGACGCTGGGGCCTGGTTCAGAGCAAGATGCTGTCTCCAGTTGCCACGACCCAAGGTGCTAGAGAGTTCTGAGTGTAACCCTTCTCACATATGAGCTCATCTCACCCTGGAATGATTCTAAGAAGTAGGAATGGGATAGGGACAACATCCCCATTTCAGAAAGGAGGGGCCCTGGGGAAAGAGGCTGTGTCCTTCAGGGCCAAACAGTGAGAGAGGAATGGGACAAAAGCCTCCCCTCCCAAGACTACATGTCTGTGAGAAAACTGCTGGAGAAAGGCTAGCCAGGCAGGGAGCCTGGGTGCAGGAGGTGGAGGGAGGGCGGCGAGCCCCCAGCATGGCTGCATGGCCAGGAGAGCTGGGAGAAGGGTCATGTACCCTGAAATTCACAGAGGGGATGGCACAAGAGGATCCACTGCAGCCTCTCATTATGACCTAGTAAATCTTCAGTAAAAGCCTCTGCCCCGCCATGTTTGGCGGGAAAAAACCGTTTTCTGGAAGCTGCTAAGGGGGCTGAATTTTGCATTACATTGGCTAGGGTCAAAAGAATCAACTCACAAGTGAGTTGTCTATGAGACCGCTGTACGCGCATATTTGCTTTATTCACTGCTGTATCCCCGATGTCTACAACGGTGTCCGGCACACAGTGGATTGCTCAGAAAATTATTTGTGTAATAAACACATAGAACTCTTTACATCTGCAATCTCTGTCACACCCACCTCTGTGTCTCCCTTCTCCAAAGTCTGGCTTAACATTCACAGAGACTCTGCTGTGGCTGACCCACTCCGTGCCCAGCACTAAACCCTTGGTTCCCTCCGGGGACCTGAGAGGTCCCTGAGCTTCTGGAGCTGCCTTCTCAGTTATTGCAGGTTTCCTCCCAACCCAGAGTATGTGCAGCGCCCTGACCTGCTGCCCCAGCAGGTCCTCATTAGTACTCCACAGCCCACTCCAAGTGTGGGCCAGGGTAGAGTGAGGACGCTCTCCCAGCAGCACAGTGAGAGCTAGCAGCCTTGTCTTTTGCCTGTGGCCAGGGCAGGAATGTGAACTTTTCATCCCGGTTCTTCAAGCAAGGCTTCAGGCTCGCCCCCTACTGTGGGAGTCGAGGAACTTCATCCAGAGCACAACTCTCGGGCTTGGAGTTCAGCATCCTTTATCACCTTTCTCTGAGCTAGGGCTGAAGCCTCAACGTTCACTTGGGTTAGGATATGTGACTACAAGCAAAGCTTCACCTCTCTCAGCCTCAGTTCACTCATCATAAAGGGGTTAGGAAACAGCTGAAAATGCCATCCCTGTTCACCTGACAACAATATGGTGAGGATTAAATGAGGGCAGATGGCCGGGCGTGGTGGCTCACACCTGTAATCCCAGCACTTTGGGAGGCAGAGGCGGGCAGATCACTCGAGGTCAGGAGTTCAAGACCAGACTGGTCAACATGGTGAAACCCTGTCTCTACCAAAATACAAAAATTAGTCAGGCGTGGTGGCGGATGCCTGTAATCCCAGTTACTTGGGCTGAGGCAGGAGAATCACTGGAACCTGGGATGCAGAGGTTGAAGGCGGCTAAGATCATGCCACTGCACTCCAGTCTGGGCAACAGAGGGAGACTCCATCTCCAAAATAATAATAATATAAATAAAATAAAAATACAAAAGTCAGCTGCACACGGTGGCTCAGGCCTGTAATCCCAGCACTTTGAAAGGTTGAGGCGGGTAGATCACTTGAGGCCAGGAGTTCAAGACCAGCCTGGCCAACATGGTGAAGCCCTATCTCTACTAAAAATAGAAAAATTAGTGGGGTACAGTGGTGCACACCTGTAATGCCAGCTATTTGGAAGGCTGAGGCAGGAGAATCACTTGAACCCAGGAGGTGGAGGTTGCAGTGAGCCGAGATCACGCCACTGCACTCCAACCTGGGCGACAGAGTGAGTGAGACTCCTTCTCAAAACAACAGCAACAACGAGAAAAAACTACAAATTAGGGCAGACGTGACAATTCCTTGCCTTTGTCAGGCTCTGCAAAGCTGTGGGGTTGCTGTTTCCTAATAGTAGGCCAGTGAACAAACAATAAATATCCATACCTTCGTTGCCCAGACCCAAGGCAGAGCAGGGGCCTTTTCCTCCATACACCTTAGCCCAGGCTGCTCTGTGTAAGCTCTTGCTGACTGAAGGCTGCAGGCTCCTGGGCTATCTAAAGGACCTGGATATGACACTCTGGCAGATCCTGCTGGCTAGAGATGGGGAGCCCTGGTCCCCTCCATTCTTAGGTCTCGTGATCAGAGGCAGCAGCTATTCATCTATCCAAGTGGGGAGCCATTGGCATGTGGAAGACCATAGAAACTCGGGTTAGACGCCTGCTGGACTGAGACAGAAGCTGAAAGGCCATCAGGGACAGAGCTTGTCTCCCCACACAACCCTGAGCCCCACATGAGGACCCAGGGCAAGTGTGGGGTGCAGAGGCTGCTTCTCACTGTGGTCTCAGACAAAGGAAAATCCCCAAGGCCCTGGCGTGCAGGAGTAGTGAGGCACCCCTTGTGGGTTGCCAAATTTAGCAAATAAAAATACAAGACAGATGTGCCACTTAGATGTGAATTTCAGATAAGCATCAAGTACTTTTAAAATATAAGTATGTCCCATGGAATATTTGAGATATACTTATACCAAACATTATTTGTAATTTATCTGACATTCAAATTTAACTGGGCATCCCATATTTTATCTGGAAACCCTCCAGACCCTCCAGGGCTCGGGGGGCCCAGTCCCTTCCCACAGCCCGCAGCCGCACCCCACAGGAGGTTCTGGACACTCTCGCAAGAGGATGCTTCCTGCTGCCTGCCAGATGGTGACCCCAGCAGCCCAGCATGGGTGGAAAGAGGAAAGGGAACATAGCAGTCCCCTTAGATTTCACCCTTGAGTCTCTGTGAGGTGAGTCACCTATCACCTTCACAGGGCCTTGTCCATATCAAAGGAGGTCATGGTGGCGAAGTGCTTTCACATTACAAACGTCCTTCCCCTGCGTGGGGTGTTGTGGCAGGGCCTCCACTTGCCTTTGCTTAGCTCTTAAGGGTTGGCGTCCCTGGTGACCCTCCCTTTTCCCTGAGTCATCTCACCCACTGCCTGGCTCCAGTCACATCTATAAGTGGATGGCAACCCACTTAGCACTCCGGCCCCCTTTACAGTAGAATAAATATACACCACTTCTTCAGGGGAAACAGCCTCAGACCCCTATTTTCATGTGCCTACTGGACACCCTCCTGGGAGCCTTTCTGTCCCCGTCCCGCCCCCTCTGCCACTGCCCACAGGCGGACTCTGCCAGCTCTTCTCTGAATAACGGAGGCGGCCCCCAGCTTGCCCTGCCCCAGTTCCCTGCCCACATCACACCCAGGGGTGAGTTTCTAAAATCCAATCTGACCGTGGCGCTCCTCTGCGTAAGACCCTTCCATGGCTTCCTCTTGGTCTTGGGATAAAGTCAAAACACCTTGTCTGTCTTCTGCTCTCATACAGACATATTTCTTGTCATGTCATCAACTGGCCAGCGCTGTCGCTCTTCTCCAGCCCACTGTCCCACTAAATGCCTCCAGGCCACTGTCCCACTGTCCCTGCCCAGCCTGCCCTTCCCAGCATTCCTTGGCCCCTCAATGCCCTTCACTTCCTTTCCTTTACTAGTGAAAGGATTACTGGAGCTCCCACGTCCATCCCTGAAGAATGGGGATATTTGCCTTCCTCCCAGACTTCCTAGGGTCTGGGAGAGAATCAAATAAGAAAGGGGATGTAAAACTATTTTGTAAACTGAAAAAGGTTTGTAAGAGATGAAGAAGAATAAAATGACCAATGGTCTGGGAGAGCCTTGTAAGCTTCCTTATCAGCTGACCTCAGAGGTCCCCAAGAAGCACAGGGGACAACCATGTGAGGGGACTGGGTAAACTGTGGCATTTGAGCTGGGAAGTGTGATTGGTGGGTAATGCTTTGGGTTGGGATGGAGAGCGTCATTCATTACTGGAGCAGCCATAACCTACTTGTGAGGTCTGTGTCTGCATGAGAACCCCTAGGGAGACAGGGGTGGTTACGAGGGGGTGCAGGATGGTGGGGCTTCAGCCCCTTCCTTCCAGCTTAGCCAGGTGAGTCATCCGGAGGTGCCGGCCCAAATCTCACCTCCTCCACTTGAGGCTGAGCTGAAATGGTCCAGAGGATGTGCCCAGAGGATGGAGACAGCAATACAGTGAATGAGTCATACAGCTGAGTCAGAGCCCACTCAGCCCCTTTCAGGGCTCTGACGAAGGCTGTGCCAGCACAGAGGCATTCTTCCAGCCTTGCCCCTTCCCTGCAAACACACACACCCACACAGATACACACACGCCCCCCTACAGACCAGTGACCTCACAACATGCTTCTCTGACTGCTAGCCTTACTTACTTCACAGGTTCAGTGAAATCCTACTGAGTCTCCCATGTAACAGGCTTTCTTCATGCTCACACTCATTCATCCATTCACTGTTCAGGTACTGGAATAAAAACCCAGTCCTTGTCTTCAAAGAGCTCTCCACCCAGCAGAGGAAATAGTCTCCAAACATGCCTTGTCACTGTAGAGGGAGCAACGCACGGCCATGGGAGAGCCTCACACACCATCAGTATCCGGGCTGATAGAGGAGGGAATGAGGGACACAGCCCCTCAAAGTGGGATGGGTAAAGAAGTCACTGTTCTAAACATCTGGTCCCAGGACTCCCAAGCCTGGTAGCCTCTACTTCCCAATGGGAACACCAAGCCTAAAGGTGCAGCTACACAGATTCAAACAACATTGTTTCCGTTTTCTTCCAATTAATGTGGATACTTTGACATATGTAGGAATAGCCTAAGCTAATAGTCACAGAACAGGTTCTGGTCTGATCTGTTTTCAATGTGAAGACTGAATTTTGGCTTTGAATCAGCAGCAGAGCCACCTGATTATATAAGAAAACATACAATATCAAAACTGGGATAACTTAGAAGTCATCTAATTCCAGGCTCAGTGCTTCATTTCTTAGGAGTAGAAACTCAAATCCAGAGAGGAATAAAGGAAGCAGAGTCTTCTGATAATTTCCATCTATTTTCTAGTTCTTAAGTAAATATAATTTTTACTACAAAAATAAACCACATTAGAGGCCAGGCGTGGTGGCTCATACCTGTAATCCCAGCACTTTGGGAGGCCAAGGTGGGCAGATCACAAGGTCAGGAGTTCGAGACCAGCCTGGCCAATATGGTGAAATCCCCTCTCTA
>NW_012101254.1:4088168-4091856 GCF_000951045.1 Mandrillus leucophaeus
CCTGTAATCCCAGCACTTTGGGAGGCCAAGGTGGGCAGATCACAAGGTCAGGAGTTCGAGACCAGCCTGGCCAATATGGTGAAATCCCCTCTCTACTAAAAATACAAAAAATTAGCTGGGGGTGGTGGCGGGCGCCTGTAATCCCAGCTACTCGGGAGGCTGAGGAAGGAGAATCACTTGAACCTGGGAGGTGGAGGTTGCAGTGAGCCAAGATCGCACCACTGTACTCCAGCCTGGGCGACAGAGTGAGACTCCGTCTCAAAAATAAAAACAAACAAACAAACCGTATTAGAGAATAAAAAAGAAAAACCAGGCCAGGCGCGGTGGCTCACGCCTATAATAGCACTTTGGGAGGCCAAGGTGGGCGGATCACGAAGTCAGGAGATCGAGACCATCCTGGCTAACATGGTGAAACCCCGTTTCTACTAAAAGTACAAAAAAATTAGCTGGGCCTGGTGGCGGGTGCCTGTAATACCAGCTACTCGGGAGGCTGAGGCAGGAGAATGGCAAGAACCCGGGAGGCAGAGCTTGCAGTGAGCAGAGATCTTGCCACTGCGCTCCAGCCTGGGCGACAGAGCGAAACTCTGTCTCAAAAAAAAAAAAAGAAAGAAAGAAAGAAAGAAAGAAAAACCAGCTGGGCACCATGGCTCATGCCTGTAATCCCAGCACTCTGGGAGGCCAAGGCAGGCGGATCACCTGAGGTCAGGAGGTCGAGACCAGACTGGCCAACACGGTGAAACCCTGTCTGTACTAAAAATACAAAAATTAGCTGGGCGTGCTATTGGACTACAGTAGCACCTGTAGTCCAAGCTACTCAGGAGGCTGAGGCAGTTGAATCTCTTGAACCCAGGAGGCAGAGGTTGTAGTGAGCCAATACTGCACCAATGCACTCCAGCCTGGGTGACAGAGAGAGACTCTGTCTCAGAAAAAAAAAAAAAAAAAGAAAAAGAAAAACCACATTAATCTCAATACACTAACATAACCATTGATATCATTTTGCTACTATTTCTTTACAATTTCTGTTCACACAGCTGTAATCATAGAATATATATAATTTTGTATATTACTTTTTAAATTTGACTTTACATTCTAAGAACTTCCACCACATTTTTGCAGTTCATAACCATAATTTTAATCACTATATAATACTCCAGCAAGGAAATGTTCTTAATTTTTTTCATGACTTACTTAACTATTTCTTTACTGGAGGACATTTAAGTGATGGCCCAAATATGGCTATCATAATGCTAAATATTGCTGTTTTCATTTATTTATTTCCCTGGGATAGAGAGACTTCTATAAATGGAATTGCTATGGGGTAAAAGGTGTGAACATTTTAAAGTCTCTTGGTACATGTTAACAAATTGCTTTAGGACTGTACTAATTAGGCCGAGCACAGTGGCTCACGGCTGTAATCCCAGCACTTTGGGAGGCCAAGGTGGGCAGATCGCTTGAGATCAGGAGTTCGAGACTATCCTGGCCAACATGGTGAAACCCCGCCTCTATTAAAAATATAAAAATTAGGTGGCACGCGCCTGTAATTCCAGCTACTCAGGAGGCTGAAGCAGGAGAATCGCTTGAACCTGGGAGGGGGAGTTTGCAGTGAGTCAAGATCACGCCACTGCAGTCCAGCCTGGGCAACAGTATATGATGGCTTTAAATAAAACAGTAACTTCTCCATTTCAACATGTGACCAAAATGTTTATACCTTCTGACCCACCAATTCCATTGCTAGAATTCTGGAAATAATCATCAGGTGTGCCCTGACATGTCAGGATATCCACTAAAGAATATGATGGTATGATATCAGATATCTGAAAATGTATACATGTATTAAAATCTATGAAGAGGGGGCTTATGGGAGAGACTTGTATATTTTATTATATATACTTCTGTGTTGTTTTCATGTTTCACAATGAACACCTGTTACTTTTATAGTTTGCCAAATGACAAAGATATTTCCATTCTGGAGACAAACACAGAAACCATAACACCGTTTTTCATTTGCAGTGAGCATACTGGTTAAGTGCACCAGAATCTCAGCTCTAAACCTTACATGACCCTGAGTTTTCTGTCAAATGCTGATGATATCAATGTCATAGGGTTATTGTGTCACTTAACTGAAATAATTCCTGGAAAATACTTAGCACAAAGCTTTGCATTTAGTAAGTATTCATGAATATTAGCTATATTATTATTTTATTCTGACATTTCTTTTAGTCTGTGGAGGCCTCTACTCCCCTACTCACAATCTCAGCCACTATTTCTTACTGCTTATCCCAATAACAAGCGGCCTCCAGGAAACCAAGCCTGCGTGATGCCACATCAGCCACACACCTCTCCTTACGATTCTGTTTGGCAAGTTAGCTGTTAGCCCCAGGGCAACACAGAGGCAGGAGGCAGGAGGGAAGGAGGGCAGCACATATGTGTGTGGGCAGGGCCCTGGAGCACGCACGAATGCGATGAGGACGCACAGCACTGGGAACCGGCAAAAACGAGCGAGACAGTTTTCAGGAGAGCAACAGCTGGCGGGGGAAACACCCAGAGAAGTAAAAATGAGACTATCAGAATTTTAAAAACTGAAAATCTCCAAGCACCTGAAATGCTTCATGCTTACTTTCAGAAAAAACAAAAACAAACAAACAAAAAAGATGAAACTCACTTTTAAGAAAGAAGAGCCGGGTGGAAGAGCACTAAGCTGAGAGGCAGTGGCTGGTGAGGAGTAAGAAGAGCCGCGACGCTGCAGACAGGGTCTGGGTCTGGATTCTGGCTTTTCCACACTCTGGCTCTGTGAACACGGCCAAGCTGATTCATCTTTTGTGTCTCAGTTTTGTCATCTGTAATACGGAGATAATAAAAGCGCATAGCTTACGGAGTTGTGAGGCTTGAAGGAGCTAATAATGCACATATACATGCTCTGTAAGGGCCGCCCTTTATCATTTAAGTACATGGCTATTTGCCCTTGACGGGGCTGTGTAGCAGGGCGCCCAGCTGGACGAATCTCCCGGCCAGTTGGGGAGCCCCTCTGAGGGTCATCCTTGCGGATGTGGCCGTCGGGAGGACCAACCCGGTTTGCAGACCAAGATTTTGCTTCCTTTCATCCCTCCTGAGGGAGACCCTGGGAAAGGAACGCCCCTCCTGCGGGCCCTTTCTCAGACACCAGGCAAATGTGTGGGGAAGATACAGAGGTGGGTGGTGAGGAGGGGCCCCTGCGGTAAGCCAGGGCGAGGCTGACCTCCAGGGCTGCAGCTGCTGGGGGGGCCTTTGGCCGGGTTGATCAGGAAGGCAATGAGGGCTCCCAGGAAGCTTATTGTGTGGGGCCCGACCCCAGCATAGGGGCAGGGCCTGGTCAGGGGCTGGAATGGGAGAAAACAGAGGGGCCTTTGGGGAGGAAGGGGCCCAAGGAGGGAGGCAGTAGGGTAAGTAGGGGGCTGTGAGGAGGCAGGGGCAGGAGGCTGTAGGGGAGGTGGGAGACTAAAGGGGGGCGGGGCGGAGGAGAAAGAGGGATTACAAGGAGGTGGAAAGGAGAGTGGGACGTGGGGAAGAGGAGGAAGGAGGACTAAGGGCAGGGGGTGGGTACACGGGAGGGGTGTAGGAGGAAAGGGGGTGAAGTTGAGATAAAGGGGTGGGGAGGAGGGGAAGGGGGCAGGGAGGGAGCAGGGAGGGGTGGAAGGGGCAGGAGCAGCCC
>NW_012101254.1:4092551-4102982 GCF_000951045.1 Mandrillus leucophaeus
GCCCTCCGGCCGCGCCTGCGTCTTAGAGGAGCCATTCGGCCAGGCCGGCCCCCAGACAGGCTCCCGAGGACGGCTTCTCCCCATGCAGGGTGAAAGAGTCCAGCCACGCGGGATTTCTAGGCAAGGATTTAGAAAAAGTGACGGGGACGGGGGATACATTGCACCATAGCGTCCCGGATCGGGGCAGGGGACTGCAGATGCTTCCATATCGGAGGTTTAACACGGTTTTTTTTCTGGACACGGGCCCCTTTGAGAATCTGATGAAAGTGTCCAGAGCAAACCTTCGGCCCACACAGACACTAGGATTCTGCCTGTAGCTTCAGGCCCGTCACCTCCTGACACCCTAGGGGCGCCAGGACCCCAGGCTAAAAGCCCAGCTCCGAGGTCGAATACTGTGTGTATCTGCCTGCTCCTGCCAGTTTCATCCCAAACTGACTCACTGCTCCCTATGTCTGGGTCCCCTCTCACTCTATCGGCCTCATTACCTTTTTTTTTTTTTTTTTTTTTTGAGACAGAGTCTTGCTCTGTCGCCCAGTCTGGAGTGCAGTGGCGCGATCTCGGCTCACTGCAACCTCTGCCTCCCGGGTTCAAGTGATTCACCTGCCTCAGACTCCCAAGTAGCTGGGACTACAGGTACCCACCACCACACCCAGCTAATTTTTAAATTTTTAGTAGAGACAGGATTTCACCATGTTGGCCAGGCTGGTCTCAAACTCCTGACCTCAAGCTATCCGCCCTCCTTGACCTCCCAAAGTGTTGGGATTACAGGCATGAGCCAGCCTGCCCCAGCCCCAGCCTCGTTACATTTAATCAATGTTTTTAAAACTGTCTTTGTATGGGTAAGAATCTCACCCCCATGTGGGCAGACGGAGGTCACATTGGTAGCTGTCCTGCTCTTTAGGTCTCTGGCCTAGTTCATTACCTGGGTCCTGCAGGCATCTAGTAGTGGAAAGGACACTGCATTTGGATTCCAGGAGACTTGGGTTCCAATTACATACTTAGTAGTTTCATTCGCTTGGCCTCCCTGAGCCCCAACTTCATCTGTGCAATGGGGAACTGTAATAAAGCTTCCCTCACAAGACTAAGTGAGTCAGTGCACAGGGAGGCACCTTTCACATGCACCTCCCTGTCAAAGGAGAAGGCCTAATTTACTTCTTTTGAGTAACTCACGCTTGTCTGTTGCCCCTCAGGGTGGGCAGCATCCAATAAAGTTTTGTGGTTTTTAAACTAAAGATGGGTAAACTGCGACTGGGCACCTGTAATTCCAGCACTTTGGGAGGCTGAGGCGGGCAGATCACTTGAGGTCAGGGGTTCAAGAATAGCCTGGCCAACATGGTGAAACCCCGTCTCTACTAAAAATACAAAAATTAGCCAGGTGTGGTGGCACATGCAGGTAATACCAGCTACTCAGGAGGCTGAGACATGAGAATTGCTTGAAGCCAGGAGATGGAGGTTGCAGTGAGCCAAGATGGCACCACTGCAGTCCAGCATGGGCGACAGAGCAAGACTTATCTCAAAAAAATAAATGAATAAAAAATAAAGATGGGTAAACTGACTCCAAAATAAGGCAGTGATGTGAGAAAAGCCATCCTATCTCCCGAATAATGAGTGAGCAGTAAGAGACCACCCCAGGCAGATGCAGAACAGCTAGCTTGGCAGTCAACCTGGGAGGCCAGCCTGCTCTTCAGTCCGCAGCCCCTTTTCCCACAGGTGTTAAAAAGGGTTCCTCAGTCTCATCCACCCCACGGACTCCATCACTACCACCTGCAAACTCGCCTGCCTCCGTCTTTATTAGAGTTTGCATTTTCTCTGGCGCACCCTCCGGTTACTGTCCTAATGCCTTCTCCCCGCCTTGGGAGATGTCTGCAGTTTTACTCCAGCTTGGTTCTCTTCCTGCCCCTCTGATTGCTCCTTCTCTAGTACTGGCTCCTTTTCCTTTCCTGAGCTTTATTTTATTATTATTATTTTTTAAGATGGAGTCCTGCTCTCTCAGGCTGAAGTGCAGTGGCACAGCTCACTGCAGCCTCCACCTTCCATGTTCAAGTGATTCTGCTGCCCCTCAGCCTCCCAAGTAGCTGGGATTACAGGTGGTGCATGCGCCACCAGTGCCGGCTAATTTTTGCATTTTTAGTAGAGACAGGATTTTGCCATGTTAGCCAGGCTGGTCTCGAACTCCTGACCTCAAGTGATCTGCCCACCTTGGCCTCCCAAAGTGCTGGGACTACAGGTGTGAGCCATCATGCCCAGTCCTGGGCTTTCTTTTTTTTTTTTTTTTTTCAAGGGTGCCTATTATCCAGCGTTTATCATGCTGCCTTCAGTTCCCTGTTCCCGGCCTCCTGCCTCTGGGAGAGGAACCTCATTGCTTTTGGTGGTTCCAGTTGTCTCCTCTAGGTTACCAGCTCTGACCTCCTGATTCCCAGTCCCAATTTCAGCTGCCCATTGAACAACTCTAAACTTAAGCCCTGTTGTCATCTCAAACTCAACATATCTAAAAATGAGTTCCTCATCTTCCCCCAAAGCAGCTTTCCCAGCTGGTTTCCCTTTTCTGTTTGGTACATGACCATTCTCACCCAGGCACAAAGCTTTCATCAACTTTGGCTCTTCTCCTTTCCTCTTCTACCTGCATGTAGGCACCAAACCCTATGCATGCCTCCTTTGGGGTGTTGCTCTGGTATCCAACTCTTCCTTCCTTTTCCCATCTCTAGTCATCTATTCCTAGCCCTCAGGTCCAACGGTCCCAGGAGCTCCGTGGCTGTTTTCTCTGCCCATAGTCTCTCCATCCTCTAAAATGGTTGATATCCGAACCAAGACCCACCTCCATTAGAGACTTCCTTTGAACATAGACCCTTTGAGCTGCGTTAGCACATCTTGCCTGTTCCATTCACTCTGCCAATTCCCCCAGTCTTGCCAAGTGACATCCCTCCTATGGTTATTTAACTTTTCACATTTTTTACCCAAATGAGAAGCTCCTAGAGGTCTTTCCCAGCCCCTGATCTGAGCTTGCTCAGGGCCAGCTGGGACCCCTGTTGCTACAGCCTGGCACTTAACACAAGTGCTTCTGATTCCTCATGGTCTCCCCTATTTTTCAATCTGGCTCACTTGAGCTCTCCTTTTAAAAATTAACCAAGGAGCACCCTTCACCCAGAAGCAGAGAGCCCACATTCCAGTGCCTGCAGGGTCCAGGCAGGTCGTGACATGGGTGAGGCAGGGCAGGTGCATAGTGATAGGGAGTGGCAGGACATGGCGTCTAGACTCCAGGTCCCCAGTCTAGAGGATTTGTTACTACTTAGGCCCCCTTTATTGATATCAGGCCCAGTGTGTCCAGAGTTTCCTTTTTTTTTTTTTTTTAAGAAATACCAAATTTGGATTTTAGATTAAAATTGCCAACTTCTAAAATACTGTGCAAACCAAACAAAATACCACTGCAGGCTAAGTTTAGCCTGCAGGTAACCCTGGATATAAAGATTTCCTGCTTTGTGATAACTCTTAGGTGACAGAAAGCGCTTTGGATTGGGAGTTTCTAGTTCTGATTATACCAGTAATGAGCTAAATAATCTTCAATAAGTTATATCCCTTCTCTGGGACCTCAGTTTCCTCATTTGTACAATGAAGGATCCCATTAAATGATCCCCAAGGCCTTTTTAAAAAACTTGGTAATTCTGTGGTTCTGTGGCTTATTCTAAATGGTGGGGAAATCCTGTTTAATTGAATTGTCTGATGAATGAGAATTACCATAAATACACACTGTATGTGGATTACTACATTTCAGAGAACTAGAATACAATAAGTCTTTGGTTAACTGAAATTCTCCAGGGTTAACTGGAAAATCCCCTTTTAATCAAGGTTATTGTTGAGAGGCTTTCTAAAATACCAGAGTTCAGTTTCCTGCCTTTCTAAGCACAGGAGATGTAGCAATACTGGGCAAGGGGAACTGATGAGTCACTGTCTGGGGATGGCTCTGCCACCTGAGCTGAAGGCGTCAACAGCGGAGTAACCCAAGAGGCTCTCCCAGCCAGGGCGCTGCTCACAGAGCAGAGTTATCTGTAAGGACCACCTGGCTGGTGCCATAGATAACTATACTGAGGACCTCACCAGTCTTTTGCAAGACTTGGACACCCAGGTTTGACATCCACTTTTGGAACATACCTCATTTCTAAGATGAGGAATAGTTGAAAACTGGCATTACCTGGAATGTGTATCAAGGCTGACTGCCACCCAGAGCTTCTTCCCACTGAAAACAGCGAGCACTCTGGAACCCAGCAGATCTTGATTTGAATCGAGTCTTACACTTCCCAGCTGTGCGACTTTAGGCACGTGCCTTAATCTTGCTGAGTCTTAGTTTCCTCATCTGTAAATTGGAGACAATATGCTCTCATAGAGTTGTTATGAGGACTAAGTAAAATCATGTACACTAAATGGCTGATGTGATGTTTGAGATTTAGTAAGTGCTGGGTAGGTAAATGGAAATCATTCCATTAGGAATTAATACCTTTTATCATGTAAAATCCCATCTGATTCTCCACAGTTTTACTTAGTAAATAAGGTCAGAAAGTCAGCAGCAGTCACCTTCCACCTCAATAGCCATTTGAGAAACACACTGTGTGCCTAATTAGATCTCCTGCTCCATCTGCCCTTCCATTCCACCCTATCATCTTGCAATAGAGACACCAGACTGAAAACCAGAACCAAGGTCTTGATTTAGGGCCAGGTGTGGTGGCTTACACCTCTAATCCCAGCACTTTGGGAGGATGAGGCGGGAGGATCATCTGGGCCCAGGCCTTTTGAGGTTACAGTGAGCTATGATCGCGCCACTCCCGCCTGAGCAACAACGTGAGGTCCTCTCTCTCTCTAAAAACAAAACAAAACAAAAGCTCTATTTTGCAACTGTCATAGTAATAATTGATTCAGTCAAGAATCATTAAAGGATGCAAGTTTGATAAGGACAAGATAGTCACAGACGTAAATATCCCCCCCATTACTTATTAATTATAAAAGGAAAAAATAATAACTTTTCCGTGGAGAAACTTGGCAAATATCTTCTTAACCACGAGATCAGAGTTAACATCACCAGGCCTGGGACAAACAGACACCACATGGCTCCTGATAGGATGTACTGAGGCCCCAGCACCACTTCCGTGAGATTCCTGCCAGCAAATGCCTAACCTGGGTCTAATTATAAGCACACATCAGACTAGCCCAAATTGAGGAGCGTTCTATAAAACAACTGGCCTATACTCTCGAAAAATATCAATGTCATGAAAGACAAAGAAGGGCTGAGAACTCTTCTAAATTACAAATTAAAGAGAGACAATGACTACGTGGAATGTATGATCTGGATTGGATTCTGGGCGAGAAAAAAATCTCTATTAAGGGCATTATTTGAAGAATTGGATAAATTTTAATATTAAGTATATATTAAATAATAGTTTTAAACGGCGCTCATGCCTGTAATCCCAGCACTTTGGGAGGTCAAGGTGGGTGGATTGCTTGAAGCCAGGAGTTTGAGACCAGCCTGGGCAACAGAGCATGACCCTGTCTCTACAAAAAAAATTTAAGAATTAGCCGGGCACGGTGGTGTGCACTTATAGTCCCAGCTACTCAGGAGGCTGAGGCAGGAGAATTGCTTGATTGCCCAGGAGGAGTTTGAGGCCACGGTGAGCTATGATCACACTACTGCACTCCTGCCTGGGTGACAGAGCAAGACCCTGTCTCCAAAAATAAAATAAAATAAAATAAAATAAGTATTATATCGATGTTAAATTCCCTGATTATGTAATAGAATGTCTGTGTTCTTGAGAAAGTATTTAAGGGTAAAAGGTATAGTGTCTGCAGCTTACTCTCAAATGGTTCAAAAAAAGAAAATAAGTAAAAACAGGTGTGTACACACTCAGAATATTAAAATGTAGCAAAGTGTTAACATTTGGCGAACCTGAGTGAAGGATTTCTATGCACCAGCCTTGCAGTTTTTCAGTAAATTAAAATTATTTCAAAGAAAAAGTTAAAAAAGAAAAAAAGAGCCAAGGCACCATGCCCAGAGCCTGGTGTCCTCTGCCCCCACACCATGGCGAAGTAGAAAGAGCCCTGACTTAGACACAGGTTCAAATCCAGGCTCCCAACTGCAAGATATTTCATCCCTAGGCTTCTGTCTCCTCACCCTAAAAGGAAGATAGTAATACAATGTCTCTCTCAGGGATGTTAAGGGGACTTAAATGAGGTAGTCTATGTAGAAACCCTGGCACCTGCCAAAAAATTATTCACATACTCTCCAAGTATATGCTGCTAATTGCCCAGAAGTGATAAATACAAACAGAATTCTTACTCTCACGTAGCTTATCTTCTAGTCAGAAGATGGAAAATAAATGACTAAATAAGCAGGCAGGCATAATTCCAAACAGTATAAATTCTGTGGGGGGAATGGAGTGTGGCAGTAGAGATGGGAGAGATGGGGGGGGCGGGCCCGCCCTATACAGGGTGCTCAGGGAAAGCCTTCCAAGGAAATAACATTTAAGCTAGCCCTGAAGAACAAGAAGGAGGGAGAGGTTGACAATCTAGGTGGTGGAATAGCAGGAACAAAGGCCCCAGGGTGGGCAGGGCCTCGGTGCATGCAAGGAACTGTCCGTCCCTTCTCTCCTCTGCTAGACCACCTCATAACTCCGTGTGTGCTCCTTGAGGGAAGGGGCAGCAGAGCACCCAGCACTGGATACCCAGTGTTGGATGAGTGAACAAGCAAATGGCTGACGTCTGGTTTCAATTTTTGCCTAGGAGGAGATGCACCCTGCTCCCAGCTCTTAGCCTCACCATGCAGTGGGAGGGAAGGAGGCTTCTGAACTGGCAGCTTTGCATTCTTCCCCTCTCTGTGCAACTTGTTTCGGTCACAGAACTGGAAGAGACTCCAAAACTCCCATTATCCCACCCCTCCGATTAGAGAGGAGGAAACAGAGGCCCAGACTCAACAGACTTGCCGAAACCCATGGACCTGGTTGGGGGCCCACGTCCAGTGCTTTCCCCAGCCTCACAGCCTGCCTTGTTTATTTGTTCAGCGGTTTTTGTTTCGCCATGGCACAGCTTGTTCCGACTCTGGAACATTTATGAGATGAGCCAATTTTTAAAAATCATAGAAAATAAATGGTTTGTTCTTGGAGCTGAAGGGCGGGGCAGCCAGGGTGGGAGACAGGTTCCAGGCCAGTTCTGGGGCAGAATTTTGGTTTATCCTTTGCTGTGTTCTTTTCTCCTCCTGCCTTGGGAACCAAGAGGACTTCAGTGGGATTCCCTGCCTCGATTTCTCTAGGACTATGATATGGAAAGACTAGAACATTCAACTATACACTTTCTGGTTCTCACCTCCACCATCATGAGTTCCATTCCAAACTCTGGCTCCTACCCATTGAGTTCAAGCCACAGCTTGATTCAGTTGATCAGCCTGGGGATGGAGGTATCAGGACTAGCACCTGGACCATTCTGCCTCCTCTGCCTGTAACATCCTCTCGCTCTGCTTGTGAACGCTTCTCCTTCAAAACCCAGCGGTTATGTCACCGCTTCTAAAACCTTGAACTGATTCCCCATGTAGTCGGCCAGCTACTTTTTAAATTTAAAAAAGCCCAACCAGAATAAACAGGATAGCTAAAACACCGAATTTCTTTGCTTTTTTCTGACTGGATATTAACTCAGTGTACTAATGTTAGCTATTATCTTGTGTTATTTGATCAGAATTTATTTGCAGATATTAAATATGTGATTACCAAAAACTTGGAAATGAATAGTTACTAAATTCAATTTTTTTGGCCAACAAAATAATTTGTTTAAATCTTAATTATGTCCAGGATGGTAGAGGGAGTGGGATAAGGATGACAGAAGGACTCCTGCTGGTAAAAAGGTGACTCAAAAGTCCTGTCTAGCCTTTTGATACAATATGGCTGCCTCATTTCCCCAAAAGGCCTGGTACATAGTAGGTGCTCAAAAAATATATGCATTAAATGTATGATTGCGTGAGGACGATTACATTCTCTGGCCCTGGGGTCAATGAAGCCTCTGTCAACCCCAGTTGAGTGTCCCATGAGGGGCCAGGCTAAGAATCCATTCAAGAGTTGCCCTAGGCCAGGTACGGTGGCTCACACTTATAATCCCAGTACTTTGGGAGGCCGAGGCAGGCAGATCACCTGAGGTCAGGAGTTTAAGACCAGCTTGGCCAACATGGTGAAACCCCATCTCTACTAAAAATACAAAAATTAGTCAGACATGGTGGCGGGCACCTGCAATCCCAGCTACTTGGGAGGCTGAGGCATGAGAATCACTTGAACCAGGAGGTGGAGATTGCAGTAAGTCAAAAATCACTCCACTGCACTCAAGCCTGGGCAACCGAGTGAGACTCTCAAAAAAAAAAAAAAAAAAAAAAAAAGCTGTCTTAGCCTCAGACTTTTTCTCTCTAACTGGGCGACATGCTCATTCTTAGCATTCTTAGAACTAAGATTGGTGAGATCCTGGGGATGGATAGGGCAGTGTGTTCTGAAACCCTTTCAAGGAGCAGGGGCAGCAGCCTGGGTTCTGATGCCCATTCCAGCTCCCTCTGCCCCTTTGCTCAAGGCAGTTCCCCAAGCAGCAGTCTGGCCAGCTGTGGGAGGTGCTGTTCACCACTTCCAAGATTAGCTCAGACCTTAAAAATCACAGCCCAGCTCCTGCTCTTCTCGTGCCAAGGAAAACAGTAGATGTCAGAAGCCTCCTTAGGTATCTGGAAGGGAACAGCTCCTTCTGCTCCCTCCCTTCCTTGTATGAGGTCATTGAATCAGGATGACAAAGCAAACAGTGACATGTGTTGGGACTTGTTCCCAGACTGATTCCAGGATTTCTCCAGCCCCTCCTGCCTCCCACCCTCAGAATGGCAGGCCCAGGTGTGGACAACAAACTAAACAGAACTCGGTCCTTGGGATCCTGGGAACTAGGGGCCACTTGGGAGGCACTGTCTGGAGTGGTGGAGAGGAAGCCCTGGATGGACTTTGGTAAAAGAGGAAATTGGGATATCAGCCCCACGGGCTATTTGCACGGTGTGTTCCGGGCTTCAGCATGCTTCTACGTATTTTAATGTGACTTTAGGAGGGTAGGTGTTCTTTTTCAACTTCACAGATGAGGAAACAGGCTCATTTAAGGTCAGCAGTTTAATCAGGGTTACATGGCTTAAGTGTGACAGAGCCAGACTTGAAGTGAGTTTTGTGACTAATGAGTTTTGTTACATTTTCCCACCTCACCACAATTCCTTGAACTTGTCATTGGTATACCTGCTTCAGGCTTTCTGCCTTGTTGCATACCACCATACTATTATTTACGTAATATTTTTCTTAAATAAACACAATTTAAAAGTTAACCCCATTCTGGCCATTATTCTAAGTTAAGTAACTCAGGAATGGAAAACCAAACATTATATGTTCTCACTTATAAGTAGGATCTAAGCCATGAGGATGCAAAGGCATGAATTCTATAATGGATTTTGGGGACTTGACTGGGGAAGGCTGGGAGGATGGTGAAGGATAAAATACTACGTATTGGGTACATTGTACACTGCTCAGGTGATGGGTACACTGAAATCTCTTTAGAAATCACCACTAAAGAACTTATCCACGGGATGGGTATAGTGGCTCACACCTGTAATCCCAGCCCTTTGGGAGGCTAAGGGGGGCGGTTCTCAAGCCTAGGAGTTCAAGGCCAGCTTGGGCAACATATCGAGACCCCATCTCTATTAAAAAAAAGAATTTACCCATGTAACCAAAAACTTACCTGTACCCTAAAATCTGTTAAAATAAAAGTGTTAACTTCATTCTAAGCTACAATACATATGTGTGTATATATTTATACATATATATTTTAGTATATGTAATGTGACACATTACATTTATACTGTTTATATGTATTTATATGTGTAGCTACTAAAATTAAACATTTTCATCCTCATCCCCTAAAGTCGACTCTCGTGACACCAGGGACACTCAGGCACACTTTGGAAAACTGTCTCACACCCTCCCTGTATTACGAAGGACACAGCCAAGTGGCTGCCCTTGTTGAAATGCTCAGCCAGTAGGATCACTCATAGACACCACTGTCTTTGTTAGGGCTGTGCCTGAAAATCACAGAATTATTCATGGAGGATAAGAGATAGATCATGGACTCTAACTCTGGAAAAGGTGTTATACAACACACCCAGCCATAGCCCTAAAGATTAAGGGGCACCTTTCAGGGATATAAAGAGGAATCAGATACGGTCCTTGCTCTTAAAAACTCACTAAGCTTACAAACATAAACAATTGAAAACTAGAAGGAATAAGCAAAGAAACATAAATGAAAGAAACTCACATGTGGATTTGGTTCCACCACAAACTCGGTGTGCCTTTGAGCAAGTCACTTCATGTGTCTAGCCTCGATTTCTTTTTTTCTTTTTTTTTTTTT
>NW_012101254.1:4104547-4107778 GCF_000951045.1 Mandrillus leucophaeus
TATACTGTAATGGATACATGACATTATACATTTCTCCAAACCCAGAGAATGTACAATACCAAGAGTGAGCCCTAATGTTAACTGTGGACTTTGGGTGATATCGATGTATCAATATAAGTTCATCATTTATAACAAATTTACCACTCTGGTGGGGAATGTTGATAGTGGAGAAGGCTGTGTATGAGAGGACTGGGGACAATGGAAAATCTCTGTATGTTTTGCTCAATTTTGCTGTGAACCTAAAACTGCTCTAAAAAATAAAGTCTTAAAAAAAAAAAGTAGTACCTTACCAAACATGAGCAAGGAAGACAACAATGATACTCATAATAACTACATGGGGTGGGGGGAGGTGATTATGTGTTGCACATGACTAAAAGTTTATATTTGTTACTTAATCTCTGCAACAATACTGTTGAGTAGGTATTATTTTCTCTATTTAATAGATAAGGAAACTGAGGCCTATGCAGAAAGGCTTGATAGAAAATATAGGGAGAGGAAAAAGCAAAGGTGTGTTTGGGGCAATAACCTGTTATTTCTAGAGTAGCAGGTATGCTTCATCGGGTGGCAGAAAGGGAGAGACAAGGGCAGGTGTGGGGTCATGATGATCAAAAAGCACAGGAACCCTATGATAAGGCTTTTAAAGCCTCAAAGGAATTTGGACCCTCACGCTTTGGACATTGGAAAACCTTTTGAGATTTCAGAGCAAGGGACCCTGCTCAGGGATGTATTTGACATATGTGGAGGAGAACTGATAAGGCAGAGATGAGAGGGAGACCTGTGGAGTCATGAGGTGAAGGGAGCTTAGATTAGGGCGGTGGGCAATGCAAAGGCAGAGATCCTAAAACCTCCACATGGAGAAATTAAAATGGGCTAGGGGAATAAAGAAGGCAGAGGTACCCTTGATGGGAAACACTACAGTCACATGCTGAGCCCTCCAACCTGCCTCATCAATGCCAGGTCCTATGGTGGGGGTGGGGGCAGATTTCCAGAATCCTACTGAATAGAAATCTTGGTTCTACCCTGGACTATGATGTGCCAAACCTCTAAAACCAAAGCAGGGCAAAGTCTTCTCAGAGACCAGCAGTGAAATCCTGAAAATTGTTCTCAATGCCCACATCAAGTGAGGAATCTCAGAATCAGAGTGGCCTGTCACAAGAAGACTATACCAGTTTGATGCTGGACCCACTCCTCAAAGGTCAAAGAGTTTTGTCATTTCCCAGCAGTCAAGAATCTGGTTGGACCAAACCCTGTATGGGAACGCGGCTCCCCCTCCCGCACAGAGGCTTTGATTCTGGCTTTTGATTGCCACAGGGCTGGCGGGCTTCCCTCTGGCTCCCACTCTCTCAGGAAGCCATCCACAGCTGCTGGCCACTTGTCACACCCTATCTGGGAGGTGGCAGCATTTCAGTGGTAAAGCAACAGATCCTCAGGCTGTGGCTAACGGCTTCAATGTTTGTTGGGAATTGTGTCATCTTTCCCGAAAGGGCCAGCTCCATCTAGTCTTGGTAGAACAGTGTTCTTTCCTGCACAATACAATGAACTCTCAATGCCCAACTGAAATAAACAGAATCATGATAGTGGTCATGTTATGGTGATGCTGAGATGCTTAGGCATTTAATTTTTTTATTTTTATTTGCTTTTGAGACAGGGGCTTGTTCTGTCTTCCAGGCTAGGTGTAGTGACATGATCATGGCTCACTGCAGCCTCAACTTCCGAGGCTCAAGCGATCCTCCCACCTCAGCCTCCCAAGTAGCTGGGACTACAGGTGCTACCACTACACCGAGTTAATTTTTTAATTTTTTGTAGAGATGGGGTCTCACTATGTTGCCCAGGCTGGTCTTGAACTCCTAGCTTCAAGCAATCATCTTGCCTCGGCCTCTCAAAGTGTTGGGATTACAGGCATGAGCCACAACACCCAGCCGGCATTTAATTTTTTTTACCCATGCTTCATTTTTTCCCTTTTCTCTAAATATCTTTAAAATTACTATACTGCTTTAAATATTTTCCTCCTCTCAAAATATCCTTAATTTTAGAAATAAAAGAGTTTTAGTAATAAAAAGTTAGGCTAGGTGAGGTGGCTCATGCTTGTAATCCCAGCACTTTTGGAGGCCAAGGCAGGGGAGGATCCCTAAGGCTAGGAGTTCAAGACCAGCCTGGGCAACATAGTGAGACCCCCATCCATACAAAAAATTTAAAACTTAGCTGGGCATGGTGATTTACGTCTGTAGTCCCAGCTACTTGGGAACCTGAGGTGGAAGGATCCCTTGAGCCCATGAATTCGAGGCTGCAGTGAGCTACGATGGTGCCACTACATTCCAGCCTGGGCAACAAAGCAAGACCTTGTCTCCAAAAAACAAACAAAAAAAGGCAATATCCAACCATATGACATTATGACATTCTGGAAAATATAAAACTATGGAAACAATAAAAAGATCAGTGGCTCCTAGGGCTGAGAGGGGAGAGGAGGATGAATAGGCAGAGCACACAGGACTTTTAGGGCAGTGAGACTGCTCTGTATGATACTATACTGGTGAATACATGTCATTATATATTTGTCAAAACCCACAGAATGTACACTAAGAGTAAATCCTAATGTAAACTGTAGTTTGTTTGATAACATGTCAATTCAGGTTTAATTGTAAAAAATATACCACTCTGGTACAGGACTTTGCTAGTACAAGAGACTGTGTGTGGGGGGGTGGGGGGGCGGGTAAATGGGAACTCCTTGTATTACACTTTTTGTTCAATTTTGCTGTAAATCTAAACTTGCTCTTAAAAAGTCTATTTTTAAAAATTAAAGCAATATACTGGGGGTTAAAAGTTAGACTCAGAAACTGGATTGCTTGTGCTCCAGTCCAATTCATTGACTAAGTGGCCTTAAACCGGGGTGTTTTAACTTTCTTCAGTTTCCTCAGCTGTATAACTGAAGGAAGTAATAGTACCTACCTCACTGAACAATTTGGAAGATTAAATGAGAATCCATACAAAGCAGTTAGCATAGTGCCTGGCACATTGAGGGCATTAAATAAATCTTAGCTATTATTATTATTATTATTATTACTATTTTAGTCGGAGTCTTGCTCTGTCGCCCAGGCTGGAGTGCAGTGGCGCAATCTTGGCTCACTGCAACCTCTGCCCCCTGGATTCAAGTGATTCTCCTGCCTCAGCCTCCTGAGTAGCTGGGACTATAGGTGCCTGCCACCATGCCCGACTAATTTTTGTATTTTTAGT
>NW_012101254.1:4109179-4112220 GCF_000951045.1 Mandrillus leucophaeus
AGTGATGCAATCTGGGCTCACTGCAACCTCTGCTTCCTGGGTTCAAGCGATTCTCCTGCCCCAGCCTGAGTAGCTGGGACTACAGGCAGGGGCCACCACACCTGGCTCATTTTTGTATTTTTAGTAGAGACGATGTTTCACCATATTGGCCAGGCTGGTATCGAACTCCTGACCTCAGGCGATCCACCCACCTCAGCCTCCCAAAATGCTGCGATTACAGGCGTGAATGAGTCACCATGCTGAACGCCTCAGTTTCTTTAAACAGAGGTAATTAACATCCCTTTTTACCTTTTAAGTTTAATAGGGAATTCAGTTTTTTTTAACAGGTGTGAAAAAATCCTCTGTAAACTGTAAAGCTGCAATACAGTGTGTAAGGAATAAATAGGCAATGCCCAAAGTCCTCCATAGAATATTGGCATTATAAATGGAGAGCAACTTTCTCTAGGTGAAACTAAGCACTGGAAAAGACAATTTGGGAGGAGAGTTGGGAGCACCATTTGGGCCTGACCAGTGTCCCTGGTTAACTTGCTGCTGCCAGGTCTTGGGCCCAGGAATGTCGGTGAGCGAAACCAGCTTGCTGCTCCTAACTCTTTCACAATCCTCCCTTTTTTCTGATTCTTACTCTTTCTTCTGCTTTGAAACCTTAATCTTCTTTCAGTCCCGTGCGCAAGTTGACCGCATTTTAATGGGTCTATACTGCCCTCTTGTGGTCACTCCCTGCCATGGTTGCATTAACTTCCGACGGGGTGTGCGTGACAAACGCAGACCTGAGGAAACCCAACCAACCCCAGCTGAATGCACCTAGCCCTGGACGATCCAAATTAAAACCAGCTGCTGGAGTGCAGAGCTCCTTGATGGGAAGTAGTTCCTGCCTGGTTTTGCCCCAAGTAGGACATTAAATCCAGCCCTCTGTCTGGATTAAACTTGCTAAAATGGTCAGTTCCTAGATTGTCCAGCTTGTTTGAAGCAAGGTCCTGAAACTGAAGGTGGCTGGAAGGTATCCCTTCTCTGACAGAAAAACCGAAGGATAGGAAGGGCTGGGGCTAAGACCTGCCCTTCAGCCCTCCACCCATTGAAACCAACAGTTAACTAACTGAACACCAATTTGTGAACTGCTACTTGCCATGGATGGGGTACAAGATATGTAGTTCCTGTCCTCAAGAACACATAAGTGACAAGCGTAAGTAACCCAAGCACACATATCAGTAATGAATATCAAGTTGTTGGAATAAGGGCTATAATAGAAGTAGAAATAAAGTGCCACAGCACTAGTGGGGAAGGAGGGATTAGTGATAGCCGCCGCAATCAGGGAGACCTCCTGAAGGTAGTTCGAGGCAAACTGGGTTAAAAATGAGTCGGGCCTGGGGAAGGGAGGGAGGAATGGGCGGAGCACAGAGAAAGATTTTTAGGGCTATGAAACCATCTTTGTCTGTATACTGTAATGGATACATGACATTATACATTTCTCCAAACCCAGAGAATGTACAATACCAAGAGTGAGCCCTAATGTTAACTGTGGACTTTGGGTGATATCGATGTATCAATATAAGTTCATCATTTATAACAAATTTACCACTCTGGTGGGGAATGTTGATAGTGGAGAAGGCTGTGTATGAGAGGACTGGGGACAATGGAAAATCTCTGTATGTTTTGCTCAATTTTGCTGTGAACCTAAAACTGCTCTAAAAAATAAAGTCTTAAAAAAAAAAAGTAGTACCTTACCAAACATGAGCAAGGAAGACAACAATGATACTCATAATAACTACATGGGGTGGGGGGAGGTGATTATGTGTTGCACATGACTAAAAGTTTATATTTGTTACTTAATCTCTGCAACAATACTGTTGAGTAGGTATTATTTTCTCTATTTAATAGATAAGGAAACTGAGGCCTATGCAGAAAGGCTTGATAGAAAATATAGGGAGAGGAAAAAGCAAAGGTGTGTTTGGGGCAATAACCTGTTATTTCTAGAGTAGCAGGTATGCTTCATCGGGTGGCAGAAAGGGAGAGACAAGGGCAGGTGTGGGGTCATGATGATCAAAAAGCACAGGAACCCTATGATAAGGCTTTTAAAGCCTCAAAGGAATTTGGACCCTCACGCTTTGGACATTGGAAAACCTTTTGAGATTTCAGAGCAAGGGACCCTGCTCAGGGATGTATTTGACATATGTGGAGGAGAACTGATAAGGCAGAGATGAGAGGGAGACCTGTGGAGTCATGAGGTGAAGGGAGCTTAGATTAGGGCGGTGGGCAATGCAAAGGCAGAGATCCTAAAACCTCCACATGGAGAAATTAAAATGGGCTAGGGGAATAAAGAAGGCAGAGGTACCCTTGATGGGAAACACTACAGTCACATGCTGAGCCCTCCAACCTGCCTCATCAATGCCAGGTCCTATGGTGGGGGTGGGGGCAGATTTCCAGAATCCTACTGAATAGAAATCTTGGTTCTACCCTGGACTATGATGTGCCAAACCTCTAAAACCAAAGCAGGGCAAAGTCTTCTCAGAGACCAGCAGTGAAATCCTGAAAATTGTTCTCAATGCCCACATCAAGTGAGGAATCTCAGAATCAGAGTGGCCTGTCACAAGAAGACTATACCAGTTTGATGCTGGACCCACTCCTCAAAGGTCAAAGAGTTTTGTCATTTCCCAGCAGTCAAGAATCTGGTTGGACCAAACCCTGTATGGGAACGCGGCTCCCCCTCCCGCACAGAGGCTTTGATTCTGGCTTTTGATTGCCACAGGGCTGGCGGGCTTCCCTCTGGCTCCCACTCTCTCAGGAAGCCATCCACAGCTGCTGGCCACTTGTCACACCCTATCTGGGAGGTGGCAGCATTTCAGTGGTAAAGCAACAGATCCTCAGGCTGTGGCTAACGGCTTCAATGTTTGTTGGGAATTGTGTCATCTTTCCCGAAAGGGCCAGCTCCATCTAGTCTTGGTAGAACAGTGTTCTTTCCTGCACAATACAATGAACTCTCAATGCCCAACTGAAATAAACAGAATCATGATAGTGGTCATGTTATGGTGATGCTGAGATGCTTA
>NW_012101254.1:4117780-4119323 GCF_000951045.1 Mandrillus leucophaeus
GAAACCCCGTCTCTACTAAAAATATAAAAATTAGCCAGACGTGGTGGCGGGCACCTGTAATCTCAGCTTCTCAGGAGGCTGAGGCAGGAGAATCGCTTGAACCTGGGAGGTGGAGGTTGCAATGAGCCGAGATCGTGCCATGTACTCCAGCCTGGGCAACCAGCGTGAGACTCTGGCTCAAGAAAAAAAAAAAAAATCCAAACCCAATCATTTCACCATCACTAACAATCCGATGGCTTCCCATTGCTCTTTAAATATAGAGGCAGATATAATACAGAACTCCCAGGGAGGCCAGGACGGCAGACCAGGGACAGCTTGCTTACAGTTAACTCTTTGTGTTCCTGCTGTAACAGCATATTTTATTTCATGACTAATAACCTTTTGTTTCTGAGAAAAGGAGACAGGATTACTTTGAAATCTGGTACCCATAAAACTGTAACCCATATAGTCCAGAGATAATTAGCCTTCGAATAGAAACTTTCAAATATCCATGAACTGAGATATACATTTTTAAAAGATGTCATAAAGAAAATTTTTAGCCAGGTAAGACCTTAAAGATGAATTAATGTAGAGCAGGGGTTGGCCATCTACAGCCTGTGGGCCAAATCCAGCCTGCCATTTGTTTTGATAAACAAACACTTAATGGAACACAGTCACACTCATTCATTTGTGTATTGCCAATGCTGTCTGCATAAAGCAGTAGAGTTGAGTGTTACACCAGACTATATGGCTTGCAAAGCCTAAAATATCTGACCCTAAACAGAAAAGGATTGTTATAGAAAACAGTGCTCTAGAGGTTTCCCACCATGGGCTCCATATTAGAGTCACCTGGAGTACTTGTGAAAGGGATCACCTCGCCAGATGCGGTGGCTCACGCCTGTCATCCCAGCACTTTGGGAGGCTGAGGTGGGCAGACTGCTTGAGCCCAGGAGTTTGAGACCACCTGGGCAACATAGTGAAACCTCATCTCTATAAAAAAATATAAAAATTAGCTGGGCATGGTGGCATGTACCTGTAGTCCCAGTTATTTGAGAGGGTAAGGTGGGAGGATAGCTTGAGGACAGGAGGCAGAGGCTGCCGTGAGCCGTGATAACACCACTGTATTCCAGCCTGAGTGACAGAGCGAGACTGCCTCAAGAAAAAAAAAAAAGGATCACCTCAGAGATTCTGATTAAATCTGTCTGAGGTGGGAAGCAAATATTGCAATTAAAAAATTTTACATTTCTCCAGGTGATTCTAATATGTAGCCACAGTTGAGAATCACTGATCTAATCCTATCTCCTCTTTCACTGATGAGGAAAGTTAGGCCCAGATGTTAGGATCTATTCCCCCTTTGTAATAACAACTATTAACATCTATAAAACCCTGTAAATTATATTCACCTACATTATCTCATTTGATCCTTAGAACAATCTGAGGTTCCAAGAGCAGGAAGCATTACTGTCCCTGCTTCACAGATGACAGAACTGAGACTTGAAGAATTTAAGACATCTGCCTACAATTCCTCAGGGTCATTGTGAGGGTAGGGGGAGGAGTGGGGTGG
>NW_012101254.1:4119383-4160165 GCF_000951045.1 Mandrillus leucophaeus
GTGTGTGTGTGTGTGTGTCTCCAATCCCTTTGCCTTCACTTCAACCACAGCAGATATATTTTTACTTGTTCAAGTATTAGGGTCCCATATACAATTTTGTTTGAATAGAGTTTCACCTCTGAAGATCATTGATCTAGCTCAGACTTTTTTGTTCAGTGTTTTAATCCAAAATGGCATAGTCATTCTGTACCCAAATTCCTGTCATTTCTTACATCATCAACCAGTTTTTTCTTGTTGGTCTACATGAAGTCCAAAATAATAGTTTCTCATAATACCAACATTCCTTTTTGAGAGATGAAGAACTTATCACTTTTAGCAGACCAGACTTCCCACATCTGTCAGGATAACTGAAGTTGCTCATTATTGCTTCCTGCCTACCTCCGTGCATACTGTGTAATCCATTTTAGGAAAGCATCAGCCTCATTCACTCTCTAGCTCAGGCAGCATTTTTCCTCCCCGCTGCTTATGTCTGCCTCAGCCTACCCCAAATGCTCTCCACTTTGCTTCACTCTTGGGCTTTCCTTTCTATGGAAGTGAAGCACTAATGATGGGGAGGGTGAGGGGAGGATATAAGACATCTTCTTGCATTTCTTCCTGTTCCCAGAGAAATTCTTCCTATTCCCCTCTCCGCAGAGGTGAGAAGCCCCACAATGGGCAGAACACATGCAGCTTTTCATTCCATGGCCTTATCTGCACCCTTCCACAAGAGAAGGAATGACTGATTGGTCAGAGTTCTGGACATTCAGCAGGCTGAGTTTTCATCAGCACTAGTGCCTGAATGCACAAGGTGGTGCCATAGTTAACTTTGTCCTGATAAGTCAGGGTCTATTCTCAAACCTGGTAGGACGATTATAGTTGAAGGTTGTAGGAAGCCCCCACTGTGAACCTACTTTTAGTACCAAGAATGACAGGGACACCCAGAATCACACCCATAGCATAACCTCATATTTCAACAGTTATTTGAGGAGGCAATATCAGTGAGTTCTGCAACCCAACCACCAGAAGCACCCTATTGCTCAGGAAAAGCATAGTCCTTAAGTCATAATGAAAGAGGCTGTGACCTTTAATCAACGTAAGGTCCCAACATTAGGTCCCGGAGGCAGTGGCCTGTAATCCTAGCACTTTAGGAGGCTGAGGAGAGTGGGATTGCTTGAGCCCAGGAGTTTGAGACCAGCCTGGGCAACATGCCGAGACCCCATCTCTATAAATATAAAAATGAGCCAGGCACAGTGGCATGTACCTGTAGTCCCAGCTACTCAGGAGGCTGAGGCAGGAGAATCACTTGAGCCTGGGAAGTTGGGACTGCAGTAAGCTGTGATCATGCCACTGCACTCACTCTAGGCAACAGAGTGAGACCCTGTCTCAGAAAAAAAGAAAAAAAAATTAGGTCCCAGTGCTTTGGGAGGTTGAGGTAGGAGGATCACTTGAGGCCAGGAGTTCAAGACCAGCCTGGGCAACATGACAAGACTTCATCTCTCCAAAAACTTTAAACAAAATAATTAGCCAGGTGTGGTGGTGGTACATGCCTATAGTCCCAGGTACTTGGGAGGCTGAGGTGGGAAGATTGCTTGAGCCCAGGAGTTCAAGGCTACAGTGAGCTAGGATTGCACCACTGTACCCCAGCCTAGGTGACAGAGTAAGACCCTCTTAAAAAAAAAAAAAAAAAAAAAATTATGAACATTTTTGTCTTCTGATTTTAATAGGATCATGTCTCTCACTTTACAAATTCTCAAAACATATGGTTCCCTTTTTACATATATATATAAACACTTTTAAACATAAATATCAAATGCATGAGAATCATATGGGCAGATAAATTTAGGAAGCCAAGAACACAGAAGGAAAGGCCAGTCACCAGATCTTACAAATGATCATCTAAACTTCTCTGGCTATTTGATTTTGATACATTATCCCAAATATTCCATGTCACATGGTCCACAAGTTCTTCTTTTGGGATGCTGAAGCAATCAATAGCCATACTTGTCATTAAGATGGGTTCTGCCATCTCCACTTTGACCTAGATCAGAATATAAAAAAAGAAATACATTATTTACTTTTCCAAAGTCAGGAGAGAAAAGATATTCAGATATCAGTAGGCCAAAAAGTAAAATAGACAAAAAGGTTTATTCTTTGATAGAAATTTTACTTTTTGTATGAAATTTCAAAATACAGCCTTCTTTTCACTTCTACCCTAACATTTGTTAGCATAGAAAAAGTAGACATCTCTAGTAACTAAATTCTATTAGTTACTAATATGTTAGAAATCTCAAGCTGTGATGAACATATGAGGAAGTAAGTATCTCATACATTGCTTTAAGGGTGTGTGTATGAGCATAAAACTGGTACAATCTCTATAGAATGCAATTTATATTATCTTCAAAATGTTTATACCTTTGATCCAGAAGGTTAACTTTTATGAATTTTTTTCTACAGATGCTCCTCTGTACTTAGCATTTTATATATAAGTATCCATAAGAAACTAACAACAATTGGTTGTCTTGTGAGGAAAACAACTGAGTAGCTGAGGCACAGCCAGAATTGTTTTCCTTTCTTTTGACTTGGTAAAACCCAGATAACATTACATCTGTAAACACTTCTGTATATATTCCTAGAAGACAAGGACTTTTTCCGAAAAACATAACTCAACATCATTCACACTTTAAAAAAATCAACAATTTCTTAGTATCATCAAATATCCAGGTAGTGTTCAAAATTATCTGACTGGCTAATAATTTTTTTAAAGAGTTGTTTGTTTGAATAAGGATCCAAACATGGTGTACAAATTACCACTACATACTCTTGTAACTTTCTTATTTTGAACCTTAAATCTATATTACCTATTCAAAAATATAAATAAATGAACCTTAGAGGAAAAAAAAGTAAAAACAATCTACCTTCAGGTGGGACCCACACACAGTAGTCTGGGTCATCTTCAGGATATTTGGAAGAAAGTGTTGGTGGAAGCTAAAAAGAAAAGATGGATTGTTTTATTCACAAGAATTTCTCTCCAGAAACCTTACAACTGCAGAAGGGATTGGGGTCCTACTGTTAGCCTCCTTAAGCAGAATAAACGTTAGCCAAGAATTTTGTATCCAGCAAAACTAAGTTTCATGAATGAAAAAGAAATAAAGTCTTTTTCAGACAAGCAAATGCTGAGGGAATTTGTCACTACCAGACCAGACCTACAAGAAATACTAAAAGGAGTTCTAAATCTTAAAACAAAAGGTTGACATGCACCAGACTAGAATCTCTTGAAAGCATAAAACTCACAGGGCCTATAAAAAAATAACACAATGAAGGAAGAAAAATAGCTAGTTAACAATCAACATGATGACTGGAACAGCACCTCACATCTCAATATTAACACTGAATGTAAATGGTCTAAATGCTCTACTTAAAAAAAAAAGTCACAGGCTGGGCGCAGTAGTTCACACCTGTAATCCCAGCACTTTGGGAGGCTGAGGTGGGTGGATCACCTGAGGTCAGGAGCTTGAGACCTGTCTGGCTAATGTTGCGAAACTCCATCTCTACTAAAAATACAAAAATTAGCTGAGTGTGGTGGTGCGTGCCTGTAGTCCCAGCTACTTGAGAGGCTGAGGCAGGAGAATCACTTGAACCCGGGAGGCGGAGGTTACAGTGAGCTGAGGTCATACCACTGCACTCCAGCCTGAGCGACAGAGCGAGATTCCATCTCAAAAATAAATTAAATAAATAAATAAATAAATAAATAAAACCAAATATCTGCCGTCTTCAAGAGACTCACTTAACATGCGAGGTTTCTTATAGACTGAAGGTAAAGGGGTGGAAAAAGATATTCCACAGAAATGGAAGTCAAATGCAAGCAGGAGTAGCTATTCTTATATCAAATAAAACAGAATTTAAAGCAACAACACTAAAAAAAGACAAAGAAGGCCATTATATAATTATAAAAGGATCAACCCAACAAGAAGATATTATAATCCTAAATATATATGCACCTAAAACTGGAGCTCCCAGATTCATAAAACAACTACTACCAGATCTAAGAAAAGAGAAAGACAGCAACACAATAATAGTGGAAGACTTAAACACTCCACTGACAACAGTAAACAGATCATCAAGGCAGAAAGTCAACAAATACTGGACCTATACTACACTCCAGAACAAATCGACTAACATAGTTACAGAACATTCTACTCAAGAACTGCAGAATATACAATCTTCTCATCAGTGCTTGGAATATTCTCCAAGATAGACCATATGATAGACCACAAAACAAATCTCAAATTTAAAAAAAATAGAAATCATATCAAGTATGATATGATAAAACTATAGTTTTATCATATCATACTTGAAACCAACTTGAAAGGAACCCTCAAAACTACACAAATACATGGAAATTAAACAATCTGCTTCTAAATGATTTTTGAGTTAACAATGAAATCACTGGAAATTTAAAAATTCTTCAAAATAAATAATAGTGACACAAGTTATCAAAACCTCTGGGATACAGCAAAAGCAGTGCTAAGAGGAAAAATTTATAGTGCTAAATGCCTACATCAAAAAATCTTGAGCCAGGCATGGTGATTCACGCCTATAACCCCAGCACTTTGAAAGGCCAAGGCAGGAGGATTGCTTGAGCTCAGGAGTTCAAGACCAGCCAAGGCAGGAGGATTGCTTGAGCTCAGGAGTTCAAGACCAGCCTGGATAACATAGTGAGACCTCATCTCTATTTAGAGAGAGAGAGAGAAAGTCTGAAAGATCACAAATTGACAACCTAACGTCACACCTCAAGGAACTGGAGGAACAAGAACAGACCAAACCAGGCTGGGCACAGTGGCTCATGCCTATAATCCCAGCACTTTGGGAGGCTAGTGTGGGTAGATTGCTTGAGTCCAGGAGTTTGAGACAAGCCTGGTCAACATTGTGAAATCTCATTTCTAACAAAATAAAAAAATTAGCTGGGCTTGGTGGTGCCGCCTATAATCCTAGCTATTCAGGAGGGCTGAGGCAGGAAAATTGCTTGAACCCGGGAGGCAGAGGTTGTAGTGAGCTGAGATTGTACCACTGTACTCCCTGGGCAACAGAATGAGACTCTGTCTCGGGAAAAAAAAAAAAAAAAACAGATTAAACCCAAAGCTAGCATAAAAGAAATAACAAAGATCAGAGCAGAACTAAATGAAATTGAAACAAAAGAAATTGCAAAAGATCAATGAAAAAAAAAGGGGTTTTTGAAAAGATAAACTAAATTGATAGATCATTAGCTAGATTAGACAAGAAAAGAATATTCTATATTAGTTCAATTAGAAATGAAAATGGAGACATTACAACCAACACCACAGAAATACAAAAGATCATTTGAGACTACTATGAACACCTCTATGCACACAAACTAGAACATCTAGTGGAAATGGATAAATTCCTGGAAACATACAACTCTCCTAGATTCAATCAGGAAGAAACAGAAATCCTGAACAGACCAATAACAAGCAGTGAGATTGAGTCAGTAATAAAATATATTACCACCAACAACAAAAAAAAGCCCAGGACCAGATGGATTCACAGTCAGATTCGACCAGACATTCAAGGAAGAACCAATCTTACTGAAAGTATTCCAAAAGATTGAGAAAGAAGGAATCCTCCCTAACTCATTCTGTGACGCTAATATTGCCCTGATACAAAAACTAGGAAAGGACATCACATAAAAAAGAAAATTAGAAACCCATATCCCTGGTGAACACAGATGCAAAAATCCTCAATGAAAGACTAGTAAACTGAATCCAACAGCATATCAGAAAGATAATACACCCTACTCAATACACCATGATCAAGTGGGTTTCATCCTAGGGATGCTGGGATGGTTTAACATATGCAAGTCAATAAATATGACACATCACAGAAACAGAATTAAAAACAAAAACCATATGATCATCTCAATAGATGCAGAAAAAGCATTCAATAAAAGCCAGCATCTCAGGATCATTGCAAGCTAGGAGTTTGAGACCAGCCCGGGCAACAAAACAAGATGTATTTCTACACAAAAACCCACAAAAATTAGCCGGGCATTGTGGCACACAACTGTAGTCCCAGCTACTCAGGAGGCTGAGGTGGGAGGATCACTTGAGTCCAAGAGCTTGAAGGTTGCAGTGAGCCATGATCACACCACTACACTCCAGCCTGGGTGACAGAGCAAGATCCTGTCTCAAAAAAACAAAAAAACAAAAAAACATAAAAAATAAATTTTTTTTACAGCAACTTGGAGGTAGAGGCCATTATTTTAAGTAAAGTAACTTAGGAGTGGAAAACCAACTACCATATGTTCTCACTTATAAGTGGGAGCTAAGCTATGGGTATGCAAAGGCATACAGAGTGGTATGATGGACTTTGGAGACTCAGAGGAAGGATGCTGGGAAGGGGATGAGGAATAAAAAATTGCATATTGGGTACAATGTACACTACTTGGGTGACAGGTGCACTAAAATCTCAGACTCCATCACTATATGATTCATCTATGTAACCAAAGAACCACTTGTAACCCAAAAGCTATTTTTGAAAAATTACATACAGGTATAATTTTAACTCTAAGAATTATTGTCCTTATGCCTGTTAGCAAACAAAAACTAAGAGACAACAGTTTCTATTAATGATCTTGACATAAGTAACCTACTTGGGGGAATATTTTCTCTGAACCTTTTTTTCATAAAGCATCGCAAGCTGATTTTCAGCCAGTGAGTTATGTGACACTCTTTAAAAGGGGCAGTTAACACACTGCAGGTATGACTGCTAAATGGTATAGCCCCCAGAGAGGGAAATTTGGCATTTACCTTTTGGCCAAGGTTTAGAAAAGTTAACAGAGCAAACCTGACTGCTATCCTTTGAAAACCTGTTTGCAGGGTTTGCCCTTGGCTGGCATTTGGGAATCTGGAATTTGGGAAGGTTTCTACCATCCTAACTGACAAGAATGACTTACTGTGCCTAAACTGTTTGTGCAAACAACATGATTCATGCTGAACACCTGCTTTCCTTCTGGAAGTCTGAATTTTGGTAGATGCCAGGCAGGGAATGCCTACGCGATCAGTCCTCAATAAAAACCCTGGGCACTGAGTCTCTAATGAGCTTCCCTAGTTAGCAACATTTCACAAGTGTTGCCACAACTTGTTCTTAGGGGAATAAAGCATGTCCTGTGTCACTCTACTGGAAGACATCCTTGGAAGCCTGTGCCAGGTTTCCACCATATTTTGCCCCATGTTCCCTTTCCCTTTGCTGATGGTGCCTGGTATCCTTTTGCTGTAGTATATCATAGAGGCAAGTACAATCATACGCTGAGATCTGAGTCCTCTTATGAATTACCTAACCTGTGAGTGGTCTTGGGGACCTCCTGACACAACCTGGCACTTCTGGGAGCTTACTATTTCCACACAAAATTATATATATACAAGACTGTTCATTATAGTATTATTGTAATAAAAGACTAAAAACAACCCAAGTGTCCTTCTATAAGGAACTGGTTAGATAAGGTCCTCCATATGGTGAGAAACTCTCAATATACTGATACAAAATAATTTCCATGGGTGGTTTAAATAAATAAATAAATAAAACATACAAAAAACAGATGTAGAGTGGAGTACGTTACATCCTACCTTTTGTGTAATAAAAGGAGGAAAATAAGAGTATGTTATTCAAATGTCTTTATATGGCATAATAGGATATAAAGAAAGATTCATAAACTAATAAAAGAGATGCTTGTATATGAGCAGTTATAGGGAAGAGAGTGATAAAGACAACAGAAAATTCAAAAATAAAAATCAAAGAATCTAGATTTCTAGGAGAGGGGATAAGGCTGCTGCAAACTGTGTTAAGTCAGTCTCCAAAGATTCACTCTTCTGGATGTGGTCCATGACAAGGGGATTCATTTTTACTCCAAGACAAGTGAAATACTTACTTTGCCTGGACCAGACGCTTTCTTTTTCTTCAATTCATCTCTGCTTTTCTCATATTCATTCTTTGATGCTAATTTAAGAAAAACAAAAAACAAACAAAAAACTGGCCATAGCTATTTTCAGGATAAGTAAAGTAAAAAGGAAAAATTCTTCCTAAAAGAACATTACAATTATTGACGAAAAGATGCTCATGACAATGCAATTCTCAACAATTCCTTCTACTACTGTAAAAACTACATTAAGAGAAAATTTTTCCTGGATGAATAACCCTAGTTTTTAAACCCTAAGGCTATTCCACAAGCTTGAATATAACCACATTATGTGAACAAGTTAAAAAAAAATGAAGCTGATTTTACTAGTCCACAGTTTAACCATGACAGGTAAAACCAGAGTAAAGCAGTCCTTTTAACAATTTCTTTTAAGATAGTTTTGGAATCACTCCCATAATAGGTACATATTTGACTTTGGGAGATGTAAAATTGTGGAGAGCTTTGCACAGCCGGAGGGAAGCATCAAAGCATTAGGTGCTTTGTGGGGCAGGGAGAGGGAACCCCAGAAGGTAGAAGAGGAGTAAAAGAAAGGCAAATGGGATGGCACCAAATACAAACCTCTCTTATATTCCAACTTTGTCCAGGGGCCTAGTGGCAGCATAACTGAAGGACCATTCTCTGTGCTGCCTTCAGGTCAGCTGCCAACCCCTCCCTTATGAAACCAGTCAGCCACCTGTGTGCAGAGCAGCAACGAAGGCTGCTGTACTACTTGCCTGAGGGTCCCTCGCACAATGAAGTGGTTTCGCTACTGTCTTGATAATCTTTATTCTGTTCTTCCTCACTAAGTTGAGACATGTTTTCTATAAAAAGCAGTATCAAAGCATATTGTCATTATTTAATTCATGGTGGAAAGCCAAACAAACAAAAACAAGAGAAATAGAAGCTAAGTACATAATCATCCAGTTTTATAATCATCAGCTTCAACTAATCTTAAGGTTTTAAATAAATATTTCCAAATATATTACAGAAGACTGCCGATTTTCCACTTAAAACACTAACTAACATTGAGGTGAAACTTTTTAGCAATACTTACCAAAGGCCTCAAAAATGTACATACTCCTTGGCCTAGAAATTCTACTCCCAAAACATATTTTTTTAAAAATCAGAGATGAACACCAAAATGTATTATTATTTTAGAAACAGGGTTTTTCTCTGTTGCCCAAGCTGGAGTGCAGTGGTGCAATCATAGCTCACTGCTGCCTTGAATTCCTGGGCTACAGAGATCCTCCTGCCTCAGCCTCTAGAGTAGCTAGGACTACAGGCATGTACCACCATGCCCAGCCAATTTTCTTTTTTTTTTTGTAGAGATAGAGTTTCACCATCTTGCCCAGGTTGGTTTCAAACTCCTGGGCTCAAGTGATTCTCCTACTTTGGCCTCCCAAAATGTTGGGATTACAAGTGTGAGTCACCCAGCCTGGACCCAAAATTTATTATATGTATGTTTGTAATAGCAAAAATTAAGAAATAACCTACATGTTTAATAATTGAGATCTGACTAAATATATTATGGCATATGCATGTGATGAACCACTATGCTCCTTCTCCAAAACCACATTTTAAAAAGAATAGTTTAAGGCATAGGAAAAAAAAAACTAGGTTATAAAATAGCAATATATAAGCTGGGCATGGTGGCTTACGCCTATAATCCCAGCACTTTGGGAGGCTGAGGTGAGAGGACTGCTGGAGGCCAGGAGTTTGAGACCAGCCTGCGCAACATAGGGAGACCCTATGACTCTATTTTCTCTACAGGTATGTGCCTTGGGAGGTCAAGGCTATAGTGAGCCAAGATCACACCACAGTACTCCAACCTGGGTAACAGAGTAAGACCCTGTCTCAATAAAAGTAAAAATTAAAGTAAAAATAAAAATAAACCACAGGAAAAAAGGGCTAGGGTAATCCCTCATCACTGCAAATTTACTAATTATTTAATTTTTTTTGTTTTGTTTCTGAGACAGAGTCTCACTCTATCACCCAGGCTGGAGTGCGGTGGTATGATCTCAATTCACTGCAACTTGTGTCTGCTGATTTCAAGCAATTCTCCTCCCTGCCTCAGAGCCCTCCCAAGTAGCTGTGACTACAGGCATGCACCACCACGCCCAGCTAATTTTTTTTGTATTTTTAGTTGAGACGGGGGTCTCACCATGTTGGCGAGCCTGGTCTCGAACTCCTGACCTCAGGTGATCCGCCCGCCTCGGCCTCCCAAAGTGCAGGGATTACAGGCGTGAGCCACTGTGCCTGGCCAAATTTACTAATTATTTAATCTTATAAACCAAGTTTCAAAATCTAAGCTATTTTTACACATACATATTTACTTTGGTCTGTTAAACAAAAAAATTATAATACTTATTGCTCCCTTCCTGCTGAACTGTTTATATCCACCCTCACAATATATGGCTCAAAGACCAAGCTCATGTAAGCACCTTTTTGAAAAGGGGAATGCAGATGCAGAATACTTAACTCTCACAGATGAGGAAACAGTAACTTTTCTGTTTCCCAGACAAATGAAGGTGATTCAAGAGAAGGGCTACGTACCAGGCCTGGCATTTTTACATAGCCAAGTCTGGTTTGTTTTGGAAGTAGACACGCATGCATTCCCATATATTCAGTGCCAGTTTTTATTGTTTCTCCTCATACTCCTTATTTCTGAGATCTTTATCTTGCTAACCAGTTTGGCCAACCAGCAGGAAAATAACCCCTGCAGTTGACAAGGGATGAAGGATACTAAGAAGATAAACAATGATCTTTAGGGGTGGGATTGTGGGGATTTCTTTTTTTCCCTTTGGACTTTCATGTATGATCTATAGTTTCTAAAATGAACATATAATCCTTTGTAATTAGAATATATATATATATATATTCTCTATATATAGAAAAGACAGAATTGATGTATATATCTATATCTATATGAATATCAATCTATTCTGTCTTTCAACATTTTTCATCAACTATTTGCTGAGGCAGGTGGATATGTGTCAGGTTTTCTGCTAGGTTACAAACACAAAAAGATGAATGAAGCAAGATCCTTCTTGAGAACTTTAGTCCAATGGGTACAATTATGTTTTGGCCTCTGTTTTAGGGATGGAGGAAAAAATGAGTAGGGGTTGACTTATCCTGAGACCACCTGATCAGGCTCCATCATCTACCCTATTCCACTGCCCTCCAACTCACACAGTGGCAGCAGCTCAGCATTATTCCACAGCAGCTATGGTTTCAGATTCCATAGCCTTCAATTTTCTATAATTCTGGAATGGATTGGAAATAACTGCCCTTAATTTGTAATGAGGACAAATAATGACTGGCGGTCAAAGAAAGAAGACCAAGAAAGTATGTTTCCTTACTACAGAGTCGAAATATCACATACAAAGTCAAATGCGCAGATAAGAACTGGCCTTGCTTTTTAAAACCTATCCACAATCAATGTAATTGCCCACTGAACAACACAGGAAGGAGAAGAAAGATATTACCATGGGTTTGGGTTTCTTTAAAATGTGTGAGATCTGTGGGATGCCTCATTTCCTGCACTGCTGCTTCTGGCTCTATCTCTGGCTGTGGCCTACTGAGGCTTCCATCCTCCCGTTTTTTCTTTTCATGCTCCTCCTTTTCTTTCTCTTCTTCCTCTTCCTCTTCCTCCTCCTCTTCTACTTCAGGCTCATCTTTCATTCTCATTAGAGTTGGAGGGAGTTCTGGACGCTTGGGGGGTAACTTCTAAGAGGGAAACAAAACCATGAACAAGTAGTTCTACTTAATGACAACAAGAGATAAATCTTTTCAAGGAGGTCAGTCTAAATGTGTTGAATGTTTACCCTCTTTAGGTTGATGAACTACACAGAAGTCTGCTAGCGGTGGGACTTTCACCCCTAGCAGGGGGGGAAATTTTACCCCTCTACAGACCCTAAACAAGTGTCTTTATTATTTCCTAGAGTCAAAGATTACTAAATACAAAACACTTGAAAATAGCTTGTAGGGAACTAAAATAGTTATTTCAGATGAGTGCCAGCTACAGGAATTCTGTCCTGTTATAACTCATGATACTAAAGAATCTCAATTGATTACAAAATCTTCTAAGGAATAAATCAGACAATCAGAAATAAGTCATTTGTGCTGCTTTTTCATTTTAGACTTAGAGTAATTTCAAGGGAACGGCATGTAAATCAGTCAAACAGATCCTGAAGAAAAGGAGGAAGACATTTCTCAAAGAATAAAGCTAAATATTCTAATCAAAGCCATTCAATAAAAGTACTTATTAGAAAAAGCTGATCACGGTTATGGAATAGAGGGAAGGAACCAAAGCGTATCTTGGTTATATCTTTTTTTTTTTTGAGACACAGTCTTGCTCTGTGGCCTAGGCTGGAGTGCAGTGGTGTGATCTCAGCTCACTGCAACCTTTACCTCCCCGGTTCATGAGATTCTCCTACCTCAGCCTCCTCAGTAGCTGGGGTTTTAGGCACGTGGGCCACCGTGCCCAACTAATTTTTGTATTTTTAGTAGAGACGGGGTTTCACCATGTTGCCCAGGCTGGTCTCGACTAGTGAGCTCAAGCAATCCACCCACCTCAGCCTCCCAAAGTGCTGGGATAACAGGTATGAGCCACCACGCCCGGCCTGTATTATCTTTTAAATATAGGACTTAGTTCTAACATCCTCTAAGGAGGGCTTTTTAGTAAAAAGTTTTCTACTTAAAACCTAAGTCCCCACCACAACAGATTGAAAAGCCTCCTTGTTAGGTAAACCATTACTCATTCAGAATACATAGTGAGGCCAAGGCGGGTGAATCACGAGATGAGGAGTTCAAGACCAGACTGGCCATGGTGAAACCCTGTCTCTACTAAAAAAAAAATACAAAAAATTAGTTGGGTGTGGTAGCGGGTGCCTGTAATTCCAGCTACTCGGGAAGCTGAGGTGGGAGAATCGCTTGAATCCGGGAGGAGGAGGTTGCAGTGAGCCGAGATCGCCACTGCACTGCAGCCTGGGCGACAGTGTTAGACTGTGTCTCAAAACAAACGAGAATACATAGCTAGGACTTCAGACCTCTGCCACCAGAGGGCAGTATACCCTAATTCAGGGTGTTTTGGACGAATTGTGCCCCCTGCCGCCCAAATTCTTGTTTGAAGTCCCAACCCTCAGTACCTCAGAATATGACTGTAAATTAAATTAAATTGAATTAAAATAACACTGTTAGGGTGGGGCCCTAACTCAGTATGACTCGCGTCCTTATAAGAAGAAGAAGAGACACCAGGGGTGCAAGTGCACAGAGGGATGGCCATCTGAAGAGCCAGCAAGGGGGCAGCCATTGGTAAGCAGAGGAGAGGCCTTAGAGGAAACCAACCCTGCTGGCAACTGTGAACAAATAAATTGATGTTGTTTAAGCTGCCCAATCCCTAGTATTTTGTTATGGTGGCCCTAGCAAACTACTCAAGGTTCAGCTCTTAGGGGTAATGAAAACCTTTTAAAAACTGAATCCATGAATAGGAATATAGATAAAGCAAAAACATACAGACATATATTGGAGGATAGCAGGGAAATCATAAAGCTCAAGAGACAGACCTAGATCTGATTACCAGCTTAGTTACATAATGCTGGTGTGATCTGGTATTTAACTTCTCTGACTCTATTTCCTCATTTGTAAGAGGTAATAATTCCCACACAGCACAAGGTGTTGGAAGGATTAAATGAAGAAAAAAAAATCATCTGGCAGAGGCAGGTGCACACATTATGTTCTTAACAAATGTTGGTGAGTCTGAATACTATATCTATCCACCTGGGGAAAAGCATTTAATGCAGGAGACCAATTCTTAAATGCAACATTCATGAGAAATTAATAAACTAGTATTCTAATTTACAAACCATTTACTTGCAAATTGATTGGCATAAATTAATTCATCAATTCTTGATAACCCTAAGCTGAGAAAAAGAATCCACGAACCAGCCAGGCACAGTGGCTCACACCTATAATCCCAGCATTTTGGGAGGCCAAGGCAGGTGGATGACGAGGTCAAGAGATTGAGACCATCCTGGCCAATATGGTGAAATCCCATCTCTACTAAAAATACAAAAATTAGCTGGGCGTGGTGCAGCGCGCCTGTAGTCCCAGCTACTCGAGAGGCTGAGGCAGGAGAATTGCTTGAACTCGGGAGGTGGAGGTTGCAGTCAGCCGAGATCACACCACTGCACTCCACCCTGGGGACAGAGCGAGACTCTGTCTCTAAAAAAAAAAGAAAAAAAGAATCCAAGAACCATGTTCTGGGAAAGATGTGATCATACCAAGCCCACAGCCCTTTCTCACATTACTACAGAATGAGTCATTTGTAGTTTCAAAAAAGAAAAGAGAAAAATTAGCTCAGGGATAACTCAAGGGCTAAAAGTTTAACACCCTGACTCACAACTTACCCCTACTGTTCCAGTTTTTAATTTGAATTTGCTTCCTCCTTTCATGGCACCAAACAGAGGCAATGTAAGCTTTTTAGCTTTGTTTTCTGCACCTGTAGTCTGACTTTCAGTCCTAGGAAGAAAGAATAATTATACACATCTATTCCAGTGAGTCCAAAGTTTTATCTAAAAATACCATGACACTGACAAAGAAACCTCTGGCAAAATAAAAATTACCACAAAATGAATATCTAAGCATATAACAATAAGAAAGAAGTATTCAGACCAACAGTTTTTGAATGGACAAGAACAATGCTGACTGTCACAGACACAGAGCTATTAAGGGCCTGATGAGGCTGCTCCCTTAGTCAAGTAATTTACAACATGCTACATGACTTCACACCCATGAAATGACTACAGTACAAAGGTCACTTGCAAAGGAGAACATGTAAGCAGCAGGAGATGGATCCATGATGTCAAGCCCTATTTCCCACCAACCTCTGAAGGTGTCTTACTTATCTGGAGCTCCCACTTAACTGCAATAGCTCTGAGCGCTTAAAAAAAAAAAAAGTGTGCATGGGGATGGGGGTAGAGTATGCAGGATACCCAGTGTAGTAATGACAAAGATTTAGTGAGAGACTGCAGCTGCTGAGACTGTCAGCATTCTCAATGGCTGGAGAGAGTTATAAATGCTAAGCCCACTAGGGCAAAGCTGAGGAAGGGTATAAAGAAAAGACAGTAGAAATTAGAAAGGCAGGGGGAGAACAGAGCAAAAACAAAAGGGATGGCAGTTGAGTTGACAAGATACTCAGAGCAGGCAGAGGTGACAGTGACAATATGGCATGAGGAGACAGAGGAAACCCCAGAATAACCATACTAGACCGAAAAGAAAGCCCTATGCTTTCTTCACATTGACCATGTGACAGCCCTGCAAACTGGAATATAAGGACAGTACTGACACTCGACTCACAGTCACCCATACCAGATGCTGGCTACCTGGCCCTCCCTGAAGCCCTCCTTGCTACTACTGCCTTCTTTTACCTAAGTCTTACCTCCTTAGTAGCACTCTTAGGTCTAGCCTCAACCCCCTTTCTCCCTACCAGAGATAAAACCCATTCCCTTGCTAAGGCCACCAGAAGAATGCTGCCTGCCTGGCTGTGAAGGATATTTCGTCTATTCATTATCCTTCACACCCTTCCCTACAGGCCTCAGGAAGGCTCTGGCATAGAAAGACAGAAGCAACAGCAACAGAGATGTTTTCAGCTACATTAAGAAGCTGGGCTGGCCTAGAGGATAAGCTAAGACTGACTCAAAGGAGATGAAAAAGCAGAAGATGGAATCACAATCAAGATTGCTTGCAGGGGTTAGGGCAGGAGGCAGCAAGTATGGAAGTTCAACCCTTAAGTGAAAAGAGGAGGAAGAAGATACACATCTAGGCCACTATCCAAAATAAGAAAGGGAGGAAAAACCAGGCAAGCACACAGACTGATAGTAGGAAAGGAGGCTCTGGAGGAAGCTGAGACGTATTTCGTTTTCATTTTTTTAAATTATTATTATTATTATTATTATTATTATTGCCCCAAATGTTGTTGTTGTTTTCCAAAGCAGAGATTTGCTTTTTTTGTTGTTGTTGTTTTTGTTTGTTTGAGATAGGGTCTTGAAACCTCACTCTCCCAGGCTCAAGTGATACCTCAGCCTCCCAAGTAGCAGGGATTACAGACGAGCACCACCATACCCAGCTAAGTTTTTATTTTTTTATTTTATTTTTTATCTTATTATTTTTTTGAGATGGAGCCTCGCTCTGTCACCCTGGCTGGAGTGCAGTGGCGCGAGCTCGGCTCACTGCAAGCTCTACCTCCCAGGTTCCCGCCATTCTCCTGCCTTAGCCTCCCGAGTAGCTGGGACTACAGGCGCCCGCCACCAAGACCGGCTAATTTTTTTGTATTTTTAGGGTTTCACTGTGTTAGCCAGGATGGTCTCGATCTCCTGACCTCGTGATCCGCCCGTCTCAGCCTCCCAAAGTGCTGGGATTATAGGCGTGAGCCACCGCGCCCGGCAGTTTTTATTTTTTGTAGAGACAGGGTCTCACTATGTTGCCCAGGCTGGTCTCAAACTCCTGGACTCAAGTCATCCTCCCACCTCACTCATTCTCCTAAAGTGCTAGGACTACAGGTGTGAGCCACTGTCCCCAGCCACTTTATTAACAAATAGTTTTACTCTAACAAAATTATTATATGATTCTTACTTTTTCCAGTTATTTGTTATTTAAAACTAGAACTGCAACTATATTACAGTAAATTTAGACCTAAGGTGGTATGGCTATTTGGTATAGGATTTTCTTTTCAAAATTCAGTATATCTGAATAGAATAGAAAGTATATTCACATGTTTGAAACTCAAGTATAAAGCACATACACTGTGAAAAGTCTCCCTCCCATTGCTGTCCCCCAGTCACCCAGTTGCCTTCCCCATTGGCAATCAGTATTACTAGTTTTTAACTAATCTTTCCAGAGATACAGTAGCAGGTGCTATCCCTCCCAGATTCCCTTTATCAGGCCAAACAGCTACAGCAGACATCGGCTGCTAGAGGTTTACATCTGCACCCTTCCCAGAATTACTGTGGGTCCCTCCCACCCCCAAGTCATGGGCAGCCTATGACCAATGAAGGGTTGGGAGGACGGGGTATGAAAACCCAAGCCCCTTGCCTCCATGGCATCTGTGGTGCCATTCAGGCTCTCCTGAAACTATATCTTAGTCCAGCTTCTTCTCCTGCCCTCTCCTGCTTCCCTCACTCCCATATAGATTTCTCCAGAGAGCACTCTCTTAATAAATCACTTGCAGATGAATCTCCGATTCAGTCTGTTTTTAGGGAACCTGACCTAAACAGATATTATGAACATAAGCAATGGCCTACTTACCTATGTATTCTTCCCCCGCCATCATTTTTACAGACAGTGTCTGTTACACACACCGTTCTGCACCTTGCTTTTGTTACTCATCTTGATAGTGTTTCATATCTTACATATAGTTGCCTGTTTTTTTAACAGCTATATGGTGTTCTATTGTATATCTATATTATAAATAATTTAATCCATCCCCTTTGATAAACATTTAGGGGATTTCTAATCTTTTACTATTATTAATATAAACAATGCTGTACATCATTTCCTAAGTATGTGAGGGACAAACTCCTAGAAATGAAATAGATCAAAGGGCATGTGCATTTGTAATCAGGATAGAGAATGTAACTAATTTGTCCTTCAATGAGCAATATAAGAAAGTGCCTTTTTGTCAGCCTCATCAGCACAGTATAAAATCATAATTAATCTTAATCAAATTCATATATAAAAATGGTATTAAGGCCAGGTGTAGTGGCTTACACCTGCAATCCCAGCACTTTGGGAGGCTGAAGTTGGCAGATCGCTTGAGGCCAGAAGTTCAAGACCAGTTTGGGCAACATGGCAAGACCCCATCTCTACAAAAAATTAAAAATCAGCCAGGTATGGTGGGGCATGCCTGTGGTCCCAGCTACTTGGGAGGCTGAGGCAGGAGGATCACTTGGTCCCAGAAGGTCAAGGCTGCAGTGAGCTGTCACTGTGCCACTGCACTCCAGTCTGGGTGACAGAGTGAGACCCTATCTCAAAAAAAAAAAAAAAAAAGGTATTAGGTTGTAGTATTGTATTTCTCTCATGATCATGAAGTTGAGCGTCTTTGTATAAAAGATGCTATTTGTATTTCTTTTTCTGTGGTCTGTGAGTACACATCCTTTACCGATTTTTCTCCTGGGTGGTTGGCTGTCTACTTATCATTCAGAGGTCTTTTTATTAATAATTTAATATTTTTTGAGATAGGAACTTCCTCTGTCACCCATGCTGGAGTGCAATGGCACGATCACAGCTCACTGTAGCCTCGAACTCCTGGGCTCAAGCAATCCTCCTACCTTGGCTTTCCCAAGTAGGTGGGACCACAGGTATGCTCCAACATGGCTGGCTAATGTTTTTATTTTTTGTAGAGATAGGGTTGGGCCGTATCACCCAGGCTGGTCTTGAAAGTGATCTGCCTGCTTCAACCTCCCAAAGTGCTAGGATTACAGGCGTGAGCCACTACACTCAGCCTCAGAGGTCTTTACATATTAGATAAATTAGCTTTTTGTGCATGATGCTTTTTAAAGGAGTTTATTCCACACTAAAAGATTAAAAAAAAAACTTCAGAACCTTCCAATGTATCAGAAATCAACATAGTTTTCTCAGAAAATCCTCTATCAGACTGTATTTCACAAATATGAAACAGGTTTTCAGTTATTCTATGAAACCACTGCCTTCTGTGCTTTAAAAGGTTTCTTGTATTACATTTGTATTATATAATGATTTAGAATTCCAAATATAACTAAGACTTACTTTTTTAGTTCTGGAATCTCTGCTGGCTTTACAATTTTTATTAACCCTTTAAGTCTCTGTTGTTCTTTTCTCAGTTCAAAAGTTCTCAGGTGAAGTTTCTTCCGGGACACACCATCTAATGTACTGCCTGATTTCATTTCTGACATGAACGCATCTAAAGAATCCTGAGACGGAGACTCTGATAGAACTGTCCAAGAAAAAAAATAACACATGTTTAGAAAGATGATCCCAAATATTTTAAAATTCAGCCAAAGTTTCCACAAAAAAGTCACTAACATAAAACTGGAAAGAGGACATCACTAGTAATAGGAATAAGGAACAGGTTATAGCCATGAGACTTTGGGAAGTCATTTTGTCTCAATGGGTTTCATTCTCCTCAAGTATTAAATAAAGAGGTTAAACCAAATTATTTACAATGTTCTTTCTAGTTCTAAAACGGTATGTTGCTCCTTTGAAAGGCTCCATATTCTGTATGGTATTTCTTATTAACTAATGTAGCCCCAGTGCCTAGCACAGAGCACTATACATACTATAATAATAAATATTTGATGAAAAACTTACCTTGGCTTGAGGCTTTCAATCTCTCAGAAATTTCAGAAAGCTCCCTTTCAGCATCATTTAATTTTGCAACCTGTAACACCCAAATCAACAGGGTTTAAAAGTTTTTCTTCTTTCAAACTTTTTCCTTATCATCCTCCTGTTTTCATTATTGTTACTAGAAGTTTTAAGAAGAATAACTCAAAAGTCCAGTTAAACTGCTACTTATGGAGTTAACGCTTTATTTTTTTTTTCAGATGGAATCTCGCTCTGTCGCCACACTAGAGTGCAATGGTGCAATCTCGGCTCACTGCCACCTCTGCCTCCCGAGTTCAAGTGATTCTCCTGCCTCAGCCTCCTGAGTAGCTGGGACTACAGGTGCGTGCCACCACACTCAAATAATTTTTGTATTTTTAGTAGAGACGGGGTTTCACCATGTTGGCCAGGATGGTCTCAATCTCTTGACCTCGTGATCAGCCTGCCTCAGCCTCTCAAAGTGCTGGGATTACAGGTGTGAGCCACTACACTTGGCCCGAGTTAACGCTTTTTTTTTTTTTTTGGAGACGGAGTCTCGCACTGTCACTCAGGCTGGAGTGCAATGGCATGATCTCAACTCACTGCAACCTCTGCCTCCCACGTTCAAGCAATTCTCCTGTCTCAGCCTCCAGAGTAGCTGGGACTACAGGCGCACGCCACCACACCTGTCTAATTTTTGTATTTTTTCTTTAGTAGAGACGGGGTTTCACCATATTGGTCAGGCTGGTCTTGAACTCCTGACCTCAGGTGATCCACCTGCCTCAGCCTCCCAAAGTGCTGGGATTACGCGTGAGCCACCACGCCTGGCCTGGAGTTAACACTTTTTATGTGTTAAATCCAAATTTAATTTATTTCTGAATTTAAAAACACAGAATTAAACAGAATGAATAACTCAGACTTTATTTTACTCAGAAGAAAGAGCTCAAGGTATTGGTTTTCACATAAATCGAAAGGATAGATGTTGGGTAATGTTTTAAGTTCTGAATCCTACTATAAATTAATACCTGTAAGAAATTCCTTGAAGTGCAATTGCTGAATCAATACATTTCTAATGTTGAGAGATGTCATAGAATTGATCACTTAAAAGGCTGTATTGTACATTCCCACCAATTGAGAGTCCACTTCCCCATATTCTGGTCAAGCTCTGCATTATTAATCTTATGTTTTTTTCTAGTCAAATAGGAAGCCTATTACCTACCTATTATTGTTTGTTACCTACCCATTAACACATGTCACCTTGTGATAATTTCCTGATAATATACTGTTTCAGACTACATAGTACCATACTACATTCTTCAAAATTCCTTTGACTTCTCTTGACTGCCAGGAGGCTAAAGTCAATTTCACCTCAGAATGCCCTAACTTGGAACTTTTTCCTTTCTCTTTGAGAGAGGTACTATCATATCCAAAGAATGTTAATTAATGGATCAATATCCTGGAGGAAAGTATCTAGCAGCAAGCCAAATTTTTTTCAAACAACTTGGATAAGACTAGTTGTTTGTTACCATTAAATTAACAGACCACAAAAGTTATACTTCAGTATCAGATTTCAATGCTACTACTTTAAAAATTATAATTATCATAAAACATATTTAAATAATACATTATTTTATTAAAAATTAAACTATTAAATACCACAGCTACTTCCATAAACAAAACTTGCCAATGATTCAAAGGTCTCTGGCTTCTCATCAATCTTGCCAGCCTTCTTCATTCTGTTCAGACGCTTCTTCTCGACCAGGCCAGTCCGATCAAGAAATGTGTCATCATCACTGTCATAAAAGTCTTCATCTTCCCAGTTCTTGGCTTTCCTTTTCCGAGATACTAGAGGTAGACAAAATGATGAATAAATAAGTTTTTAAAAAAGAAAATAGAAAGAAAGAAGGCAAGTAGGCAAGGAGCTTAAAATGTCACCAACAACTACTGAAAGAGAGGTTCTACAAGCTGCCAAACTACATATAAAAACAAAGGGCTAAACCTTGAAGACATTATACTAACTGAAATAAGCCAGACATCAAAGGACACTTACTGCATTATATGAGGTACCTAAAGCAGTCAAATTCATAGAGACAGAAAAGTAGAATGGTGGTTGCCAGAAGCTGGGAAGGAGGGAGAATGAAGTTAGTGTTTAACAGGTACAGAATTTCAGTATGGCATGATAAAAAAAGTTTCGAAATGAACAGTGTTGATGGTTCCATAACTTTGTGAATGTACTTAATGCCACTGAGTGGTACTCTTAAAAAGGTTAAAATGGTACACTTTTCTATTATGTTTATTTTTCCACAATTTCTTATTAAATAATTTTTCATTAAAGCAAATAGTTAATTTATTTAATGAGCAAACAGCTTTTAAAAATCAATGAGGATGGCCAGGCGTGGTAATCCCAGCACTTTGGGAGGCCAAAGAGGGGTGGATCGCCTGAGGTCAAGACCAGCCTGACCAACATGGTGAAACCCCATCTCTACTAAAAATACAAAAATTAGATGGGCATGGTGGCAGGCACCTATAATCCCAGCTACTCAGGAGGCTGAGGCAGGAGAATTGCTTGAACCTGGGAGGTAGAGGTTGCAGTTAGCCAAGAAAGCGCCATTGTACTGCAGCCTGGGCAACAAGAGAGAAACTCTATCTCAAAAAAAAAAAAATCAATGAGGAAAAAGGAAAACAAGAAATCAGAAAAAGGCCAATAACCCAAAAGAAAATTTGAAAAAGAATAATGAAAGCAGTTCACAGAAAAATACAATAAATATTTTAAAAGATGTTACCTTAAAAAAAAGTACAAATTTAAAAATTAGATACTTCTCATCTATTAAACTAGAAAAACATAAAAATATTAATAATTGGTGGGAATGTACATTGATACAACCTTTTTGATGGTCAAGCCTACAATATCTGCCATTAAAAATGCACTGATCCAGCAATTTCACTTCTAGAAATTTATTCTATAAATATCAATGCAATAGTATTTATAACAGTGAATATGTAGAGAGTCCATCAATAAGAGACTATGACAGCTACTACTTGTTTGTCCACCCTACAACATTCTACTCCCTCTGTTCTGATAAAAGTACCTCTTTCCCTAGAAAATTCCTCCCCCATTTTATCTGGTTTAGGGATAGTTACAGGACCAAAGCCAAATCAGTAAGACTCTTTCCCTCATATTTATATTTAGAGATGGGGTAAAGAGGTTCTCTTTACAATGAGGTTATTAAAGTGACAGACTGTAAGTTCAGAGCTGTAAGCAATCAGCTTTTCAGCACAGGGTAAGAATTTGTCTGCAAAGTTTAAACACGTACTCATGAGACAGACTCACTCACAGAGACACACACACATACAGCTTGTATATGTCCTGGTGATGTGAGTCCAGTTTGGTAGTACCAAATTATGGTTTCAGAACTTGAGGTTCTGGTTCATGTAGTTGGTCCTTCATTCCTGTTCCTTCATCCTGAGCTATTCTTCCCAGCTTCTGCAGCCAATAACCTTTCCCCTAAGCTAGTTTGAATTGGACTTCTCTTATTTGCAAGCAAAATAGTCCTTATTAACATAAGCCTAATTTCCAGGTTAAGATGGTACATTAAACACACATACCTAATTTCCCTCTTTTCCTAAACCCCACTAAACCATAGTAAAGAGATGTTTTTTAAGTATAGTTACCCAAGCCTGGGCAACATAGCAAGACCTTGTCTTTATTAAAAATATATAATCCCAGCACTTTGGGAGGCCGAGGTGGGCGGATCACGAGGTCAGGAGATCGAGACCATCCTGGTTAACACGTGAAACCCCATCTCTACTAAAAATGCAAAAAATTAGCCAGGTGTGGCGGCGGGAGCCTGTAGTCCCAGCTACTTGGGAGGCTGAGGCAGGAGAATGGCGTGAACCCAGGAGGCGGAGCTTGTAGTGAGCCAAGATCGGGCCACTGCACTCCAGCCTGGGCGACTGAGCAAGACTCCGTCTCAAAAAAAAAAAGAAAGAAAGAAAGAAATCCACAAAGATCCAAATTTTAGAAAACTAGAAAGTAGACCTATGAGTAGAAACTAACTTAGCAGAACTTAAAAAGATAAATCCTAAACAGTGGGGAAAGCTGAGAGCCAAAGTGATTATACTGCAGAATCCTCAAATGAATCTGTAACTGGGGATGGATAGTACGGTCATGGAGGACTAAGTAAAAACTGATTGAGAAATAGATCTTCCTCCCTGCCTACTCATCTCCTTTCCATCTGCAGTAGAAATCCAGAGGTTAATCTCTGGAAAGGGTAAAACAGAAAGCCTTTGGATTATGAGTGGACTAGTAAAGTTGAAGGCATGGGCACTATAATCTAAAAATAGTACTGTCCTGAAAACTGCTAAATGAGAAGCTACTCAGCCACCTTCTACCATGTAGCTCTAGGAATACTGGCAGCCAGTTTTTTCCTTTCAAGCAGGAGATTGGAAGAGCACTTTCTGGGGGAATCTTGCTCACAGAGGAGGAAAACTAAAAGGATACTTACATCAAGGTTTCCCCAACAAAAGGCTGACCCACATCATTCAACAGTACTGCTCAAAGTCAACAAACCCCACTTATATATTCCAAACTGTCAATCACCTTTTACATACCCAAATTAAAAAACTACAATGAAGAATTACATGACACCTAAGAAAAGTCTTTAACATGCAAAACAGAGACCACATAAAAAGAAAAATAACATAGAGAAAACAGAAAGGAGATATTTACAACCCATGAAACAACAGGATATTATGTTTTAAAAAGGACAATTCAAAAACCAAAAACGAACTTTTAGAAATTAAAACCTTGGAGTCTTTGAGCCTTCTCTGGCATGAAAGACTGCCTGATTTTAAAACCTTAAAAAAAGAGAAAGAAATTAAAACTTTGATGGCAAAATAGAGAAGGCAGAAAGATAAAGGTGCAGAAATCTCTCAGAAAGAATGAAAAGACATACAAATGAAAAAAAGAAGAAAAAAAACTTAAATGGTCTGTCCAAGAGGTCCAAAGTCTGAATAATAAAATTCCATAGAAAACAGACGGATGAAACAATTAATGGCATAATTGCAGAAAACTTCCTGAACAGCCAAGATTTCCAGATCAAAAGGATCCCACAAGAAAAATGAACAAAAATAGACCCACAGAAAAGTACTTCATAGTTAAGTTTTAGAACCTTTAGAACAAAGGGAAACTCTTACAAACTCTGGCAAGGGGGAAAAGAAGATGACATACAATGGGATCAAAATCTGAACAGTTTAGGATTTCTCAAAAGCAACATTGAATGTAAAATAAGGAAAACTTTTTCCAACTTAGAATTGTATTCCCAGCCAAACTATTAATCAGGAGTGAAGCTACAATAATTATATTTTCAGAAGAGAAGGGTTAATAAAGTATATTTCCTATACATGCTTTCTCTGAAATCTACTAGAGGATGTCTACCAAAACAAGAGAGTAGACCAAGAAAAGGAAAGATGTGAAATTCTTTGAAGACTATCATCACCCAAGCCCTCTAGTGTTGTACCAGCTTTTTATCTGCTAAAAGTACAGAAGGATGTACTACTGTGCAAGGAAATAAACCAAGAAATATGAGAATATGAGAATCAAGAAACAGAAAAGTCAACCCTAGAGAAAAGACAAGGGAATCTCAAGGATGATAGGAAAGTTAAGTCCCAGGTGACAGTTCTATAGCAGATCTGCAGAGCAATAAGCCCTGAAAGAAAAATAGTGCTCTTCAGAAAAAGTGTCTCCAAAAAAAAAAATCAGAACTGATAAATTACTTAATCATTAAGTTGTTTGATATGGTGAGGCTCCTAAAAGGTGTGGGAGGAATGAGCAAGAAATACAAAAAAGCCCCAAACACATGAAAAGTAAACACAATTATTACCCTTAGGAAAAACAAAAAGAAATAAAACTGCTCAGTTATGACTAATATTGGCATAAGCATAATCATGTAAATACTAAATACTAATTTAGCAGAGTCAACATATAATGTCTAAAATAAATGACTCAAATTGTAACAGCATACTCTTGTTCTTAGAAATACAGGTGTTTTTAAATGCCAGAATAAATAACTGAAAGAACTGAAAGCCTTTAGGGAAGAAGGCTGAGGAGGGGTAGGGCAAGGAACAAGTATATTTTATTATAAGCTTTTCGGTAGTTTTGAACCAGACAAGTTACTTTGCAATAATAAAAATATAATATAAGCCTTACTAATAAATGATGCTCTACTCAGACTTTAAAAAAAAAAAAAAAAAAGCAAAATACATAAATAACGTATTGATACATACTATTGTATTGATGCTGTCTCTTATACACATCTAGATGTGTATAAGAGACAGCTCGTGATCTGCCTGCCTTGGCCTCCCAAAGTGCTGGGATTACAGGCATGAGCCACCGCGCCTAGGCAAATTTTTGTATTTTTAGTAGAGACGGGGTTTCACCGTGTTAGCCAGGATGGTCTCAATCTCCTGACCTCGTGATCTGCCTGCCTTGGCCTCCCAAAGTGCTGGGATTACAGGCGTGAGCCACTGCGCCCGACCAAGAAATACAGGTGTTTTTAAATGCCAGAATAAATAACTGAAAGAACTGAAAGCCTTTAGGGAAGAAGGCTGAGGAGGGGTAGGGCAAGGAACAAGTATATTTTATTATAAGCTTTTCGGTAGTTTTGAACCAGACAAGTTACTTTGCAATAATAAAAATATAATATAAGCCTTACTAATAAATGATGCTCTACTCAGACTTTAAAAAAAAAAAAAAAAGCAAAATACATAAATAACGTATTGATACATACTATTGTATTGATGTAATATTCGTGATACGGCCAGGCAGAGTGGCTCCTGCCTGTAATCCCAGCACTTTGGGAGGCCAAGGCGGGCAGATCACCTGAGGTCAGGAGTTCGAGACCAGCCTGACCAACATGGTGAAACTTCATCTCTATTAAAAATACAAAAATTGGCCAGGTGCGGTGGCTCATGCCTATAATCCCAGCACTTTGGGAGGCCGAGGCAGGTGGATCACCTGAGGTTGGGAGCTTGAGACCAGCCTGACCAACATGGAGAAACTCGGTTTCTACTAAAAATACAAAATTAGCCAGGCATGGTGGTGCATGCCTGTAATTCCAGCTACTCGGGAGGATGAGGCAGGAGAATTGCTTGAACCCAGGAGGCAGAGGTTGCAGTGAGGCAAGATCACACCATTGCACTCCAGCCTGGGCAACAAGAGCAAAGCTCCGTCTCAAAATAAATAAATAAATAAATACAAAAATTAGTTGTGCATGGTGGTGTGTGCCTATAGTCCCAGCTACTACTGAGGCTGAGGTGGGAGGATGGCTTGAACCTGGGAGGTGGAGGTTGCAGTGAGCCGAGATCATGCCACTGCACTCCAGCCTGGGTGACAGAGTGAGACTGCATCTCAAAAATAATAATAATAATAATGATAATAATATCCATGATATATTCTTATGTTAAAAAAGTGAGTCACAAAAGATTGTAATTAATATGACTACATTTGTGTATGAGTGTTTGTTTTTTGTTAAGGGATCTAGTTCTCAGCACACATCTATATATGCATGGAAAATGCCTGGGAGAACATAAACAGTGGCCACCTTAGGGTATTGAGAATTTTTTTCTTTTCACTTCAAAAAATTCTGTACAATTTATATATTCCCCCATAAAGAAGTTTTATTACCATTCGTGTCGAATTTTCCTTTTTTTTCCCTAGAAAAAAAGGGCTCCTATATACTGACCTGCTTCCTGCCGAAGCAATCCCAAAGTGTCAAGAATCCGACAAGCTTCCAATGAGCACTGGATCATTGCTTCTTTTTTCTTTCCTGAGTGAATGGCCTCAGCCACCAGTTGTTTTCCAGTTGAATCATCCACAGGTAATCTTCATTGGGTTGGTGGGAATTACAGCACAGCATTAAGCTCCAATTCTCATGAAAACAACTACTATGCTATGATAATAGTCATTTTTTTTAGATGGTCTTTTAGTCTTTGAATCCATCTTCTTTTATCTTGCCAATGTTGGATTTAAAATCTTTTCTTTCTATTTCTTACCCATTCCACCCCACTCTCCAATAATATAAGGGTTACTAAACTATGAAGGTTCAAATTTAGAAATAGCTTAAAATTAGATGAAAGCTACTTTTTGGGTTGTTATCTATAACCATACATTAAACCTGAAATTGGCCATTTTCCAGAAATGAACATTAATAAGAAAAAAACATACCTCACCCTGCAGAGCCAAGTGCTATGTCCCTGTTCATCAAATTCATATTCTAATTCTTCTCCTGTGGGAGAAAGACGGACAAAACAATTTTAATAGAATCCAAAAATTACTAGTTGATACAATGAGAAATGAGAACAAATGTTAAATAAGAACAAGTTCCTATCCTAACACTTTGGGAGGCTGAGGCAGGATGACAGCTTGAGTTTAGGAGAGCGAGACCAGTCTGTGCAACATGGCAAACCCCCATCTCTACAAAAAAATACAAAAATTAGCCAGGCATAATGGTACATGCCTTTTGTCCCAGTTACTATGGGTGCTAAGGCCGGAGGATAGCTTAAACCCAGGAGGTTAAGATTGCAGTGAGCCAAGATTGCACCATTGCACTCCAGCCTGGGCGACAGAGTGAGACCCTGTCAAAAAAAGAACAAGTTCCCATATTACACTCAGTAAATTTCAATGCATTTCACTTCTCATTCCTAGGGATTATCATCTGATAATAAAATTAGAGTAAGTCTGAGGCAGAGAAAAAAGCAAACTCAAAGTAATCAATTCTCCGTACATAGCTTTGTTCACTGTATAGTACCTTTCACTTTTCTAAGTTGTAGACTTAAGCGGTTATTTTAACACAGTTGCCTGGTTTTTAGAACCACAGATATTAAGTGTACAGCTGTTTCATATATTATTTATATATACATATAAAATATATACACATATACACACATATACATAGATATTCTCTCAAAGTATTTCTACCAAAACAATCCTCTATGGAAAAAAATTTTAAATCATATAATATAAAGTCAAAACCCATGTTAAGAATTACAAAAGATCAGGTGAATTTGGAATTAAAAAATTACAGGAAGTTGGCTCAATTTCCCCACCACCAAAGTCCAGGATCTTTTGAGAAGAATGAGATGAGTCAGGAAAAAGTACTTCTTTTTTTTAAGATAAGAAGAAAGACTAACAAGATTTTTATGATTTTTTTCCCTCTGCTATACTAATGAGGAATAATTTTCAAAATAAACCTAAAGTAACTGACCACAAGAGTAAAAAGTGAACAAGAAGGACGGCAATAAAATTACAGCATATCTTAGTATAAAGCTCAACCTGAAGCTCTAGAAAACCATACTGCTCTGGATACATTTTAGTGGTAGGGTCAGAATCTGTTTACATACCTTCTCGGTCAAAAAAGCCTTGGAGGGCCTTTTTGGGATCCTTTATATAAAAGGCCTCCCTTTCCTGCTGAAACTCTAAGACAATAGGGTTCTCTTCAGCATCATCCTCTACTGCATCTTCTCCTACAGGATATGGGAAAGAAAGAAAAGACAATCAGACATGAGAAGAGACTATTTGAATGATACCCACTATTCTTTCAGGCTGCATAAAGACATAGTTTAGGCTGGGCACGGTGGCTCACACCTGTAATCCCAGCAACTTGGGAGGCCAAGGCAGGTGGATCACAAGGTCAGGAGTTCGAGACCAGCTTGGCCAACATGGTGAAATCCCATCTCTACTAAAAATACAAAAAATTAGGCCGGGTGTGGTGGCTCATGCCTGTAATCCCAGCACTTTGGGAGGCCAAGGCGGGCGGATCATGAGGTCAGGAGATCGAGACCATCCTGGCTAACACGGTGAAACCCCATCTCCACCAAAAATACAAAAATTCTCCAGGCATGGTGGCGGGTGCCTGTAGTCCCAGTTACTCCGGAGGCTGAAGCAGGAGAATGACGTGAGCCCAGGAGGCAGAGTTTGCAGTAAGCCGAGATGGCACCACTGCACTCCAGCCTGGGCAACACAGCGAGACTCCGTCTCAAAAAAAAAATACAAAAAATTAGCTGGGCATAGTGGTGGGTGCCTGTAATCCCACCTACTCGGGAGGCTGAGGCAGGAGAACTGCTTGAACCTGGGAGGAAGAGGTTGTAGTGAACCAAGATTGCGCTACTGCACTCCAGCCCCAGCCCGGGCGACAGAGTGAGACTCTGTCTCCAAAAAAAAAAAAAAAGATGTAGTTTATCTGTGATGAAAAATAATACATACTTGCAGGGACAACGGGTGGAACAAACGCAACCCACCAGTATGAGCATATTCAGGTTTTCTAAATTGTGTGACAAATCAAAACTTGTTTTCATGGCACCTTAATTTTTTTTTCTCCATTATTATATTTTAAAAGTAAAATTACCTACCACATTGTGGAAAAAAATTTGAGCTCCTCAGTCTGGCATTCTTGTTCTCTCACACTCATATCTAACTTTCATTTCCAATATAATTTCCTAATACTTCTTATATCTGCCAAATAGACTGGTCTACTCACAACTTCCTTAAAATCATCAATCCCTACCCTGAATACCAATCCCAATACTCAGCTTCATAAGGCTTTTCCTTTCCTTCAAGTTCCAGCTCAAAAATCCTTATGCTTATACAGTTTCCCTGCTGGGTGCAGTGGTTCATGCCTGTAATCCCAACACTTTGGAAGGCCAAGCGGGGGAGAGGAGGGTGGATCACAAGGTCAGGAGTTCAAGACCAGCCTGGCCAATATGGCGAAACCCCGTCTTTACTAAAATAAAAAAAATAAAGTTTCCCAAAGATCTAAGTCAATGCTGTCCAACGGAAATATAATGAAAGCTGTATGTATAATCTTAAATTTTCTATTAGCCACATTACAAAATAAAAGAAACAGATAAAATTGTCATTTCAGCATGACATCAGTATAAAAATATCATGAAAGAGATATTCTACATTCTTTTTTTCAGACTAAGTCTTTGAAATTCAGTGTGTATTTTGCATTTACAGCACACGTCAATTGGGACTAGCCACACTGCAAGTGCTCAGTAACCACATGTGGCTAGTGGCTACCGTATTAGACAACACAGGTCTAAGTCCCCAGTGATTGTTCTCTCTTCTCCAAACTTTCACTCTAACTTACTTACGGTTCTAGCTTTTGTTTGGCACTTAGCACAAGTAATTTTGTAACTTCTCCTGTCTTCCCAACTATATATTAAGGCCATCTTCTACCTTTTTATACTCCCATCTCCTGAATATCCATTTTCTAAAATATCTGGTGTTAAAGAAAGTTTATTATTTTGGCTAAGGGACCAGCTTTCTCTGATTAGATATTCCACATTTCAGGATATTTTCACAAAGTACAAAAAATTCAAGAGAATATCCTATATTGAATAACATCCCATTTATTTGATTGAATAGAGTTCCACCCCCTCCAATGATAATCACATAGCACAAGGTCAGTACTTAATAAATATAAAATTTTAGAATTGTAAAAATAATAATTTTATGCCTAGGACAAGTTTTGAACAATAGAGTGCATTAAAAACAATTTTTTAAAAAATCCAAAGTGCCTATAAGTCAATTTCTTTACATCAGTAAAGTTAATGAATCACTCCAGGTTTTGGTTACCTCATGTGACCCATGAAAAGCTGTATGATTTAGAAAAACATTTAAGGGTACCACTAGTAATGAACGTAAAATATTAACCTCCGGCAGCAATTTTAATTTCTTACCCATTCCCCAGGTGCAACCCATCTCATCATCTTGGCTACCAGCATTTATCTTCCTTTCAGAGGTATCCATTTCCTCTTCTTCATCTGAGTCTTCTCCCAGCATCTTCTTCTCCAACAATTTTTGTTGCTGCTTGCGCAATTCCTTCAACTGTGTTACTGTTAACTCGGATTCTGCCTCTCGGTCTTCCTCTGGTCCCTGATGAACCAAGGAAAAAAAGGTTATTTATTTATTTAGAGACAGGGTCTTGCTCTGTCGCCTAGGCTGCACTGGAGTGCAGTGGCTGGAATACGCCTCACTGCAGCCTTGACCTCCTGGCTCAGGTGATCCTCCCATCTCAGCCTCCCGAGTAGCTGGGACCATGATGCCTGGCTAATTAATTTTTTTTTTTTTTTTTTAGAGACAGGGTCTTGCCATGTTGCCCAGCCTCCTCTCAAACTCCTGGGCTAAAGCGATCCTCCCGCCTGGGCCTCCCAAAGTGTTGGGATTACAGGCGCGTGCCACCGCACCTGGCCAAAAATCAAACAAACAAACAAAAAAAACTATTTTAGAGTTCGGGATTGTGAACATGACTTTCAGAAATACGGCAATGTGTACAGCACTCTGGAGATGATAGGCCAGACTTGATTCCTTCACTTTTGTAATCGCTGAATGGGAGATTCTTCTTCCTCATCAAAAGCTTAAGAAGCACAAGAACGCAGCCCAATGAGCCCGAGATTTCAATTCTAGGTTTTTCTACCTACCTGCAGGATAAAGAGCCGGGTGCTGCCTCCGAAGCGAACAACATGTCCAACGTGGACTCGACAGTAGGTGCGAGGTGGGATGCGAGTTTTGTTGAGAAAAGTGCCATGGGTGCTTCCCAGATCGTAGAGGTAGAAGCCCGGCCCGTTGCTGTCGCATTCTCCGTCAGGGCCAGACGCCCTGTGCTGCAGTACTGCGTGGTACCGAGACACCGAAGGGTGCTCCAGGCACACGTCGCAGCCAGACAGCCTCCCGAAAAGGCAGTAACTCGTCCCTTTCAAGCTACGGGTGCCAAGGATAGCGCCGCCCTTCAGGGTCTCTAAGCTGTAGGGGGCTGTGGCAGGGCCACCCCATGGAGGCTCCTGGTAGGGGGGAGCCCGGGCTGGACCGCCAGAGGAAGAAACCGCTGTCGGGGGGCGCGACTGCTCCTCCTGTAGACTCCTAAAATCCCCGCAGTCCGGCTGAGGAGGAGGGACGTCGGGCTCCCCAGAACTGGGGTCCTGCAACGCAGTGGGCCCTTCCTTCTGCACCTCCTCAGGGTTTGAAGAACTGGTGGCCGGGGCCTTACTCCGCGCCGCTGCGGGCACCGGCAGAGCTGGCTTCTTGAAGTCCCCACTGAGCTCTTGCGATGCCAGCGGCTCTGACTGAGAGAGAATGTCAGCCATCCTCAATCAGTGCAACCTCGAAATCCGCTCCTTCGAAACCTCACCCTTCGGTCTTTACGTTCCTGTACACGTCCCACTCTCCCAAGCTCCCAGTGGCGTCTGCAGGCGGCGGTGGTGAAGTTGCTCATTCACGACCTGGAGAGTTGCAAATTGGTGCTAACACGAGAAGGTCATAATACGAGAAAAAACGGTTATCGGGATGCTGTGCAGAACGGGGACATCTTTAGAGGTTACAATGAGATCGTAATGACTTCCTGTTGCATAGCTTGAGTGAGAAGAAGCGCTTCCGGCGGTCTTAGCTCACTAATCAACAAACCAGTTTTTGGGGCTTGACGCGACCCTTGCCTCAGGCCTCTCGGGGTCCAGACAGCCGCCCAGCCCGCTCTGTGAGGCAGCAGTGAGTAGTGTGGTACCTCCTTGTCTCGGTTCAGGTCCAGACCTCCCCTTTTTCCGGCTGCTCTGGACAGCAGGCGACCTCAGGACCCTCTGATTGGCGCCTGCGCCGGCGGACCGTGACCGAGAAAACCCCTGGAGGGACTTGGGCATTCCTTGGGCTCAGTGCCTGTTCTTCCTGCTCCTTTCGGTAAAGTAAGGGAAGAGGGTGACTTTTTTTTTTTATTTCGTTCATTCATTTATTTTTTTCTGAAATTAATTATTAAGGCAGAATAGTTTAGTGGTTAAGAGTGCAGACTCTGGAGACTCGATTTTTGACCTCGCCATTTGTGACATTGGGCAAGACACTAGGCCTCAGCCCTCTGAAAAATGAGGATAAGATTATTAGCTTCATAGGGTTGTTGGAAGAATTGAATTAAACAATAAATGTCAGCCGGAACGGTGGCTCATGCCTGTAATCCCAACATTTCGGGAGGCTGAGGCGGGAGGGTTGCTTGAGCCCAGGAGTTCCAGAGGAGGCTGGGCAACATGGCGAGACCCTGTCTCGCCAAAAAAAAAAAAAAAAAAAAAAAAAAAAAAAGAGACTGGCGCACGGCTGTAGTCCCAGCTACTCGAGAGGCTGAGATGGGAGAATTTCTTGGGCCCAGGAGGTTGAGGCTGCAGTGAACTATGATTGTACCACTGCACTCCAGCCTGGGCTACAGAGTGAGACCCTGTCTCAAAAAAGAAACAAACAAAAAAGGTGAAGTCTGGTATATAGTAAACATTCAACAAATGCCAGATAGATATTTCTCTGTGCCTGGCCCTGTAACAAGACCATGGCCATAAGAAATAGATGGGAGGAAAAAATCTATTGTGATAAGTACTAATTAAAATCCAAAGATAAATGCTGTGACGTAGACATGCAAAGCACTGTGAGAATAGAGAAAGGGAGATGCACTGGGGAAGTGACGGAGGGTGGGGACTTATGCTGTATGTACTTAAAAATGAATATGAGTCTGCCAGGGATGTGCAGGGTTGGCAGAGCATTTCTGGCAGAGTTCACAGCTGGAAGTGTCAACTGTGGAAATGGACAGCATTCTCAAGAAACTAAGTAGTATAACGTTGTTAGAACAAAGGTAGTCATTTCACCCAGGGAGTTCCTCCTTTGTGCTTCCACTACCCCAGGTCCATATACCTCTAGAACAGTACTTACCACGTACTTTCATATTGAAATATTCTGCTTCTGTTTCTCTTCCTCACCTCAGGGCAAGGATCTCACATTATCAGTCTTTGACCCGCCCAGAATGCCAGGCATTTGATAAATGTTTGTTGAACTTGAAGAGACATACGGACAATGAATCTGCAAAGGTGAGTTGAAACCAGATTGTGAATTTTGTTGAATCATAAGCCAAGGAATTCTGACTTTTTCCAGTAGGCAATGGGAAGCCATTAGATTTAAGTTTTAAAAAGAGTAAGTCTAGCAGCAGTGTAGAGAATAGATTACATACAAAGAGAGATTGGAGGAAGGGATACCAATTAGGAGGCAGCAGAAATCTCTCACATTCCTCACATTCTATATTGCAAAAGTTGAAAGCATAATGCCATTTATATTAGTGGTTCATAAATTTTTCCAGCAGGACCATGCCTAAGATACACATAATAAGAACCACTTCTTACTATCTTTAACACTACTTGCTTTTCTCCTATTGATCCAGCACAGATGTATCAAGATACTTTATCAGGCCTTGCTTATTGTTCAGGATTGAGCATGATGGTAGTTCTGGTAATGAGTTAGTGAGTGAGATGGAAATAGGGATACTAGAGCTCCAGATGCTGTTGTAGCTATTGGTCTACTAATGACCCAAATTCTACCCTGTGGTTCAGTGTAGTAGGAATTGTCATAGTATGACAATAACCAGCATCTAACAGTTACATTTCTCTTGTTTAGGGAGAACATCTTTGGTCCTACAGTTTTGCTGACACTGACATTTTTCTAAGTGGTCACAAATAGCCTGCTGTTTACATAAATAACTGACTGGCTAGACCTCGTATTTTTCACTACAGAAGCCTATAATCTAAAGTTGCCAGGATTTAAACACATTACTTTTAGGTTATCATCTACATTTATCCTGAGACCTCTTCTCTTCTTATTCCAAAATGTTGAGATACTGGGGAGAGATACCAATATCATCAAGCCAGACCAACAGAAGTTCCTTTGATTTGCTCCCACGGGAGTTCCGTCTGGTGGAAGTCCATGACCCACCCCTGCACCAACCCTCAGCCAACAAGCCGAAGCCCCCCACTATGCTGGACATCCCCTCAGAGCCATGTAGTCTCACCATCCATACGATTCAGTTGATTCAGCACAACCGACGACTTCGCAACCTTATTGCCACAGCGCAGGCCCAGAATCAGCAGCAGACAGAAGGTGTAAAAACTGAAGAGAGTGAACCTCTTCCCTCGTGCCCTGGGTCACCTCCTCTCCCTGATGACCTCCTGCCTTTAGATTGTAAAAATCCCAATGCACCATTCCAGATCCGGCACAGTGACCCAGAGAGTGACTTTTATCGGTAAGGCAAGGCTTTGCTGTATCTTACTTTTCTCAAGTCATCTTCCCAACAACCCTGTTAAGCTTGTAATAGCATTTCCATTTCCACGCGAGGAAAATGAGGATAAGAGTAATTGACTTGGCCAAGGTTTCTCAGGTAATTAGTGAGATGTCTAAGTTTTGAATGCCAGTCTTCAGAATTCAGGGTCTGTATTTTTTAATTTTTTGAGTGCTTACTATGTGCCAAGCACTTTACTAGGAGCAAGGTAATACACTGGTATGTAAAAAAGGCCATGGCCTCATAGTTCTTAGGATCTAGTCTTTCTCTTTAATATAAAAAATGTATTATGGGTTTAACTCGGTGTCTTCAAATTGGGATTCATGGACTTATTCTGGTATTTTTAGGAATCCACAAGTCTATACAAAAATCTTTAAATTGTGTGTTTTCATTTTGATAACATAGTTTAAGAAATAATAATATAAGCTGAGCACAGTGGCTCAAGCCTGTAATCCCAACACTTTAGGAAGCCAAGGTGGGTGGATCACTTGAGGCAAGGAGTTCAAAATCAGCCTGGCCAACATGGGGAAACCCCATCTCTACTAAAAATACAAAAATTAATCAGGTGTAGTGGCTGAGGCACGAGAATCACTTGAACCCAGGGGAGGCAGAGATTGCAGATCGCTCCACTGCACTCCAGTCTGGGTGACTGAGACCCTGTCGGAAAAAAAAAAAAAAAGAATAATATAAAAATATTATTGATCCCTACTACTCAATATCTGATCCAAGATCTGCAGCATCAACATCACCTGGGAGGTTTTTAGAAATGCAGAATCTCAGGCCTCATCCAGTCCTGCTGAATCAGAATCTGCATTTTAACAAGATCTCCAGGAGATTTGTATGTGCATTTAAGTTTGAGAAGCCCTGCTCCACATCCTCCGAAGGGGACTGCCTTATAACCTAGAGCTGCTACTAGATGTCAGTGTGCAAGTTATATTTCATGCCAAACAATTACTTTTTTTCTTTTCATTTTGAAATTTGCCAGACCTACAGAAATGTGTAAGTTGTAGTCAACAAACATCCAAATACCCTTCACCATGATTCACCAATGTTTAACATTTTGCCACATTTACTTTCTCACATGTGTGTGTATACACATATATACACACATACACATACATATATGCATACTTGTATATGCACACATTTTCCCCCAAACATTTTAAAGGAAGTTGCAGACATCGCCATATTTCACCCCTAAATTCCTCAGCATGCATATCCTAAGAATAAGGAAATTTTCCTGAATAATCATAATACCATCAACACACCAAAGTAAATGAACATTAAATACTACTTAATAAGTTCATATTCACATTCTTCCAATTATCTTTTGTAAATGTCTTCCCCCGCCCCGAGTCCAGGACCTAACAAAGATTCATGCGTTGTATCTGGTTGTTATGCCTCTTTAGAGTCTTATGAGTTCAGGTCACTTGTAGAATGTCACAATTACTGGATTTGCTGATTATCTCCTCAAGATTAGATTCAGATTAAATATGTTTGGCAAGAATACTACAGAAGTGATATTATATGTTATTTATTACATCTACCTGTTGCCAATAATACTATTTTTTTTTTTTTTTTGAGACGAAGTCTTGCTCTGTCACCCAGGCTGGAGTGTAGTGGCCGGATCTCAGCTCACTGCAAGCTCCTCCTCTCAGGTTCACACCATTCTCCTGCCTCAGCCTCCCGAGTAGCTGGGACTACAGGCACCCACCACTTCGCTCGGCTAGTTTTTTGTATTTTTTAGTAGAGACGGGGTTTCACCCTGTTAGACAGGATGGTCTCGATCTCCTGACCTCGTGATCCGCCCGTCTCGGCCTCCCAAAGTGCTGGGATTACAGGCTTGAGCCACCGCGCCCGGTCACTAATAATACTATTTTAATGGTTCCCAAACTAACGAGAAAAGTACAGAAATAGACTAAATACATAAGAGTTGCATTGCAGTTGGGCCAGGTGAAGGCCAGATTATATCAAGGTCCACTGTAATAAAAAGTTCTGAAGTCACTGGAATAATGAAAAGGGGAGGCATAACTGTTATTACATACACAGCAAATATATGCTAGCATAGACATGCCCAACTCAAAAAACTTGCTCTGTGGTGATCAATACTGTATTCACATACTGAGGGCAATTTAATTTCAACAACATAATGTTATCTATCATATTAAATTGATACTGTTATTTATTCATTTTTAGTTTTGTATCAAATTTATAGTGTTAGTAAGAGCCATAACCATCAAAAGTTTTTACATGGTTTTATTTTATACATATTTAAGAAACTGTATAACAAAAATAATTCACATCAGCTATGAGGGCACCAAAAAATTATTTTCCTTTGAAAGAGGTCCACATATTATTCTAGGAAAGTGATATTGGTTTAGTTGTCTCTGTTTATTAGGTACCTCTGAGGCCTTTAGCTTTTGGCCCAGAGACACTGGCCATAGAAATGATGACGATAGTAAATGAAGTTACTTGGCAATTAATTGTCTTATTCTCAAAACTATTATGTAAACTGCAATAGTTGCTATTGAACAGGTCAGGGTTTAGTGGGTGGATAACCCCTCGGGTACTTTTGTACAGTGCGTGATGACACATGCCAAGTATGAACCAGGGAAATATGATTTTCTGTGCTCTATTTTTATTGGTAAAATAAATTCCTTTGTCAGGGATAGGCAGAAGCCAATAGGAAATTTCAAGAGATGGGTAAATTATTAAAAGCTTCTTAAGTTATTTTTAGATCAAATAGCTTTCTTAAATTTTTTCTTAGAAATATTAAGATTTCTGTAGTGGTGATTGGGGCAAAATGGTGTATTATGAAGGATACGGTTTCTGGAGTCAGAAGCTTTACCACTTATTAATAACATGTAAACAAATTTTGGCAAGTCAGCCCTTCCGAACCTGTTTCCTCTCCTGGCAAATAGAAATAATAATAATGCAGACCCTACCCATTGCACAACACAGGATAGGATGAAAATGCTTTATAAGCTATATACGTTTTAAATTGCTTTTATAAAATTGAGTTGCCTTACCTGTTTTGAAATGGTCCCTTGTAATTTTATAAGAATCTAAGAATCTTAAACTCCTGGCAAGCTGTGAAGAATCTCTTTATTGGAACTGCGAATTTCTAAAAGTTTGTATTAATATATTGCCCAGCATGTATGAAAACTAGGTTGTGGTAAAATAATTAGAGCATCACTGAGCAGTGTCTGGGCTATACTGTTAAACTTAATCCTAAAAGTGATCAAAATTTAACAGTTGCTAGAAGGAAACTTTCTTTTCACTAGATATCCTTTTGGACTGTGTATTATAGACATGTATTGCCTATTCAAACTATGTCTTTGGAGGAGCTCAAAGATATGACCATGGGTTGCTAAGACATGTCCTGATAGCAGCAGGATGAAACTGAGCTATGTAACTTGGATAGAATTTCCCTGGAAAGCTAGGCTAGTGGCTTGACTGGAATTGTAAAACTCCTGGGGAGACAGGTGAGGTCACCCCTTTGCAAGAACATTAATAACATCATCATATCTCCACTTTCAGTGGGAAAGGGGAACCTGTGACTGAACTCAGCTGGCACTCCTGTCGGCAGCTCCTTTACCAGGCAGTGGCCACAATCCTGGCCCACGCAGGCTTTGACTGTGCTAATGAAAGTGTCCTGGAGACCCTAACTGATGTGGCACATGAGTATTGCCTTAAGTTTACCAAGTTGTTGCGTTTTGCTGTGGACCGGGAGGCCCGGCTGGGACAGACTCCTTTTCCAGATGTGATGGAGCAGGTATTCCATGAAGTGGGTATCGGCAGTGTGCTCTCCCTCCAGAAGTTCTGGCAGCACCGCATCAAGGACTATCACAGTTACATGCTACAGGTGAGGCGACCCTGTTGAAAAGTGGGCACAGATGTCTGTGCAATCTAGGAGTGTTCAGCAGGATCCCACAACACTTGGTCTAGAGTGCAGAGCACAGAGTCTTGGAACCGAGTGAACTTAACATACTTTTATGATGGCCCTAGCGATGTTCCTGGCCAAATGGGTCTCCTTTAGTCAATGAATGGCCACATTCACAGATACTTCCTCTGGAAGAAACTATCCACAAATATATGGAATCTGAGAGAATGCAGGTAGTCTGACTTTATTCATCAAGTATTTATTGAGTGCCTGTTGAGAGTCAAGCATTGTGGGATTCAGCAGTTACTAAGTTACCTGAGCGTACATTGTTTTTGAAGGGAAACAAACACAAGTCAACAAAAAATGATCAAAACAATTTCAGGAGCTGGGCATGATGGCACATGCCTGTAATCCCAGCTACTTGGGAAGCTGAGGTGGGAGGATTGCTTGAGGCCAGGAGTTCAAGACCAGCCTGGACAATATAGTGAGACCCCCATCTCTATAGAAAATTTAAAAATAAAAATTAGCTGGACATGGTGGCTCATGCCTGTGGTCTCAGCTACGCGGGAGTGTGAGGTGAGATCACTTGAGACCAGGAAGTTAAGGCTGCTGCGAGCCATGATTGTGCCATTGCACTCCAACCTGGGTGACAGAGCAAGACCCTGTCTGAAAAAAAAAAAAAGAAAACATAGATCTCCTACTGGCAATCCTCCCGCCTCAGCCTCCCAAGCAGCTAATATAATGGTTTGACTAGAATTGTAATATATATCTCTAATATAGCTGCTTGGGAGGCTGAGGTGGGAGGATTGTTTGAGGCCAGAAGTTTAAGGCCAGCCTGGGCAATATAGCAAGACTTAGCTGTCTCTAAGCACATACTTACAAAAATACAATTTTGTATAATGTTAAGTGCCATAAAAAAAAGTAAAATGATATTGCCTGGAGGATGGGTTGGTGAGGGGTGATTTTGGTTGGAACCAGCTAACCTCTTCAGCCCTTGTGCTCTTAAGTCATTTGTTCACTGTTTCAGTCTCTGCAGGTCTAAAATATTTAACACCCAAGAAAAGTCTTTGCTAAGTGATCCAGATTTCCCACACCATTGATTATTCACCTAGGATACATATGTCAATTTGTTTTTCCTTTTTTTAGACAGGGTTGCCTGGGCTGGAGTGCAGTGGCACAATCACAGCTCACTACAGCCTTAACCTGCTAGGCTCAAGTGATCGTTCCACCTCAGCCTCCCAAGTAGCTAAGACCACAGATGTGAACCACCATGCCCAGCTCTTTTTTTTTTTTGTAGAGATAGGATCTCACTAGATGTTGCCCAAGCTGGTCTCAGACTCCTAGGCTCAAGTGGTCCTTCCGCCTTGGCCTCCCAAAGTACCGGGATGACAGGTGTGAATGACTGTGCCCAGCCTCCTGTTAATTTTTATACCCAAAAAAAAATGTAATCTTTTGTCCCAGTTCTGTTTTAACACTTTTTTTTTACCTTTATG
>NW_012101254.1:4160245-4161406 GCF_000951045.1 Mandrillus leucophaeus
TTAGCACATTTATCAAAACCCTTTCTGTCACAGTCTTTTTTAAAAATTATTTATTTATTTATTTTTGAGATGGAGTCTTGCTCTATCACCCAGGCTGGAGAGCAATGGTGCAGTCTTGGCTCACCACAACCTCGGCCTCCTGGGTTCAAGCGATTCTCCTGCCTCAGCCTCTCAAGTAGCTGGGATTACAGGCATGTGCCACCATACCCGGCTAGTTTTGTATTTTTAGTAGAGATGGGGTTTCTCCATATTGGTCAGGCTGGTCTTGAAATCCCGACCTCAGGTGATCCACCCGCCTCATCCTCCCAAAGTGCTGGGATTACAGGTGTGAGCCATCACGCCCGGCTACCTTTATGTTACTTTTAATTAATGACATACACATTCTCTGCCAAACCAATTTTCTTTACATATCTCTATCACTCATAAATGCAAACTCAACACCTTAAACAAATCCCTACCATTGGCAGTGAATGTTTTAAAATTCTGTTATTCATGTTCTGTTGGCTTCTCCATGGGATGTCACAAGCTGACTATATAACTTGCTTTTAACATTTCCTTGGAAAATTGACTCTTGCTTGCCAACAGATTAGTAAGCAACTCTCTGAAGAATATGAAAGGATTGTCAATCCTGAGAAGGCCACAGAGGACATGAAACCTGTGAAGATCAAGGAGGAACCTGTGAGCGACATCACCTTTCCTGTCAGTGAGGAGCTGGAGGCTGACCTTGCTTCTGGAGACCAGTCACTGCCTATGGGAGTGCTTGGGGCTCAGAGTGAACGCTTCCCATCTAACCTGGAGGTTGAAGCTTCACCACAGGCTTCAAGTAAGACAAATAAACTTACTCATTTTGATTCTGGGAGATCTGCCAATTTCAGTACTTTTCGCTTTTTGGAATCAAGCTCAAGAAGTAGAAGAACAAAAGCAGCAGTGGACACAATGGAAAGTCCTAAAATGAATACAGTTTCACCTATCTAGAGATCTCAGCATTCTTCTCTTTCTAATTAGTGAAGAGAGGATTAGCAGCTTTACAGGCATTCTTTAAAATAATCCCTAGTTAAGATGTAGATGCAATATGTGTTGTCCTGTTGATTACCAAGGCTGATTCAGCTGATCCAGCTGGTTGGGAAGCTATCCCCTTCCTCCTTCAGTATTTTTTTTTTT
>NW_012101254.1:4161719-4171970 GCF_000951045.1 Mandrillus leucophaeus
CTGGCTAACATGGTGAAACCCCGTCTCTACTAAAAATACAAAAAATTTGCCAGGCATGATGGTGGGCACCTGTAGTCCCAGCTACTCGGGAGGCTGAGGCAGGAGAATGGCGTGAACCCCCGAGGCTGAGCTTGCAATGAGCCGAGATCGTGCCACTGCACTCCAGCCTGGGCGACAGAGCAAGACTCCGTCTCAAAACAAAAAAAAAGGCTTCCCAGTTAGAGGTATCTGGCTTCTTTTTCCAGGCTCTGTGATTACCTTAGGAGCCAGGACAACTAACTGGTTATGTGTCAGTTAGGTTGCCAATTAGCCTGGGCACTCAGTTATTTACACATATAAATTGTCATTTCATCAATGCACAAATGACTCAAATAGCAAATCCTCAAATGCGGTCTAAATGGAATTAGGTCGTACTTTTAAAAGTGTTGGGCAAACAGCCTTTCACTATGGAAGAATAACCATAAGAGAGCAGCATTGCTAGAACACATAGAGAGATGGGAGAGCCAAAGAGAAATTGTTACGGACTTCGGGACCATGTCTCTTCAAAGGACACCAGGTAGAGAACTGTTGTTAGCATTATGTAGTGACCGTTACCTTTTCATAATGTGAGAGATGACCAGAGACCCAAACAAAAGGCAGGAAAACAAGATGGCCCCATAAAAGAAGGAAGGACAGGCAAACTAAAGAGCTGAACAAGGCCTGTGGTTGTGCATGTCTTTGGGCTGTGAGACAGGGGATCTTTCCACCTGCCTAGTTTCACTTCCCTGGTTTAGGGAAAATGGGAGTGGGTGAGGTAGAGGAAAGAAAGGTAGAAGAAATGGAAAAGAAGATAATCAGAGCTGGTAATTTTTTGTGATGGTTAACTTTTTGAAGCAGAGAATAACAACCATATTCTCCTGACAAGTACAGAATCAGAGTGAAAACTGAGCTCAAAGAATATTAGTTGGTCCTGAGTGATATATTTACTCTACTTTGTTCTACACTTGGCTTACCACAAGGTGTATGTCCACCTTTCCTCTCTTTCTAGGTGCAGAGGTAAATGCTTCTCCTCTTTGGAATCTGGCCCATGTGAAAATGGAGCCTCAAGAGAGTGAAGAAGGCAATGTCTCTGGGCATGGTGTGCTGGGCAGCGATGTCTTCGAGGAGCCCATGTCAGGCATGAGTGAAGCTGGGATTCCTCAGAGCCCTGATGACTCAGATAGCAGCTATGGTTCCCACTCCACTGACAGCCTCATGGGGTCCTCCCCTGTTTTCAACCAGCGCTGCAAGAAGAGGATGAGGAAAATATAAAAGGAAAAGAGGGAGATTTTTTGTCCAGACCTACTAGACCCAACAGAGAAAGTTTTTGTATTAGAATCTGTTTCCATAAAAATTGATTTGATTCCTGTTCTTAAACACAAGTGGTTTTTCCTTATTCCAGAGGACCTGGACATCACCAAACAAGGTTGCATTTTACTTTTGCATCCAGTTTTTATAGTTTTCCACAACCAAGCCACCTTTCACAGACGAAATATGATGCTGGCATGGCAATCAAAGCAAAGCACCGTCCTCGACTGTTGTCTTAACTATGACTAGACATGTTACTTAGCTTCTCTACAGCCATTTCTCTTGTACAACTGAGAATCATACTTCTTTGACCTACCTTGCAGAGATGTGAGGATTTAGGTGTTTGCTAACTTCAAAACTGTGCTTGAATAGACTCATAATATATGCTCATATCAGATGTCAGTTTTCATTTAACTTGATTCATTTTTGGCTCAGGTCGTTGGGAATCCATTACTAATACCTAACAGGAAATAGCGAAACACAACATACCTTATCTGTTAGTCACCTTCTTAAAACTGTTTTTGCTGCTTTTGAAGTGTCTTATTTATAAGATCAGAGGTCTACAGTGACAGCCTTTTTGCTTATTCAGACAGCTCTCTCCTATCATCCACATATTCTTCTCTAGATTTATTCCATCTATCCTCATCCTTTTGGCCTTTGTTATTTCTGCTCAGACTCACATATTTTCACCATATACATATTTTCAGTTGTTTCTTTCATTTTCTCCTTTGTGAGCAAAGCAAACAAGTACTGTCCAAGGACAACCTTGTGCATATTTCATTTGTTGCATTTGCTTGGTCATCAGAGGACAGCAGTCCATTAAGCACACTTTGCTTCTGCTACTGTAAAGGCAGCCTTTAAAGCATAGTAATATGCACCTTTCAACTTTATATCATTGTCCTGAACAACGTAACTATGGTTACTCATCCATCAGACTATCTGTACATTTAAGTACCGAATCAGTATTTATTAAGTAAATGTTGTAGCACTGTAGTGATTAGGAATAATTAGCAAATGTGTTGCTTCATGCCTTGGTAATGGATGCCAACATGTAAAACTGCTGAAGTTTGGTTTTCTGATGCAGAATACATCTTGTAAAATTTAGACCACTCCTTTAATATAGACCAAAATAAGGCACAGCTTTAATTCATTATTGAATGCCTTAAATGTCCCAGGTATTATTTAGAATGAATATGATACAACTAAAATGAGGTTATAGTTTAACATATAATTTATACATTTGCCAGTTGTAACTCTTTAGCACATTTATCAAAACCCTTTCTGTCACAGTCTTTTTTAAAAATTATTTATTTATTTATTTTTGAGATGGAGTCTTGCTCTATCACCCAGGCTGGAGAGCAATGGTGCAGTCTTGGCTCACTGCAGCCTCTGCCTTCCGGGTTCAAGCTACTCTCCTGCCTCAGCCTCCTGAGTAGCTGGGATTACACACACGTGCCATCACACCCAGCTAATTTTTGTATTTTTAGTAGAAATGGGGTTCCACCATGTTGGCCAGGCTGGTCTCAAACTCCTGACCTCAAGTGATCTGCCCGCCTCAGGCTCCCAGAGTGCTAGGATTCCAGGCGTGAGCCACTGCGCCTGGCCTCTGTTGCAGTCTTACCTTCATTTTCCTTTGTTTATAATGAAAGTGGCCATTAGGCAGTTTCCATAAAGTAGCCAACTGGGAATTTATTTCATCTAGCAAACATTGAGTACCAATTATTTGCTAGGTCCTGTGCAAGGGATACAAAGATGATTAACACTCCTTACCCTTTTGGAGCTTAAAGCATAAGGAAGACAAGTTATTCTGTAAGGAAGATAAAGCATTCAAAAGTACTACAGAGAAAAACCAAGTATGCCTAAGTTTTGCTTTGCGAATGTTCTCCTCTTAAAGAATAGTTTCAAATTTTGAGACCAGTGGTTCCCCCTAAGTATAGAGCATTGAAATTAATACTTTATAATAAAACACTTATTGTTGCAGAATGTTAAAACTGCAGAACAGGCACCAGATATTCAAGACAAGGGTGATGTGAGGATTAGTATCTGAGATTCATCTGGTCTGGAATTGTCATAGGCTACTATGCATCAGAATCACATGGAGGGCTTTCTAAAACAGACTGCTCAGCCCCACCCCCAGGGTTTCTGAGTTCATAGGTTTTAAGAGGTGAGTTGAACAATTCCCCAGGTGATACTGATGTTCCTGGTCCACACTGTGAGAACCACTAAGTTTGAGTACTGACTCACAAAGAGAAAATTCCTTAAAAGAAATGTACTGTTTTAAGATACTGGAAAATGTGGAGGCAGGGCAAACCTTTATAAGGGCTGTTATGTATGAAATGTGCCTCTGACCCAAATCCACGGCCTTTGTGTAAATCACCAAGGAGACTTTGCATTAAGTTCAGAGTACAATACAAACTGGGCGTAGCTCTGTATTTACTCAGTATGCGCACGTGGGAAACTTTAGTAAAATATCACCTCCTTATTGAGACAAGTTTGGACATGTGGCCTTAAGCCTCTGTTGAACAGGAGAAGTGAAGCTATTTGCAGTTATATAATTTTCTAATTTGAAATCATGACAAGCAGTCTTACAACAAATTTAAAATTAAAAACTCTTTATCCAAGTCACCAATGAAACAGGATTCTGATTCATTAATCATGTCTTGCCCATTTTCTTCAACAAACCTGATGTCCTATAGAGTGAGCTTATACAGTGTGAGGCATATTTCGTAGCAACGTTGGTTGATTGCCAAGGAGACTCTGCTGCTGTTCTGGATAAGCTCATGTTTTTTCCCTTTTCCCTAGCTGCTAATAGAAGGGCAACTCACGGTGCAGGGTCAAGGGCAAGAAGCTGGGGGAGTAAAGGCTACACATCTAGCCTAATAATAGAGATCTGAGGTGGTCATGAGGAGACTATGTTCTTTTGATTCCATTCCTCAGCAGCAAAAGTACTTGAGTTCAGATGATAAACTTGAAGTTGTAGGCTTGGAAGAGTATCAGCTCAGAATGTCCTTCCTTGCATAAATACAAGGGAAAGGCCAAGGGATAATCAGTGTTAACCTGCCAGGTCCAAGGATCTTTTATCCCTGACTTCATCTGAGTCACAAGATTTCTCTAATAAGAGAAACTCTGCTACTCTGAGGAAAATTGTCCCTTATGGGAGCCCCCAGTCAGAGGTAAGGATAGTTCTTTCACGTGGAGGTCCAAAATTCTGGACTTCTAGAAACAAGTGAAGTGTCCTAAAGTCTCCTATTTATTGTTTCTCTTCCAGTATTGTGCCATCGATTCTTGCATAAAATTCTGGAATGCTGGCTCTTCATGGCTTTCCTCTGTAACTGCAAGGAAAAAGGGCAATTCTTTTTCAACTCTTTCATTAGATAAACTGATTAGAGCCCCTGTCACCCATCCATCAGAAAACAGTACGTTACTTCTAAGAAACTAAGTACTCACTTCCCTCAAAAAGGAAATGTCTCCTAGAAGCATGCTCTATCATGCTGCCCAAAATGTAGTTTCTTTATAAGTAGAAAGAATACCTCCCTCATAGTAACTAAAATAAGGTCCCACTTGTAGGTATTTTTAACCAAGAGAAATGAAGACATATGTCTACACAAAGATCTATTTGGAAATGTTTATAGTTGCTTTACTCATAATAGCTAAAATCTACCCAAACATCAATCCACTGGGGAATGGATAAACTGTGGTACATCCACAATAATGGAGTATCACTCAGCAAAAAAAAAGAATATACTACTGATACATGCAACAACACGGAGAGACTACACTGCTGAGTCAAAAAAGGCAAATGCAAAAGGCTAAATACTGTGATTCTATTTCTATGGCATTCTGGAAAAGGAAAGATCAAAGGAACAGAAATCAGTCAGTGGTTGCCAGGCACTAGGTGTTCAGGATGGGGACTGAAAAAAAGGGGGCATGAGGAAGTTCTGGGGGGCGAGGGAAATGTTCTACATTCCAATTGTGATGGTGGTTACAAGAAAGTATATATTTGTTAAAGCTCATCAAACTATAGACTCAAAAAGGTGAGTTCTACTGTTGGTAAATTACATCTTAACAAACCTGATTAAATGAGGCAATTTACATGTAAAACCCAGCCAAAGAATAACGAGGTTTGCTCTTGGCCATAGCTAAGACCTAAATCCTATGGTTGGTTTTTTTTTTTCTTTTTTTTTTTTTTGAGACGGAGTCTTGCTCTGTCACCCAGGCTGGAGTGCAGTGGCACAATCTCGGCTCACTGCAAGCTCCGCCTCCCAGGTTCATGCCATTCTCCTGCCTCAGCCTCCTAAGCAGCTAGGACTACAGGCGCCCGCCACCACGCCCGGCTAATTTTTTTGTATTTTTAGTAGAGACGGGGTTTCACTGTGTTAGCCAGGATGGTCTCGATCTCCTGACCTCGTGATCCACCCACCTCGGCCTCCCAAAGTGCTGGGATTACAGGCGTGAGCCACCGCGCCCGGCCTTTTTTTTTTTGAGACCAAGTTTCGCTCTTGTTACCCAGGCTTGAGTGCAATGATGAGCTCTCAGCTCACTGCAGCCTACGCCTCCAGGTTCAAGTAATCCTCCTGCCTCAGCCTCCCAAGTAGCTGGGATTACAGGTGCCCACCACCAAGCCCAGCTAATTTTTTGTACTTTTAGTAGAGATGGGGTTTCGCCATGTTGGCCAAGCTGGTCTCAAACTCCTGGCCTCAGGTGATCTGCCCACCTCGGGCTCCCAGAGTGCTGGGATTATAGGCGTGAACCACCGCGCCCAGCCTATGGTTGTTTCAAGAATCAGATTCTGGCAGGGCGCGGTGGCTCACGCCTGTAATCTCAGCACTTTGGGAGGCCGAGGTGGGCGGATCGCTTCAGGCCAGGAGTTCAAGACCAGCCTGGCCAACATGGCGAAACCCCATCTCTACTAAAAATATAAAAAATTAACCAGCTATGATGGCGGGTGCCTGTGGTCCCAGCTACTCGGGAGGCTGAAGTGGGAGAATTGCTTGAACCTGGGAGGCAGAAGTGGGAGAATCGCTTGAACCCAAGAGGCAGAGGTTGCAGTCAGCCGAGATCGTGTCACTGCACTCCAGCCTAGGCAACAAAGTAAGACCCTGTCTCAAAAAATAATAGTAACATTAGATTCTGCTCACAGGTCATAAAACTATGCCAAGTGGAATTTGGGTTTCCAGAGCCAATCTATCCTTATGGTTTTAGTCCATACCACCTTATGTATTCTTTTTGTTTTTGAGACGGTCTTGCTCTGTCGCCCAGCCTAGAGTGCTGTGGCACAATCATAGCTCACGATAGCCTCAAACTTCTGGGCTCAAGCAACCCACCCACCTCAGCCTCCCAAGCAGCTTGGACTACAGGTGTGAGTAACCACGCCCAGCTATTTTTTTCTTTTTTGTGGAGACTGAGACTCACTATGTTGCCCAGGCTTGTCCAGAACTCCTGGTCTCAAGCAATCCTCCTGTCTTGGCCTCCCAAAGCGGTGGGATTACAGGCATGAGCCACCACACCCAGCCCTTACATATTCTTAAAACAAAATACGAATAACAACAAACAAAAGTCCTGGATCCCTCAAATCAAGTTAGGACCTAAAGATAAGACGACATAAGACCAACAAAAGGCCTGTAATCAGCTCAGTATTAACCAGCCAGTAAGCAGGACAGGAACTCTCAATATAGGAAACTCTTTTCTGGTGCTGTATCCTTTACCATCTCCTCTCCCCCACTATTACTGGCTACATGCTTAACAATAATGGGCAAACAATGTGAGGATAAGCAGATGCTCTGTTGCCATGGGCCACCTCAGCCACCTCTCACCTCTGTGGTCAATGTCATCAGTATCGCTGTCTGCTTCCTCATCCTCTTCATCCAGGGTTCCTCGAGTCAGGATCAAATCAGAAGGGTGCAGCACAGGAGATACGCTGTCTACAGTGAAAACACCTATCAGTGCATATGCCTCCTTAAAAAGGTGATTTTGAATCACTGAGTAACTATGATCATAAACTGGCAGGATGAAAGTGCTCATGATACATATAAATGCAGGATCTTACCTCTTCTAAATGTATTGTTAATAGCACTTAACATTTCTATAATAGCTTAGTTCACAAAGTGCTTTCATAAGGCAAATAGCCCTAGGAGTACCATATAAGCTGAGGGAAATAATTTTCAAGAAACTTGTCTTAGTAGTAGCATCATTCTTTCTTACTGGCTCATAGCTTGGAAGGGGTGATGGTTTTTCCTATGAAAGCTAACAACATTTGAGCAGATCCAGTGTGCTGGTGAGTCACAGTGAAAGTGTGGAGTGCTAAGGAAGCCTCCTGGTGGAAATGTAAGTTCAGAGAAGGTCTGCAGAAAATACAGGGTGAAATGATATTGAGGAGCCAGGGTATTATTTAAGAGGAGGAGGGAGGGGAAAAATAGAAAATCAAATACACTAATAGAAGTAAAATTCCTTATTCAGAAAAACTAGTACGGGCTGAGCTCCAGTAATCAGAAAGGAGTCTAATCAAGTCACTACTGCCATGGCAGGACATGGCCACTCTCTCTTACAGGAGCCTATGAGGCTTGCGAGAGCTCAGCTAGAGAATAAGGGTGGCCAGAGACAGCAATATCAACTGGCACAAATCTCAAGGGGCCTGTGGGCCTCAAAAAGGAGGAGGACAGGACATGCTGACAGTAAATGCTTCATTCTGTGCCCAACTAACAATTAGGCAACTATACTTGTGACTTTCCTGAAATGATTGACTTAAAACTCTCTCAACCTTCAACAGGTTAGCTGATTACAGCAGACCCTTTGCAGCAGTAGTTTTAACATTCACTTCACATATTCAGAAGTGATTCTAAAGGACTGTGGCACATAGGAATGTATTTTGCTGAGCTATGCAACAGGATGGCACAAGTGAGTTCACTTAACTGGTAAACCCAGTCCGTTACTAGCTTTGCTGTTCTCTACTGAACACAGAGCAGTAACTTTCATGAACAGAAACATCACTCCTTTAAGAAAGATGTCCCAGAAAAAAAAAAAAAAAAAAATGCTAGTGTTGCTAATGAGAAGAAAAAATAAATGTACAATTTATTACAATAAATAAATAAATGGAGCTTTTAAGTACAGTCAATTTGGTTGCAGGATCCCACTAAGCTGCAACAGACTTGCACCTGAATCTTGAGGGCAGTCCCTCAATATACAGGGGTGGGGATGGAAGGTGGGCTGTAAATGAAAACTAACCTAAAAACCCCTGGAGAGCCAATGATAAAACTAACTAAAAAATTTTTAAAAATTCAGTAAAGTAGCAGAATAAAAGATGAATATACAGAAATCAAAAGCCTTCATACATACAAACATAAACCAGTTATAAGATACAATGGTTCAGAAAATCCCATTTTCAACAGTAATGAAGAAGGTTAAATACTTAGAATAAATTTCAAGCTGGGGCCAGGCATGGTGGCTCATGCCTGTAATCCCAACACTTTGGGAGGCTGAAATGGGCAGATCACCTAAGGTCAGGAGTTCAAGACCAGCCTGGCCAACATGGCGAAACCTTGTCTCTACTAAAAACGCAAAAATTAGCTGGATGTGGTGGCACGTGCCTATAGTCCCAGCTACAAAGGAGGCTGAGGCACAACAATTGCTTGAACCCAGGAGGCAGAGGTTGCAGTGAGCCAAGATTGCGCCATTGCACTCCAGCCTGGGTGACAGAGCAAGACTCCGCCTCAAAAATACATACATACATACATACATACATTTCAAGCTGGGTGTAGTGGTTCACACCTGTAATCCCAGCACTCTGGGTGGCTGAGGCGGGCAGATCTCTTGAGCCCAGGAGTTCGAGACCAGCCTGGGCAACATGGCAAAACCTTATCTCCACTAAAAATACAAAATTTAGCCAGGCATGGTGGCAGGCGCCTCTAGTTCCAGCTACTTGGGAGACTGAGGCAGGAGAACAGCTTGAACCCAGGAGGCAGAGGCTGCAGAGAGCCAAGATCACACCACTGCACTCCAGTCGGGGTGACAGAGCAAGACCCTGTCTCAAAATAAATACATAAACATGATTTGTTTTTAAAAAAAATTAAAAAGAAACAGGCAAAAACTCTTGTTCAAAAAGGTTGGCTAAAATAACAAAAATATTTTGAGAAGAAATAAGAAAAATCTACATGTGGAAAACTATAAACACTCCTGACAGACACAAGTAGACCTGACAAATACAAAGACACTCTGTGGTCTTGGGTAGCAAGACTGAACATCATAGAGATGTCACTTCTCCCTAAATTAATTATGAATATAATGTAATCCCAACAAAAATAGCAAAAAGCTTTTTTAGGGAACTAGATAAAGCTGATACTCAGTTCATGTGAAAGAACATGTAAGGACAGCCAAATAAAAATTAGGAGGAGAATCTGATCTAGCAGATATTGGAACATAATTACATAATTAAAAGAACACGGTGCAGGCATAAAAGTAAATAATCCTTGCTCATCAAAGCAAGTTAAAAGAAAAAAAAGTTGGCTGGGGATGGTGGCTCACGCCTATGATCCCAACACTTTGGGAGGCCAAGGCAGGAGGACTGCTTGAGGCCAAGAGTTCAAGACCAGCCTGGGTAACATTGTGAGACCTTGTCTTTATTAAAAATTTCCTTAAAACTAGCCAGACGTGGTGGCACACACCTGTAGATCTAGCTACTCTGGAGGCTGAGGCAGGAGGAATGCTTGAGCCCAGGAGTTCAAGGCTGCAGGGAGCTACGATTGCACCACTACACTCCAGCCTGGGTGACAGAGTGAGAAACTACCTCAAAAATAAATAAATAAATAAATAAATAAATAAATAAATAAAAAGGAAACGGTCCAGTGAAATAATATAGGCTAGTTGGCAGGCTGACATGGAAAAATCGCTTGAGCCCAGGAGTTCCAGACCAGCCTCAGACCTCATCTCTTT